>NC_040082.1:30512881-30815911 GCF_003369695.1 Bos indicus x Bos taurus
AAAAAACAGTGGCTGGTAGCTTTTAATTACTTTGCAGACTGCTGAAGCCTATCACTAAGGACCAAGCAGGCCTTCTCCCCTTACTGATTACAACGAGAATATGTTTTTAAAAACAAACACTTTACTTAAAACCAGGGATATTTTTTTAATTAGAGGAAAGATTAACTAAATGCATTTTCTCTTGTAATTTAATCCATTCTAATTATCACAAGAATGTTTATGATAAAATATTCAACTTTCTCCTTACCACTGATTCGTGAGGTTTCTTTCTTTATTACTCATGAAGGGAAAGGCTCAGAGATGGTCAATGGTATGATGGCCTCTGTGGGTCTGATTATAATGATACACAGAAGTGCACAGTGGAAAGGATGGAGGAAGAGAGCAATAATCCCTGATTTTGACTGGAGGGTTTTCAAAATGATGGTACCATATTTTTCAAAAGTAATAAAGGTAAGTCTTTTAATACGAGTTTGTGAAATAGAGTGCTAGAAAAGAAGTGGGTTAGTGTAAAAGTGAACCCCATAAGGCAGGCAACTTGGGAGAAAATGCAGAATTTGTTTCTTCCATAAACATCTGGGATACCCTGTATGACTCCTGATAACCCAGGAGATGAACCAAGGAATTGCAAAGAATCTCCATATCCGACCCCTGGGTTATGCTTCAAGGAGTCAAGCAATTGCAGCCTGGGAGTTAACTGGGCTGAAAAGAGACAGACAACCAGTGAGAACCTTGAGTCTCTGAGAAAAGCATGCGTGCTACTCAACTGAGTCAGAGTTGAGGCTCCTGGATTATTACGTGAACAGAGCCAAGCAAACAGAATCTTGGAACCCAAGAGTCACGAGGAATGAGAATGAGTACGAAAAGGTGAGAACCAGGACAAAGTGTCCTAAGACACACTGACCTGGCAGCATCCTTAAACGTGAGAAATATCAGATTTCTTCTTAAAGGAGAACAGATCCCTACCAAAGGCCTCAAGAATATGTTTGTGGTCCCTAGTAGGAGAAATGCTAGCTGAAAGAATTGAAGTTTTATCCTCTTCAAATAATAACAGAACTCCAAACTAATATTTCGGGGAAAAGTTGGCTGTTTTTTTTTTTTTTTCCCCTTTTGAACTATACTTATGGGAATAAAGGAAACCCAGCATTAAAAATAAATTCTCACAGATCTCTTGGCTATCCCAGGATATGTCCAAGATATCTAAGTTGGAGAAACTGGTTGAAAACAGCAAACTCCAATTTCACAATCAAGCTATATTAACACAGGATATTCAGATATTTGATTTCATGTTTGAATAACTGGACTGTTTGGTAAAATAAGCAGGTTCAACTCCAGGTAAGAGAGGCAGCTTGTCTGTTAAAACCAGATGTCAGCAAGTTACAGAACAGATCTTTGTTTGGGAAATGGATAGTGGGTAGCTGCTATGTCCAACATGCTGCTAACTGCTTGAGGGACTGGAGGCAGATGTGTGAGAGGGAGATTGAAGGTGGCAGAAATGTCTTAAAGGGGATTCTGTTAATCCTCCCTTGTGCTCACTGGTACTAGATAAGGATGGTGATGATGGCGAATGATGATGATGTTAGCTCATATTTACTTGGCTTGTACATTATGACAGGGGCTGTGCCAACTACTTTACAAGTAACCCAGTGAGGAAGGTCATATTCATTATTCTCCTTTTATAAACAAAGAAACTGGGGCATACAGAGGTTGGGAAATTTGCTAGGATTTGATCTCAGGTTGACTTGAACCAAAAGACTCTGTCTTAAGCACTTCATCATCACGCTTGCATTGCCCCCAAACCAAGTGAAGTGACTATAGTCAGATGGACCTCTACTAACACTACCTTGTTTTTATTAAGAGACACAAATGTATCCAAAGAAAGAAACACAGATGACCAACAGGCACATGAAAAGATGCTCAACATCACTAAATATTAGAGAAATGCAAAGCAAAACTGCTGTGATGTACCACTTCACACCATTCAGAACGGCCATCATGAAAAAGTCTACAAGAAACCAAGTAACAAATGTTGGAGAGGTGGGGAGGAAAGGGAACTCTCCTACACTGTTGGCGGGAATATAAGACGGTGCAGCTAGTATGGAAAACAGTATGGAGATTCCTTGAAAACTAAAAACGGAATTACGGTATCATCCAGCAATTCTACTCCTGAGCATATATTCAGACAAAACTGTAATTCAAAAAGATCCGTGCGGGGTACTCTTTCTACCCCCTTCTGATGCCTGTGTCAGAAGCTTTCTCTATCTCCTTTATACTTTAATAAAACTTTATTACACACACACACACACACAAAAAAACAAAAAGATCCGTGCATCCCTATGTTCACAGCAGCACAGCTGTTCCAAGATATGGAAGCAACCTAAATGTCCATGGACAGATGGATGGATAAAGAAGATGTGGTACAAAACACAACAGAATACTACTCATCCATGAAAAGAATGAGATAATGCCATCTGCAGCAAAATGGACACAACTAGAGATGAACATATTTAGTAACTAAGAAAGAGAAAGACAAATAATGTATGCTATCACGTATACACGGGAATCTAAAATATCACACAAACGAACCTATCTATGAAACAGAAACAAGAAATCAGACTGGGGGTTGCAAAGGGGTCAGAGGTTGGGGGAAGGGAATGGAGTGGGAGGCTGAGGTTAGGTGACTTAAGGTATTCATTTATATAGAATGGAGAAATCACAAGGTCCTACTGCATAGCACAGAGAACTATAGTCAATACCCTATGATAAACCAGAATGGAAAAGAATATTTTAAAAAGGAATATATACATATATATGTGTGTGTATATAACTGAATCACTTTGCTGCACAGCAGAAATTAACATAACTCTGTAAATCAATTATACTTCAGTAAAAAAAAAAAAATTTTAAAGAAACATAAATATAAAGCATGTAAGGAAGTTTTTGAATGCCCAGAAGGATTCTCTAGGTAAACCAGATATAAATTGGGACTGAGATGAGCAGATAATCAGACAGACTAATAAAAAGCAGCACTGACTTCAACAATTCACCCATGTGTCACCACTGAAACACTCTGCTGTATCTATCCCTTTAATGTAAAGTATGTATTATGGGAATCTACCTGGAGACCCTCCCTGACCTTAGAGAAGAGGAAGATTTGATTGTGCTGAAATGGACCATTCCATTTCATGCACATACATTTGCATCAAAAGTAATAAATTTCTGGAGATGGACAGGTCCTTAGAGATCACCTCATCCAAGTGTGTTCTAAATCCAGTCAATCACATATTGAATTTGTGATATTTGCAATATCTGCACTGTTATTTACTTAATATTTTTTTACAAATTTGCTCAGGCCTAATATCACTACCTGCTTCTGCCACATCCCTAAGCAATAATGCCCCTATAATCGTGAGTTTGATGAGCTAGTTATGGTTTTCCTAATACTTCTTTTTTAACAGCCATGCATAACCAGTCAATAAAATATACTCACACACCAACAGAAAGCAGCTCGTGTTTCTGGACAGTGATGTAGTCGACCCACTCACTGGTCTCAGGAAGAAACTGAGGCCAGAAGGTTGGGTGACTTCTCAAGGGCACCCAGAACGTTCGTGGCACAGCCAAGCCTAGAACACAGATCTCCTCTGTCAATTTATTCTTCATGACACCATGATGAATCAGAGAGCAAGTGGTGAGTAAATGTCCATCATGAACATCTTACGGAATTCATCGCTCTGGGGCCCTCTCTGTGTTCCCTTTCCCTTTAATATGAAGTCTTGAGTGCACGCTGTGAACCCAAGAAGCACAGACTTGGAAGAAATGCTGATTCTCTGTAAAAGTTGAAGTGAACAAGTGCTCATTACACACACTCAGGGAGTGCAGCTCAGGTTTTCTATAGCTCTGACTCTTTGATGTTTTCCTTTCTTTAGAATCTGGCATCTGTCATGCTAACGCTTACTCCGTTCTGACAGTTCAGAACTGTTTTTAGTTCTTTGCTCTTATGAAGGCAGTAACTCCCTGTATCATGCTATCTCCTTGTTGGGTCTGGCCTTGTCCCTGTGGGCCACACAACAGCACATCAAGGGACCCTCTGACATCTGAAGGGGATGGTACAAGGAATGCTCCAACTTACTGTCTCCTCACAGATCTAAAATTCCAAGACTTGTTTGCCTCTTTTCTTTTTTGATGGGACCTCCTTTTCTTCTGGGGCATATATTACTAAATCACATAGGAAGTAATACAAAAGAAAATTTACATTTAAACTAAGGACGGTTGAGCTATAAAACTAGTGGGAGCTTTGTGACTACCTTCCCCCAAAAGCTCCTCTTCAACATCTAGGCCAAGAAAGTAAACACTTTCAGCAACACATCTTACTACTTATAAGGCAGTTTTCTTTTCCTTTTTTTCCATTTTATTCCACTTTTTGCAGTGAGCTGAAAATGGGTTCCCATAACCACTACCACCAGGCCCTTGTTCTGAGTTTGGGTAGGAAACCTGGGCAGACTGCCTGAACAGACTCAAAGATAACTTCTGGGCATGTGGTGATTCCTGATCTTCAGTGAAAAGGCTCACATTCTGGCCAACGTGTAGGGGGGAAAAAATAGCAGAGGAACATCCTCTCCTCTCTGCTATTCATAGTCTTAAATGGTAAATAATCATCACTTTTAGGTTTTCACTTCAAAAAAGATGGGAGATCCTAGGATAGGTTCCAAGAAGGACTCCAGGAGGAATAGGTTAATGAGCGAATCAGAGAATTAGCTGCTTCCACAGATCCTGTAGGAAGGACGCACCACAGTGGCAAATTTTATCTCAACTTGATATCTCATTGTAGAGTCATGAAAGCTCAAATGTTGAAGGATAATAGCTACAAGAAAAAAAAAAGTTTCTACAACTAGAGTGAAGCTGGAATGAGATGCAGAAGCAGCTGTACTGGTCTGAAGCTGGTTCATTTCGACAGTCGTCTCCTTCCTGACCGTTCCCTGTAGCGCCGAAGTTCTCTGCCTCCTGGACTGTGACCCTGTCTATTCCTGGTGACAATCACTTAATCAGCATATCAGATTTTCGCACGGCTGGTTCTACCTTGGGTAAAGATTCATTTTCCTTATTAACATCGCAAGAACCTAGTTCTTTCCCCAACCAATTAAAGAGGAAAAATAGAAGGGCCCCAGTGCGATCGAGGGAAAAGAAAACTGATGTGACTCGTGTTCCAGGGGCAGGTTATTCAGCCCCACAAGGTTCTGGGAATCCAGTCCTCATGATTCCGAAATGCAGTTGGAGGTCAGGACCACATAGACAAAATAAACAGGCTAGAATAACCATTATAGACATTGCTTGCTACCCAGATATCAAGGAGTTCACGCAGGGTTGGAGCCTAGTGTCAACGGGTTTATTCTGTGCACGTGTTAGCTTGTATTATTTAGAGTGGGTGTCTGGACAGCTGACATTCAAGAGATAATAGTGACTATCTTCAATTAGCATTTTGCTTTCCTCTTTCAATCTCCAGTAATAAGAACACTGGTCTCTCCCTGTATTTTGCCCCACTATTCTGTTTGCAAAACATGTTAACATTTACTCTATTTCTTTATAAGAGATGTTTATCTGACTCTACTCTAGCTCACAGAGACTTCTGACCTATTCTATGGTTCCTTTATGCCCTGGTGTTATAGATTTTGAATGGACTTCTGAGGTTAAATCTCCAGTATTAATAAGAGGCAGGCAGGGGAGGGGTGGCAGGTGATTGGAAAAACAACCCATTTTAGGATTATGCTTAAAGAATGAGACTATTCTCACCACACAATGTGCTTTCCGACTTATTCATATGCGTAAACTGCCGTCTATTCAAATACTGCTAATATATTCTAAAGACATACAGGAATTGCAGTTGATCTGGATTCAGTACCTATTTCTCATCAATGCAATTCTGTAGATTTTAGCCACCCTCTGTTTTTAACCTGTTAGAGACAAAGTAAATTCACTGCTTGGTAGAATCCAGCCTAGGATTGGTTAAGCTAGCTCTACCAGCTTATTTCACATAACGCTGAAATGTGATACCTTGTATTTAAATTTTCAGCGATATGTATTAAATATCCAAATACAATTGGGTTGAAAAATTCTAGAAATGCATTTGACCAGCTATGAATAGATTCTGGTGATTCTACTTGACTGAGCTGTAGAGGCTGTGCTTTTATTCTCGTCCCCGCCCCTCCCCAAGCCCAGCATCTATCTTCTTGCTTCCTTCAGTAAAATACATGTGATACATAAGGACTGATGTGAATTGCTTAGCTACTATTTGCAATGACCCTAAGAAAACCATTGCACCATGACCTTTTGAAAACAAACCATAGACAACCCAAAGCACCCCAACTCTAAGCACCCACGGCTTTGTCTTACCCCAAACCTGCCGATGCCTTTTTTGTAGGCTAGGTGCCATTTCATTCTTATTTATTTTCTATTTTTCAAAACACAGCATTTGAGGCTCTTTTTGAAAGGAACCAAAGAGCCTCGCTTTCCTTTCTGACTGTCAGTATCCCTGAGGAGGAGGACTGATTCTGGGCTTGTAAATTGTGGCATTTACTTAAAGCGAATTGACAGGAGTGTCTGCTCAAAATAAAAGACTAAAACTCCATGATATAGCTCTGGGGGCAGAGGTTGCAAAGCAAAAGGCGCAATTACGTGTGTACGAACACCTCTAGAGTTTGAATAGCAAATCTCACCAAACCAAGGTATGCCTGGGTTTTTTTGAGCAAAGCCCCAGAAAACATATTAATAAATCTATGAGGAGATGGCATGGATCCTACTAAGAAAACCATAGAGCCCTAATTTCTCACAAGGACAGACACTGGTGATAAAGACCTTTATAACTTAAGTAGTTCAAGCTCATGAAGTCACGCGAGATCATAATTCTCAAGGAGAAACCTTCCTGGGATGTCACTAGCTTCATTGGGGGAGCTTTACTTGGCATATAAATCTGCATCTTTCTCTATCTCTCAAGAGGTCATGGTGATATGAACTTGAACCAAATGCTTCAAGTAGCAAAAACACCTTTCTCTAATTCATCTCACCCAAAGGGCTAGCTAGAATCATCTCCTGTGCTCTGCTGCTGGCCGCATCCTCACCATCTTCTATGAGACTCAAGATACCATCTTCCCATCTCATTTTCAAAGACCACAGAGACATTTCCATGCCACAGTTTTCTTCTCTCTCCTCGCTCTCTGTGACATCCGGACCTTTCCCTTTCTCTTGGCCCCTGATGTCCTTCAAGTCACATTTGGTGTCCTTTCCCTAAAGTGAGTTGCTGACCCTCTTCTCTTTCCTCCTCTCTCTACCCAGACTGGTACAACTCTCCGATTCAGGGGTGGGCCAGTTTTTTTCCAGTATGTTTTGCATCAGACCACACAGGGCTTCGCGGACCATGCCGCAATTACTCAAGGCTGAGGAGCGGTTCGGAAGCTAACAATACATCAATCACATGGGTGGGGCTGCCCCCAACTAACACCTTGTGTAATGGACACTGAAATTGAAGTTTCATATAATTGTCATGTGTCAGGAAATATTTTTCTTTCAACCCTTAAAAAAATGTGACAACTATTCTTAGCTCATAAGTCACAGAAAAACAGGCAGCAGGCTAGATTTGGCCCCCTTCAGCCTAGAGTTTTCCAAGCTTTGCTCTGATCCATCAGCACTGTGAGCTCTTCCCAGAGTAGAGATGGGTTGTAGGATGGAGAGGGCCAGCAGGCATCCCTGTGGGATGCTAAACCCTTGGCAGATGGGGGGTGGGGGGTAAAGGGGAGGTTGAGGTTGGATTGTGTGAACTGAGAGAAAGTGGGATTTTCCACCTAAAGGTTATTGGTTGGCAAGAGCTCTTTTGGGGAGGAAGACTGAGGGCAATGGAGGTATTGGGGGAGAGTCTGTATTTACATCACACCAAGCATGCAAAAGTATTTCAAGAGGAGCACCCCTAAAGAGCAGGAACTATTGGTAATGATTTTAAACTGTCTGGATACTGGGTTGTACACATCCTTCCCTTGAGAGCCTCCTGAATTTTCCCCCAGACTCTGCAGGGAACTGTAAATGAAAGCAGGAGGGGAGGGGGGCGTGGGATCTGGAGCATCATTGAGAGATTGCAAAAACAATTCACTGCCAACAGACTGTCCCGGCAGGGTCCCAGTGCTACGGTCATGGCCTGGATAGGCACGCTGCGCCCTCTGATGCCCAATTAGATGGAATTAGGGAAAACCAAATGCAAAGAGCACTTTGTCTCTGCCTGACCACCCAAATGAACAGCATGGGCAACTGAGTCTGTTCTCATGAGTCAGCCCTGGACCAGCTCCTAATCCTGCCTTTTACTCCAGGTGCCTGGGGTCTTGAGGTTAGGGCAGATGGGAGCGCCCCCACCTCAATGGCTAGAATCAAAGGTAAGTTCAAGAGACCAAGTTAGTAGTTCGGATGGAAACTTCTCTGAGAGTGTCCATGCCAGCCAGTGGCTTCAGCCAGACTTAGCATGAAATCAACCCTAGATCTGACTTAATTAAATAACAAATGCAAAAAAACAAATGCTAATCCCACCAGTCTAAGAGATGTGGAAAGCCAGAGGGCAATCACTCCCATCTCCTCAATTAAAGGGGTAACTGGTATAATGAATCCAGTTTTGTCCTACCCCAAACCACAATAATGACAAAAAAGAAACCAAAATGGAAGAAACTCGAGAACTACCACTTCTTAACAAAGAAAATGACCTGTAGAGACATATTCTCGGTCATGAAGCTTATATAGAGATATGGCTGAGTGAGAATGAAATGGGGTCAAAGGAGGAAACATTTATCGATGGTGGTGGCGGTAGGCAGGAGCCCAAAGGCAAAGTTTTTGTCTTGGGACAGCAAGAGGATGCTCAAACTTATTACAATTGGTACCTGGTTACCCAGGAAACCTGGGAGTCCAGCCTGCATCCAACCATATCTCCAAGAAGTGAGTTCCATTGTTGCCACCAAGCCAGGATCCAGTGATCCAACCAGCTGGGAGGATATTCAGAAAGGGGAGACCTGCAGACCGCAGTTGCGTGGGGTACTTAAAACCTCCAGGTCCTGACAATTTCCCATGCATGTGCATTTCTCTCTCCCCCTGCTCAGTAATTTGGATGGGTTTTCTTATCTAATCTGGTCCCTTTCCTCCCAATCTGGAATTCTGGGAAGCAGGGAAAATCTTTTCCAATCTGGACCATGCTTTTCCCTTCCCTATGCCCCCGGGAGATTTGAGAGGCAGCAGGAAGCATTGTGTCCCTGAGGGAACAGCCAGTTGCAACGCACGACCATCACTATAGATCTACGATTTATGAAAATAAAGCAATATGTGCCTGTTTCGGTGCCTGCCGTTTGCCTACCAATGGTGCAGTGTTCACCATTCCAGCCCTCTCGGCATTCACATTTGCCATCTTTACAGGTCCCGTGCTCAATGCAGCGGGGGTGGCAGACGCGCTGGTCGCAAGCTGCGCCTGTCCAGCCCTCTTCACAGCGGCAGGCTCCCCCGATGCAGACGCCGTGAGTGCCACAGTCTACTGAGCACACTTCTGGAAGAAAAACAATGATTACAGCTCAACACCACCTCCGGTGAAACCCTCCATGGGAGGCCAGACCACAAACGTGGCCCAGGTCCCTGGAACTGGCCCAAGGCCCATGTCATCTTGGGCAGCCTGTCTCTCCACTGGCCGGGTATTCATTCATGGTTAGGTAGTTTCTAGAGCAGTGTTCTCAGAGGGAGACCCCTGGACTGGCTGCATCAACCATCACTTGGGAACTATGTAGAGATGCAACTTCTTATGCCTTGGTTGGTCCTCCAAGCTTAGAAATGCAGGGAGTGAGACTCAGAAATTTGTTTCACTATGTTTTCCAAGTGTTTCTGATGCACGCTGAAATGTGAGGACCACAGTTCTGGGGCGGGACATCATCCCAGGAAGAGGTCAGAGACTGCCCATCTGGTTTGGCAAAGCTCCCTGGGAGGTGCCCACCTGAAAAGATACCCATGGAGCCTGACTCCCTGGCCAGCTGGGATGTCTTTCCCTGTTGAGAGCCTGCCTTGCCCCAAAGCCAGTTGGGGCCCCACAACAGCTCCATCCACACAGGAGGACGCAGACCCAGCTGTCACCTGGAATGGCACTGTGGTGGCCATCGGGACCGCTCTAACTGTGCTGCATTTACACAGCTTCTTTCTCAAAGGAGCTCAAAGTCTTTTGTGGTTAGGGAGCAGACAGACAGACAGATATGCACTCTCTGGCGTTCCAGACCTCTCACTCGAGGACAAGCACGAGCCAGACACTCATCCTTACAACAGACTACGGAGGGAGGCATGGCTCATCAGGCCCGGGGAGGGGAAGCCACACCAGGAGGGTCAGTGACTCACTCCAAGTCACACAGCAAGTCGGCCGCACAGCTGGGCCTTGGATCTAGGACTGCCCCGCCCTCCCCATCCTCTGTAGCACCTGTCCTGGGCCACTAGTCTCAGAACTGAAGCCAGAGACGAGTGGGTTGAGAAGACACCCAACATAGCCCATTTTAATGGAATCTTCCTTTTTTTTTTCCTTCTGGAATGAAATATTCACTTCTTTCCCATTGTAGCAAAGCTTCACATAGGTTCCCTTTCTGATTGCCATGCCAATCTGACAGCTGTCTCACTACCCACAGGAAGGGGGCGGAAAGATGATGGCTTGCTTGGATAGGTGCTGTCAGTGTGAATGGAACGGTTCTTGGAGAGGTGGGGACTGGCCTGAACTGTTGAACCGTTCCTTTTTAAGGTCACTTGGGAGGGAAGACATGTACTCTTAATTTTAGGAAAATAAAGTGTATGGTACAACTTCATTATTTTCCTGTCACTAGAGTATTGCAGAGCTTTATAACATGTTCACCCAGGACCCCGAGGGAGCCTCTTTTCTGTTTTATAGGACATTCCATTCAGTTTGTCTGGGACTGAATTGTTTGGTTTTGTTTTCTAGTACCTTTAGGGAGTGTACATAAGAAAGCACTAATGCAAATAGAAGCGTCCCTCCCGGGCCCCTCATCCATTTGTGGTGATGAAACCAACAAGGCACAAGAACCTATGTGGATTTGTTTGTTTGGATCCAAGACTTGAAGGATCCAAGACTTCAGGGCTGAGAACAGAGTAAGAAAGGTACTATGCAACTGACTAAAGTCCCTCCCTCCCAAGCTAAGTGCAAAGAGTTGATTCCCATCTTTGTGGGCTCATGGAAGGAACACAGGGTGTGAGCGTTGGGGGAAGTGAGGAGGAAACCTCTGGACTTACCGACGGAGCAGTCGGGACCCATCCAGTTGGGATCGCAGCTGCAGAGGCCAGTATCTGGGAGGTACGTGCCGTGCCCACTACACTGGTCTGGGCACTGGACCCTCGCCAGCTCACAGTTGAGACCACCCCAGCCAGGGCTGCAAAGGCATTCTCCATTTACACAGACCCCATGGCTGGAGCACGTAGGATCCAAGCAATCAACTGAAAAAAACAGAGGGGAAAAGTACTGATTACTCATGGGGGCAGGGACATGAAATACCAGCTGAGAGCTGAACAGACCAGTGGTTCACCAGTTCCTATCCACCTGCAAGAAAATGGAGCAGCCCCAGTAAGAGTTATGCGGCCCTTTGAAGAAGACCCATACAGAATGAAAGATTTTTGATTTGTTAAAACACTACATCTCAAACTTGAAGAGAATGTAAAGGAAAAAGGGAGATTTCTCAAGAGGAATTAGAGGAACTGAATACAGAGTTGTGTCATCCAACTTTGAGAGCTTTGTAAGGTTATAAGTAATAGTATCTTAACTGAACCACATCGGGGCTTCTGAGACTGGACCATGAATGCTGGTGATATCTTTAAATGCATCACCAAACCCAAACATCACCCACTATTGGAAAGAAAAGTAGAGAGGCTCAGTCTAACTTCACTAATACTTGACTTCAGATGGTACCAAAAGATGAAAAAGAAAACCAGTGAGACTCATGCATGAGTCACTTTCCTAATTAAGTTTCACTTAGGATAAGTCTAAAATTAGTGTTCACTCTCTGAGCACATATCTACTCAAGAAGTTAGTAAATGTACAGGATGGAAGAGGCGAAAGTGGTTGTTGTTCAGTTGTGTCCGACTCTGCGACCCCATGGACTTGCCAGGCTTCTCTGTCCACGGGGTTCTCCAGGCAAGAATACTGGAGTGGGTTGCCATTTCCTTCTCCAGGGGATGTTTCCAACCCAGGGAACGAACCTGGTTCTCCTTCACATAAAGGCAGAGTCTTTACTGTCTGAACTACCAGGGAAGCCCAGAGAAAGTGAAGCTGGGTATGGAAATGACCCCAAAGGGGTCATCTTCCTACACATAGTCATGAGTGGACTGGATGGGGCAGTCTCTGGCTGTGTCACTGACCTTTCCACAGACGGTTACTCAGACAAATTAATGGTCAGATTCTGGTCACTGTTGTTCTGGCCAGTTTCATGGTCTGCTTGCTTGGCTATCTCAGTAATCAGAGTGGATACACACCCAGTAGTAACTTGAAGATTATTACTCTGGAATCAACTCAGAATGAGGAGAGGAATGAGATGCAAAGGCCAGTTGTCAAGGACAGGACTTTTTGTATGAGAATGTGACCCCAAACTAGGACATCCATCTAGCTTGTGAAGCGCAAGTGTTAGTCACTCAGTCATGTCTGACTCTGTAGCCCTTCATGCTCCTCTGTCCATGGGATTCTCCAGGCAAGAATACTGGTGTGGGTAGCCATTCCCATCTCCAGGGGATCTTCCCGACCCAAGAACCCTGTGTTGTAGACAGATTCTTTACTGTCTGAGCCACCAGGGAAGCCCTCAAGGAAGCCCTCCTGCCCCCTCTCCATTTAGCTTACAGGTAGGTAAACACAGCTTTTCAAAGGAAGACCAGCTTCCTTGGGTATTCTTAGAAAATGATGCAGTGGCATTTGGAGGAAAGAACACCGCACACTGTGGGGTCTGAGTGGTGAATAGTGATCTTGCAAGAAGCTTAGATGTTGCCTTGTGGATCATGGCAATGGAGGGAGGGTGTCTTATAATCTTATTTGACTAAGACATACATTTCGCTCATTTTAACAGCTTGGAAATCAGGTCTGTTGGCATAGATTAAATCATTTGCTTCTGCCATCATCTGGGGGCACAGCCAGCTTGAGATCACTTAAACCCTTTTCTTGAGGTTTTTCAGGCCACGTTGATAGTGTCATTCAGTCCCTTGTATGAATGTGTGCCATCTTGTAGTTCAGATTCTCAGAGAAGATTTTGATTTCTCTCTTTTCCCAGTGCCAAGACTGAAATAAGGTTTTTGTCCTCTAAATAGCTCACTGTGACATTCAGATGGGGTTCTAGCTTGCTGTAGTATAGTAGCTCTTTTTCTTTCTTATGATATACAAAGTAATGGTGTTATTTTAAAACTGATGGTACATCAGCTCCAAATATGGCATGATTTAGATTATCCAAACTACTTCATTCTGGGGGACATCAGACTCGAGGAACTTGGATTTAACTGAATTCATGATATTCCATGAAGCTTCCAAAGAGTACCTCTCCCTTCAGGTAAAAAGTAAGAATTTTCAGTGTTAAGAGATGTTTCTCAGGATCGCATTTGGACCTTCTCAGGAAGATACTATTTATGTAAATCAGCTCAAAATTATTTGAGCCACGAGGAAACAAAAGCTGCCACTGATTTTTTTTTTTTCAATCAGGAATACTGTCTCAGAAAGGTACGTTTCAGTGATTTATTATCACTTAGAGATGTTTATGATGTTACTTGCTCTGGTTACAACCACTTTCAGGCTGAATTCATTCTCTTGGGGACTATTACTCCTGACGACATCAACCCTTTCTGATACTTTCTAATTTGCTCCATTCAGTCGGGTGGAGCACATCTGGCTGTAAATGAACTGAAAGGTTCCAGCACACAGAAGACATTCACAAAGAGGCTGTGCAATGCCCTTGACAGCTCATGCCTTGCTCAGTCAAGGGAATATAGTAGATGCTCAATACACATCTGCTGAGAGGATGAATGGCAGACTTCGTCGTAAGCATTATTGTTAATGAGACAAATTTTCAGTGTGAAGGACTAACTGACAAGAAGCACAGAAGGGTGCCAACAACATCTTTCTTTGGGGAAGAATGTAGTGCAACTTGGAATCTGCAAAATATGAACTCACTCATTAAGCATCAATCTTGTCCATATTCTTTTCATAAAAGAAAACCCCAAAGTTCTGTCCTCATTTCGGACATAGAGAAAGCAACAAGTACATGAAAATACCTCGTGTGCTTTGCGCCTCAATAATGACTCCCCATCTATAATTAGCCACTTAAAATGTTTGGTGAGGTGCCAAGAGCTAGGAGCTTTCAAAAAACTGAAAAAACTGTAATATGATCATTTTCTTAAAAGGATGACATAAAAAGTAATATACCAAAAAAAAAAAGAAAGAAAGAAAATGGCACTTTTCTTCCAGATTTAAATTAGTTTTCTCTGCTCTATCCTGAATTACAGTGTGGAGGAAGGAGGAAAATCCACTGAGATTTATTAGCCTTGGAGTGGAATGTCATCAAAAGAACCATTTGTTGTATCTAGAAATGGGAGATAACCCTTTCTCTGGTCATTGAGACCAGTAAATATGCCCTTTGTGCTACATAATTACAGCAGCCGATAGAATAACTAAATTCAGACTTTAAGGGGCATAGTTTCACTGAGAATTTTAAATTTGGTTCCAATTTCATAAGGTGGTCTTGTGGTCACGTCCTTAGAGTCTTCAGCAGGCAGGAGGGAGGCTGGCATTTTACGAAGCTTTATAAATAGAAACAGTGTTATACTTAAAAGGGGGACAGTGGCCTTTACCAGCTAAGTACCATGTGCCTTATACCGCCAGCCCCTTGGCAGCTGAAATCATTAGAACTCATTTAGTCTTGGGCCCTCTGTAGGTTTGACAAAAAAGGATTGTGAATGCAATTTTTATCCCTAAGGATAAAAAAGGAGGTCAAGGAGTTTTACAAACAATATGTACTATAAACCCCTGAAGAACCATGAATTACATTTATGAAGTTAAATGTCATTGAAAAATGACTCAACCATGAAACTGACATGAAAACATGGCTGACTGAAACTAATATGTCAATTCCTCTCTCGTCACCTTCCCACTCCCCCAGATATCATTGAGTGAAGCCTCACGAATCTGTCCTTTCGTTTTCTTGTGCAAATTTGTTAATAGTACAACAACGTTTAGGCAGCAAAAACAGAGGATGGCAGCTATTGATTTCGTTGCCATGGCCATTTCAGGTAAATTGTTTGAACGTTATGGCTATGATGAATATCAAAGAAAAAAAAAGCTAAATGGAAGAAAAAGTGCTGATCCAGGCTTTCTGATTCCATTTCCTGTTTTGAAAACAGCATATGAATCATTTCGGTTCATTCTTTTGGGGCAGCAGAAATCAATAGAGGAAACGTCATCCTCTCATAATGATCCACGTGACTTCCTTGTTTTGTTGGATGTTTAATTCATTCCAAACATTTAAATAAGACCAACTGGGACAGTGAGAACGTTGAGAAATTACTTGAAATTCCACTCATACAGATATACACAAGCCTTCCTGGACAGAAAAAATTCTAAGACGGGCAATGCCATGGTTCTATCACTACCCTCTTGCCAAATGATGTATGCAAAAGGTCGTTTTAACCTTTCTTGTCATATTATTGGCTTCTCCCATGTTTTCACAAAATGAAGCTTTGCCTCCTGCAGTCCATTTATCTTTAAGAACTTTGACCTTTTTATTAAATCAGCACTTCCTCCATCCAAACTCCCAGTTTGGTTTTATGATGCAGACAGAGGGAGGAAGCCTACTTTTTATAACAGAAGAAAAAAGAGAGAGAGAGTTGAGTAAGTGATGACCTGGGGCGGGGGGTCACACTTCTGGGTCCCACTAAGGGCACCAGCACTGATGTATTGGAAAATCTTAGAATACTGTCACGGAAGCAGAGCCTCGTGGAAATAGTTCTAAAAACCATGAAGTGGGAGATGTTACAAGGCGAGCTTTTGTATGTGTTTCTAAGGGTAAGCCATTGTCATTCCTCTGTAGTGAGGGCTGTAATGGTTCGTGCGTTTGTACAAAAACCCAGAGATCTGTGAAATAACAGGATGAAAGAACAGATCCACTTGCATCTAAGAACCTCGTGGCATCTGAGGTCCATTCTTAATCAGCTTGGCAGTGAGACGCTGGGAGAGTACATGGGTGCCTGACATTCAAGGATCTTTTCCGGGGAGACATCCTGGGTGGTCATCTCAAGCTGTTTCCTATGGGGGAGGTAATGGGCTTCATTCCTCCCCTTAGTTTGTTGGGCGAGTGGATGCTGATTTTTTCCACTGGGAGGATGGGAGAGAAACAGCCATTTGGGTTGCATGGGGACATTTTGCTGGGAGATGGACTGAGTGGAAAGATGCTGAAGACTTCCAATGCAAAGGCTGAGGAGCAGGTGAGGTTCTGAGAAGAAGGGTTTTTTACCTTCCTACCACTTGGGGTTGATTCTTTATATGGGAAGATGCAATAGGTGGCCAACTAGAGCCCATAGTCTGGAAGGGCAAACACAGAGGGGAAGGCTGACAGGCAGCTTGGCTGAGTTCCATTGCCATACAGGTCCCAACACTTGGCTACGAAATGACTTTTATAAGCACCAACTGGAGTAACGAGGACGACTTAGAGCTTGTTTCTGAACACCTCCAGAGGGGAGCTCTTTACCTGTATTCCTGCATTTTCTCCTCCAAACCTCCCTTTTTCAATCTCTAAGCCTGATCTCTGATCATGTTTCGTCAAACTGGATTTAGCTGATTACATCCTCTGATTTCCCCTCTCCCCCGCCATGTGCTAGAGGCCACTTCAAAGCATAGGGTGAGCTCCTCAGGACTCATCAAATCCCAGCTTTCTCACTGCACACCCTCTCTCCTCTGTCTCTGTGACTGTAGGTAACCAGGATCGTTTGCTCTACATGGTGTCTCTAAACGACATGGGTACCCACTGTCTCTCAAGCCTGACTGTCTTTTATGAATATGAATTTTGGCAGAAATATTTACACAGACATATACATATCTGAGATTACCAGGAACAGTTTTTTTTTTTTTTTTAAAGCTTTGGGGAAGGGAGGAGAATTAAGGATTCTTGTTTGTTCTTAATGCATAGCATAATTCTCAATGTAGAGAGCTTTAAATAAAGCAGAAGAAAAGAGAAGAGGGGAAGGGCAAGGAAGGAAAAGGAAATGAAAGAGCAGGAAGGGAAGGAAGTAGAGGGAGAGAGAAGACAGAAAAACAAAGGAGAAAGAGAAAAAGAGCTAATTATCATAAAGAAGGGGAAAACAGACCATGCCTTTCAGAGCCACCCTTAAGCTCACTCTCTAAAGTTCTACAATTTAAGAAGTCCATCGAAGCTGAGGGGTTTGAAATGTAAAATGTTTCTTTCCTTTGCAAAACAGGGAGCCAGGACTAGGCTCATCAGCATAGGTCCAGACCTGCAGACACCAGCCCAGCCCTTGGGCTTACCTTCCTCGCAGTGCTCGCCCTTGTAGCCGGCTGAGCAGACGCAGTTGCCATCAATGCAGGAGCCGTGGCCCCCGCAGGAAGGATCAATGCACTGATTCAAGGGCACGTCGCACTCTGCGCCTTTCCAGCCGCTGTAGCACTGGCACGTCCCTTTAGAGTACTGTCCATTCCCGCTGCACAGCACGGGGCAGGCGGCTGCAAAGAGCGAAGACAGAGCACCAGGTCAGGGGGTCCAGAGCTTGAAGAACTGTGTCAGTCTAAGAAGGCAGAGCCCGCTGGGCATCTCAGCTCTGCCTGTACTGCTCTGAGCTGGGGACTTGGGCCATGGACTTGGCAGAGCAATTTTCAAATAAACAATCACCACCACCACAGAAATGCTACTAATGATCACTAATAAGAATCTGCCGTATAGCACAGGGGACTCTACTCAATACTCTGTAATGATCTACATGGGGAAAAAATCTAAACATGAGTGGACATATGTATAACTGATTCACTTTGCTGTACAGCAGAAACTAACAGAACATTGTAAGTCAACTATACTCCAATAAAAATTAATTTTAAAATGCTACTAATAAAAGCAGTTACCATCAACTGAATGCTTATTATACTCTGGGCATGGCATAAGATGCTTTAGGTACAATTTACTGCTGAATCGTCATTACCACCCAGTGAGGTGGAGTTAGAATCACAATCCCATTTTATAGGGGAAGCTCAGACTGGGGAAAGAACTTTGCTGAAATCACAAAACTCAACAGTAGGGGGCCCCATGGGAAATCAGGTTGCCTCACCTCTTAAGCTGTGCCCTTAACTAAGACCCAAGGACAAGCAAGTATTGTTGCTGTTGTTGGTAAGGGGGATCGGGACCCATTTTGCTGAATATTTTACCTTCAGATTGCTGCTGCTGCTAAGTCGCTTCAGTCGTGTCTGACCCTGTGTGACCCCATAGACGGCAGCCAACCAGGCTCCCCTGTCCCTGGGATTCTCCAGGCAAGAACACTGGAGTGGGTTGCCATTTCCTTCTCCAATGCATGAAAGTGAAAAGTGAAAGTGAAGTCGCTCAGTCGTGTCCGACTCTTTTCGACCCCATGGACTGTAGCCTACCAGGCTCCTCCGCCCATGGGATTTTCCAGGCAAGAGTACCAGAGTGGGTTGCCATTGCCTTCTCTGTACCTTCAGATTAGTCAACTGCTATTCCTGGTAAGTTTATGTTCATTAAAAAGGAAGGGGATGGGCCAGTGTTGAGACACAACCTCTCTATGCTTCACTTTCCTTATCTAGACCACAAAGAAATAACTGCCGACCCCAAAGGGTAATGTGTGATAAAGAATAAAGAGGAAAGATGCCTGGCCTTAAAAAAAAAAAAAAAAAAAAAGGACTGGAGGGCAGGCTAAAGACAGGAAATCTCTAGCAGTTCTCTAGCAGGGACCCTCTTTCATCTGTTGAGAGGAAGAAGGCTGACAATCAGAGGGGATAGCCTGGTATGAATTATCAACAATTCTCACCAGTTTGGCTTCAATTATGCTGATACTGTTCCTTTGGAGGTCATTAAGAGTGGGATTTTAGTGGTCAACTTCAGGCTTTGGGCTTTGCACTTCAGGATCAGTTTGTAAAGAATCTGAATTTCCAACCTGCCTTCTGTTGTTCAGTCATTAAGTTGTGTCCGACTCTTCGTGACCCCGTGGACTGCAGCACGCCAGGCTTCCTTGTCCTTCACTATCTCCAGGAGTTTGCTCAAATTCATGTCCATTGAACTGGTGACACTATCTAACCATCTCATTCTTTGCCACCCCCTTCTTCTTTTGCCTTCTAGAGGAGGGAATGGCAAACTACTCCACTATTCTTGCTGCGAGAACCCCATGAATAGTATAAAAAGGCAAAAAGATATGACACCAGAAGATGAGCCTCCCAAGTCAGAAGGTGTGCGATATGCTACTGGGGAAGAGTGGAGGGCAATTACTAATGGCTCCAAAAAGAATGAAGATGCTTCAGTGGAAATGAAGATGCCAAAGTGGAAATGACGCCCAGTTGAGGATGTGCCTGGTGCTAAAAGTAAAGTCCAATGCCATAAGGAACAATACTGCATAGGAACTTGGAACGTCAGGTCTATGAATCAAGGTAAATTGGATGTGGTCAAGCAGGAGATGGCAAGAGTGAATGTATCGACATCTTAGGAATCAGTGAACTAAAATGGACAGAAATGGGTGGATTTAATCCGATGACCATATCATTATATCTACTTCTGTGGACAAGAATCTCTTAGAAGAACCTGGCTTTTAGTGTGAGCCTAAAATGAGGACACTGTTCCAGGTTATGGAACTGGCATCTAGAGACCTTCAGAAATGACCTACAGAGGTATTTTTAGTGATTCCTGGTTTACCTGCGATTTGTGATGCCGTGGCTCCAAGAATTCTGCAGTCACATATGTGTGTACAACTGGAATGGTCTCCCCATCCCCTGATGTGATTCCATTATCTAATTAGATCACTCCATAATAATGGCCCCACTCACCTTATCAATCCCCCTTTGTTGTCATGTTGTTTATTTTTTATAGTAATTCATTCTCCTTCTGTGAGTGTTTAATTTCCCAAAGATATAGTAAACTACAGAAGGACAAGATTGTGGTTATCAGTGTTGATTTCCTTCTAGTGCTACATTCATCAATGTTAGCTTGCTTGAGTAAATATTTCTATTATGTTCTTGATTCATTCAGGGATTCCCAAGTTGTGGGGGTGTGGGCAAGCACTACATGGCCATTTATGAAAGGTGTGGAAAGAACAATTTCTAGAATGGACCTCATGTTGTACATACAATGCCTTTTTTCTGGGGAAGGGTGTGTTGATGGTAATTGACCTTAATTATAAACTGATGTGAAACAAAAACATCGCAACAGTTGACATACGACGGAGGGGTTATTTCCTCCCCTGCCCAACAAATGCTTTGTAGTAGAATAAGTGGAAAAAAAAATGGCCATTTCCAGTAGAATTCTTATCCTTATGACTCTATTAATACCAGAAAAGAAGAATGAGTTCAAAAGTGAGAACATCAAAGTTACATGTTAAATTTAGATAAAATCTCTCTAAATATTGAGAACTTGCCTTCTATTCCAAGAGACTTGAGTGGAGAGACCCATAGAGTTTCTACCCATGCTGACTGTCTGAGAGAGAGTAGAGGGAAGAGTTTTATATCAGGGAACCCAAGATTCAAAATTAGAGACTGTGTTAATATGAACAAGTATGAGAAATGATGGGCTTCTCAAAGTTTGCAGAGGGCTTCCAGGACAAAGTACACTGGTTCCATGTCAGTGCCCCAGGATACACTCACGCTAAGCTCTAGGTCAGGGATGGCCGTTGAGTGCCCATGGGCCACTATTCTCCCTTCCTGCACCTCTGCAGAGACGAATCAAAGCATTTTGCTCTCCCGAGTCTAGAAAAAGCCTGAAAACCTTCAAGGTAGCGGCCCTGGCTGGGACTTGGGAGCAGGAGGAGAAGAGAAAACTCAGTTGCCCTTTCTGATCTAGGTAACACTGAAGATATCTCCTGGTGGGAAAACTTGAATAAGCACCATTTCTTACCCCCCGCCACCCATGCACACTCAAGAGGGAAAAGAGTGAGAAGTGTGAGTATCTAGTGGGATGAGCTTCCAAGGGCTGTTTCTGACCTGAGGGTTATATATTAGACTAGTTCTGGATGGCAGAGAAAGTTACATTAAATCACCACCAATGGGCTTCCACTGGACATTCCTTCCACCCCAAAGGTGGAAGAGGGTAAGAAGCAAAGAGGAAAAAATTATTGTCTTTATCAATTGAAAAATAAAGTTAGGATTATTTTCTTATTTCATATTGAAACAGCTTCTCTTTTGCAAAAACTCTAAGGTGGTGGAAAAACATTGGATTCTCTAGAATGTAAGCATGGATTTATTTAAAACCAGGTGCCTGGTTTAAAATGTGACCTACTTACATTTCTCAGGGAGAAAAAAAGGGAGAACAGTCAGGTCAGAGAGTTCTCTACATTCTAAAAGCAGCCTTCCTTCAACATGTTTGCTGCATGCTCACCAGGAGGGTGGTAAAAAATGCAAAACACTGTGATGTTCTTCAGAAAGCAGGACACTTGACAGGCTCCACTGATGTTACATGAAAAAAAAAAAAAATAGAAGGCAGGCTAAAGAAGCATGAAGCTCTCTAATAACCCATTTGCCATGGGACAGAGTGCAAATGCCAGATGAGCCCCCTCTGGTAGTCACTGTTGACCTGCATCAGAGAGAACTCCTTCCCTCAGGGTAACTGACTCATCCTCAGACATAATTCAACCCAGAGCACCCCAGTATGGAAGGCTCAGCCTGATCCTCACCTGGAAGGCTGCACATGAAGTAGGGACCTCCTTCTGCATTACTAACTTTTCTTACTAGTTTTACTCTCACTAATTCTACAAGATTTTTTTTTTTATAGCAAGTGATAGGACAAATATTTCTGCTCCACCTGCCTGCAAGTGATAGGACAAATATTTCTGCTCCACCTGCCTGCAAGTGATAGGACAAATATTTCTGCTCCACCTGCCTGCAAGTGATATGGAACAGTTAAGTGGAAAGAACAACGCTTTTGCTGCCAGAAAGACGTGGGTTCAAATCCTCACCCATCACTTACCAGCTGTGGGATTTTGACAAGATTACCAAACTTCTCTGAGACCCACACTCCCCACAAAAAACCCGTCTCTTTGAGTCGCTGGGAGCAGTACGTGTGCGAAGATCTTTGAGGACTCAAAACAGTAGCTGACACCTGGAGTAGAAATCAATCGATGTTCCCTGTGACATTCCAAACTGAGTGACCACACTGACTCCCAGGTCTCAAAGGCACACATACCACCACCACCACCACCACAGCTCCAAATAATACTAACAGAAAGATCTCATCTTGTTCTTCCCCTGCTTGTGGGTGGGAGGTGGTTCTGGAACCACAGTGGAAAGTTTTATGTCCCTGTCTCTCTTCCCTCTTCCTAAGGCTTTAAAGGAGCATGGTACTATACATCCAAGCTTCTATTTAAAATTAATTAAAACGTTTGCATAAAGTGGCTATTTCTGTTTTAGTAAATCTAGTAAGTGGAAGCTCTAAGACTTGTGCAGAAGAAAAATAAATTACTGCTGCCACTAATGACTGACAAGTTATAGGCTGATGACAAAATTATGACACAATTTAGATTCACCTAAATGGTGTAAAACTCATTTTAGTGATCAAGCTGGAGCTTTCCCCTCGCCGCCCTAAAGTTCTCCATAAAGGATGAAATGAATTATCCATGTTATTTACTCATTGGGAAGTAACAGGACAAGTCAGGCATGTCTGCTGCTTTAAGTGAAATGGGTGCCATTTCTTTGGGGCTTGCAGTACAGCGAGCAGCTGGAGAGAAGACAGAGGGGGTTGAAGAGGGCCAGTCAGCCAGACACACAGGGAGCACGCCTGCATCTTGACGAGGCATCTGCAGGCTGGGCTAGATGTTGGAGGGATTTTTCAAATAAAGTGTCTTTTTAAAAACAGGGTTCCATATGATTCTGCAATTCCATCCCCGGGCATATATCCAGACAAAACTACAATTTGAAAAGGTACACGCGCCCCAATGTCCATAGCAGCGCTTGCGCTATTTACTAGAGTCAAGACATGGAGACAACCGAAATGCCATCAACAGATGAATGGATAAAGATAGACATGCATACATATATACAATATATACATATATACAACAGAACACTACTCAGCCATAAAAAAGAATGAATTAATGCCATTCACAGCAGGATGGACCTAGAGATTATTATACTCAGTGAAGTAAGTCAGAAAGAGAAAGACAAATACCACATGATGTCGCTTACATGTGGAGTCTAAAATACAACACAAATAAACTTATTTACAAATCAGAAACAGACTTGTGGGTGCCAAGGGGGTGGGTGGGGAAGGGAAGGACTGGGAGTTTGGGATCAGCAGTTGCAGACTATTATATACAGAATGGATAAGCACCAAGGTCCTATTGTATATAGCACATGTATCTATATTCAATATCCTATGATAAACCATAGTGGAAAAGAATATGAAAAAGAATGTATAAATGAGTCACTTTGTTGTACAGCAGAAATTAACATAACATGGTAAACCAATTAGACTTAAATTTGAAAAAACAAATAATGTGTCTTTTAAAATTGATATGAAATCTGATTGAACATTTCTCTGGAAAAAAGACTGGAGACTACTTGAGCCTAGGACTCCGAGAAATTGTCAAAACTGTACTAACAATTGGTTGCCTCACATCCCAGTTAGTCAATAAACACTTACGAACAACCTAATATATGCGAGTAGCTGGCTTAGGTGGTAGGAAAAAAGGACAGAGAAATAAAGATGCCTCGAGTCCTCTGAGGCAATTAAGGATATAATATTAATATTTTGGGTCATGGAGGGGAGACAAAGTTCAGTGTCATTGAAACCAAAAGAGGTGTCCCGTTGTCTTTAGAGATTGTGGACACAGTTTGGTGCTGAGCTGAAGTCAGGAAAGGCAAGTTTCCATTATTTCTGGGCTCCTGCAGGTGACAATCTATTTGATAGTCAATAAAGTCTGACCTCTATTACACACCATAAATTTGATACAGATTAAAGATCCAAATAAGAAAAAAGACCGACACAGTATTTGAAAAAATACTGAAGACTAATTTCATTTTCTTGTGAATGGGATATATAAAAAAGATAAATTCGAGGGACCAAGAAGATCAGCTTTGAGAAAAGTACACTGATACGAATGCAGAGTTCCAAAGAATAGCGAGAAGAGATAAGAAAGCCTTCTTAAGTGAACAATGCAAAGAAATAGAGGGAAACAATAGAATGGGAACAACTAGAGGTCTCTTTAAGAAAACTGGAGATACCAAGGGAAAATTTTATGCAAAGATGGGCACAGTACAGGACAGGAATAGTATCGACCTAACAGGAGCAGAAGAGATTAAGAAGAGGTGGCAAGAATACACAGAAAAACTATACCAAAAAGGTCTTAATGACCTAGGTAACCATGATGATGTGGTCACTCATCTACAGCCAGACATCCCGGAATGTGAGGTCAAGTGAGCCTTAGAAGCATCACTATGAACAAACCTAGTGGAGGTGATGGAATTCCAGTTGAGCTATTTCAAATCCTAAAAGATGACGCTGTGAAAGTGCTGCACTCAATATGCCAGCAAATTTGGAAAACTCAGCGTGGCCACAGGACTGGAAAAGGTTAGGTTTCATTCCAATCTCAAAGAAAGGTAATGCCAAAAAAAATGTTCAAACTAACACACAATTGTGCTCATTTCACATGCTAGCAAGGTAATGTTCAAAATCCTTTGAGCTAGGATTCAACAATACATGAACTGAGAACTTCCAGATGTACAAGCTGGGTTTAGAAAAGGCAGAGGAACCAGAGATCAAATTGCCAATATCTGTTGTATCATAGAAAAAGCAAGAAAATTCCAGAAAAACATCTACTTCTGCATCATTGACTACACTAAAGCCTTTGAGTGTGTGGATCACAACAAACTGTGGAAAATTCTTAAAAAGATGTCTCCTGAGAAACCTGTATGGAAGTCAAGAAGTGATAGAACCAGATAAGGAACAATGGACCAGTTCCAAGTTGGGAAAGGAGTACGTCAAGGCTGTATATTGTCACCCTGCTTATTTAACTTATATGCAGAGTACATCATGTGGAATTCTGGGCTGGATGAAGCACAAGCTGGAATCAAGATTTCTGGGAGAAATATCAATAACTTCAGATATGCAAATAACACCACCCTATGGGAGAAAGTGAAGAGGGATTAAAAAGCCTCTTGATGAAGGTGAAAGAGGAGAGTGAAAAAGCTGGCTTAAAACTCAACATTCAAAAAACTAAGGTCATGGCATTCGGTTCAATCACTTCATGGCAAACAGGTGGGGAAACAATGCAAACAGTGACTGACTTTATTTTCTGGGGCTCCAAAATCACTGCGGATGGTGACTGTAGTCATAAAATTAGAAGACGGTTGCTCCTTGGAAAAAAAGCTATGATAAACCTGGACAGTGTATTAAAAAGCAGAGCCATCACTTGGCCAGCAAAGGTCCATCTAGTCAAAGCTATGGTTTTTCCAGTAGTCATGTATGGATGTGAGAGTTGGACTGTAAAGAAAGCTGAGTGCTGCAGAATTGACGCTTTTGAACTGTGGTGTTGGAGAAGACTCTTGAGAGTCCCTTGGACTGCAAGGAGATCAAACCAGTCCATCCTAAAGTGAATCAACCCCAAATATTCATTGGAAGGACTGGTGCTGATGCTGAAATTCCAATACTTTGGCCACCTGATGCGAAGAGCCAACTCACTGGAAAAGACCCTGATTCTGGGAAAGACTGAGGGCAGGAGGAGAAGAGGGCAACAAAGGATGAGATGGTTGGATGGAATCACTGATTCATTCGACATGAGTTTGAGCAGGCTCTGGGAGATGGTGAAGGACATGGAAGCCTGGTGTGCTGCAGTCCATGGGGTTGCAAAGAGTTGCAACTGAATAACACGACAACTGAGGAAACACTGGGGAAATATATTTTCTAACATTTTACAGAATAAAGCTTGGCATATGAAATACAAAAGGAACTCTTACAAATCAATAAAGAGAGACAAACAAATGAAAACCTGGGCAAAGGACAGATAAATATAAACATAAACTGCCAATAAGGATTTCCCTGGTGGTGCAGTGGCTAAGAATCTATCTGCTAAAGTAGCGGATACAGGTTTGATCCCTGTTCCAGGAAGATCCCACATGCCACAGAGCAACTAAGCCTGTGGGCAACGACTACTGAGCGTGTGGTCTAGAGCCCAGGAACTGCCACTACGGAACCTGTGTGCTACAACTACTGAAGCCCTTGTGCCAAGAGCCTGTGCTCCACAATAAGAGAAGCCGGCACGACGAGAGGCCCATGTGCTGCAATGAAGAGTAGCCCCAACTCTCCACAGCTAGACAAAGCCCAGGCTCAGCAACGAAGACTCAGTGCAATGAAAAAAAAAAAATCGCCAATAAAAGTATGAAAAGTTCTCAACTTCACTAGCAATTAAATAAATATAGATAAAAATGAGAAATAATCTTTGACTTATCAGATTAAAGAAATCTATAACTTTTATATGTAGAATGGATAAAAGACAAGGTCCTACCATATAGCACAGAGAAACTATACTCAATATCCTATGATAAACCATAATGGAAAAGAGTATAAAAAAATGTATATACATATAACTGAATTACTTTGCTGTATAGCAGAAATTAATACAACTCTCGATAAAAAAAATTTTAAAATTGAAAATACATAACTTCCAATGCTGCCACAGCTGAGGGGAAACGGGCTCTGTCACAGCGGATGGGGGGCAGAAGTTCAAACTAGCTTCCAGGGGGCTCATTTGCTCCCATCTGAATAGCTCCCTGGCTCACCATGCCCAGCTGACAAGCCTGTTGACCTTGGTGCCTCAGTTTTCCCTTCCTATGAAACGGGTGGGACAAGAAAGGACCGTTTTTGCAGGAAGAGTGAGGAGGATGGAAAGCAGAACTAAGAAGCCATGCAAAAGTATAGATGCAAACATGACCGGTCAGTCTCCTCACGATGATAGTCTCTGACTGGAGCCGCCCCCCGCCTTCCTGCCTGGATTACTCAGACACTTTAGTTGGCCTCAGTCTAGGGGGAAAGAACCAGCAGCCCCTGTGAAGACAGGAAAGCCAAGGATGCTTCTGACAGAGCCTCTGGCTCAGAGGGCCAAAGTTCGGGCGCACCCACTTCCTCATTCCCGTTCTGTCAAAAGGCACATTAATAAGCAAGGAAGCAATTCAGGGAAGAATTTCCAGAAGGACGAAAAACTCATCAGGTGTGTCAGATCTCTGACATTCAGGAGCCATGTGGGGAAAGCAGCACACGCTGACTTAAGCACGAAAGTATGGATGCTTTAATTAATCCGGGGTGAATTTAATTGCTTTAGTTAAGTGGAAATCGGGTTAAAAATGATGCAGAGCATGCTGGGGTGTGTTAAAAACATGACATATGAGTTGGATGAATCGATAAATTAAAAGTGCACAGATGTTTTAATTAAACCCAGGGAAGTTAACGAAGATCGCAAGAGACTTTTAAGCCTATGATTAATTCAATTCATTTAAAATACCTGTAGAGATATGGGGATGCCTCCATTTTGAGAGTTATAAAAGTTCTCAATCGATAAGGGCTTAAGCTTTCTTAAAAAACGTCTACGTTTTTCTGTGTGTGTGTGTGTGTGTGTGATCGAACAGCATTAATTACATAATGAATATTTAAAATTTTCAGAGTACACAGTAAGCTTTTTTGCAGCTCACATCCAGACTGAAGTAACTTTTCATTCTTATTGTGATTCAGGCATTGAGATGGGCTTGGAAGTTACTGGTGTCCGGTTGTCTGTAAGCATGGGAGCTCCCCCAAGACACGAAGGCCTGTTTGTTCACTGTTTATTGACTGGTACATAGAAGAGGACCAGGCAGTGCAGGCTTATGAGTTAGACAGCTCAGATTTCCCTTCGGTTTTACCAGTGATGTGACTCTGGACACCTTATTTTCAGCCTCATTTTCTTTATCTTCAAAATAGGACTAAATTGTTGGATTACCTAACCCGTGGTGTTTTTAAGAGGATGAAATGAGATAATGCCTGTGAAGTGCTATGTACAATGCCTGGCACATAGTAAGAAATCTATAGGTACGATTTATCATCATTTTTTTTAGGAGAAAATTGTTCCAGATTATCACATCATAAAGAGACAAGAAGGGCTTCCCTGGCAGTCCAATGGTAAAGACTCCACGCTCCCAAGCAGGGGGCCGAGGTTCCATCCCTGGTTGGGGATCCTAAGATTCTGCATGCCACACCGGGGCCAAACACCAACAAACAAAAAGACCAAGAGACAGGGGAGGGGGAAACGCTCTTTCCCATCACCCATCCTGGCTGACCTCCTCTCTAAAGACTGGTTTATCTCCCAATATGGAACGTTTTTTTCCTAAAACCAGAGTATGTTCCCACCTCTCTACGTCTCATTCCTACAGCAGGTTTCCCTAGGGTTAGGCCCTCTGCTTTCTCGGTCTGCTCTGCTTATCTAGTTTTAAAAGGAAACAAAAAGTTTTTTAGCCTCAGAAGTAACTTGACTCGGGGGAGGGCTGATGGAGAGATTGCTGTTTGGTGGTGTACCACCCAGCAGGAGTGTCCACGTTCTGGAGGCAAGGCTCTGCAGGAGGGCACCAAAGAAAGGGCACTGCAGCTTCCAAACGGAGGCAGCAGGCATCCTCTGTCCCTGCCTGGCAAGCTGGGGAGAGTGGAAGGTAAATGAGATATTGCCGCTCCTGCTCTCTGGGCCATCTGGGCAGAGTCCAAGGGCAGCGGCATCCAGACTCAGACCTGGATGTGCGCCCAAGTCATCTGGGGATGCTGTGAGAATGAGATTCTGATTCAGAGGGTCTGGTGTGGGGCCGGAGGTTTGGATATTGAACAGGTTCCCCAGGCTGATGCTAGCACCCCAGACCTACTGAATCAGAAACTCTGGGGGGAACCCAGCAAGCTGTGAGTTAACAGGTGATCCTGATGAGCAGGGCTCTAAAGCCACGCCTGGGTGAGTACCTTAGCTTCTCTGAGTCTCAGTTTCCTTAGTTCTGAAATGGGGATGACCCAAGATCATTCTGTTTAAACCCTCTGCACAGGGCCTGGCATTCACTTCATGTTCAATATGGGCAGAGATTCTTACACTACTTTACCAAAGGTGCCTTTGCTGAGTGTGGACACTCACTTTCTGCAAAGCCTGAACCAAGGGCCCGGCTTCAAGCTCCATCTCCTGGGTCCTTGCCGCCAAGAAATTTCTGCACGTTTTCTCAGGTCAAGGACAGGAACAAGGAGAGGTGGGATTCAGCCTTGAACTGCACTGGGCGGTGGAACGACTCCTGTGGGCAGCAGCCATGGCCCCTGGCCAGTCTGTATTACAGGGGATTGTGAGGGAGGTGGGGTGGCAGAGGGAGACAGGTGTGAAAAACAGGTGGTCTAAAGGAACATCCGTGCTTGTTCCAGGAAAGACAGGTGGAATCTGAGACAGGTGAGCCAGCTGTGAAAGGGGAAAGTGGCTTCCTTGGCAGAGATGCTCCGAGGGGAGCATTTCTGGGGTGGTGGGGAGGACCCCTATATCACTGGTGGAGATGAAGGGGCTCATCATTCCCCTCCCGAGTGCAGATGTCCACTTGTGGGAGGAACTGATGGGGAAATGGGAAACAGGTGAGCGGATGAAGCCAGCCAGGAGAGCCAGATAGCTGAGTTTCTGTGACGGTTTTAGAGTAAGTGAGGGGTCACTGCTCCTCATTTAGGAGATTTTTCTGCCAAGTTAGGAAAACCAAGATAGGGTCACAAGTTTCAAAGTCAGCCAGACATGGCATCAACATCTAGCCTGCAGTGTGACCTTGGGCAAGTAGTTTTCTTTCTCTGAGTCTCTGTTTCTCCTGGATAACAGTGATTTCCAAGGCTTGTGAAGATTAACGCTGGGTAGTACTTATGGAGCATTCAATACGTGTCAAGCATGGTTCTACATGCTTGACATGCATTTACTTTTTAGTTCTCACAGCAATCCATCAGGTAATATTGCTACTGCCCCCATATTATGGATTCGACAACAAAGGCTTAGAGAGGTTAAGTAATTTTCTACAATGGGTATAGTTTCAAATACCTGCTTTGCCACTCTCTACCTAGGAAATCCTAGTTTCCTCTCCTGAGGGTTTCCTGGGGTTCAAATCCAAATCCCAGTGTATATCTGCTACACAAACTGCGTGCCAAGCACATCTTCCTACACTCACATCTTCGGTGAATCCATCTCACGGCTGGTCTAACGTTAAGGGTTCAGGCCGGATTGTTTGGTTTGAATCCTGGCAATACCACTTATGAGCTGAGTGATCTTGAGCGAGTTACTTAACTGCTCTGTGTTTCATTTTCCTTGCCTGTAAGAGGGGATGATAATCATCTATAAAATAGGACAATAAATGATTCATTGAGCTAATTATACAGTTGTTTAGTGCAGTAGCTGCACACAATAAGCACTCAATACATGTCAGTGATGATGACAATGATTTGACTTTAGTGCTAGAACTTGGCCAAGAGGGATTGGGTAGTGGGTACAGCCAGACATCCTAGAATGTGAAGTCAATCGGGCCTTAGGAAGCATCACTATGAACAAACCTAGTGGAGGTGATGGAATTCCAGTTGAGCTATTTCAAATCCTAAAAGATGATGCTGTGAAAGTGCTGCACTCAATATGCCAGCAAATTTGGAAAACTCAGCAGTGGCACAGGACTGGAAAAAGTCAGTTTTCATTCCAATCCCAAAGATAGGCAATGCCAAAGAAAGCTCAAACTACTGCACAATTGTACTCATCTCACACGCTAGTAAAGTAATGCTCAAAATTCTCCAAGCCAGGTTTCAACAATATGTAACTGTGAACTTCCAGATGTTCAAGCTGGATTTAGATAAGGCAGAGGAACCAGAGATCAAATTGCCAACACCCATTGGATCATCGAAAAAGCAAGAGTTCCAGAAAAACATCTATTTCTGCTTTATTGACTATGTCAAAGCCTTTGACTGTGTGGATCACAATAAACTGTGGGAAATTCTTCAAGAGACAGGAATACCAGACTATCTGACCTGCCTCTTGAGAAACCTGTATGCAGGTCAGGAAGCAACAGTTAGAACTGGACATGGAACAACAGACTGCTTCCAAATAGGAAAAGGAGTACGTCAAGGCTATATATTATCACCCTGCTTATTTAACTTCTGTGCAGAGTATATCTTGAGAAACGCTGGGCTGGATGAAGCATAAACTGGAATCAAGATTGCCAGGACAACTATCAATAACCTCAGATATGCAGATGACACCACCCTTATGGCAGAAAGTGAAGAACTAAAGAGTCTCTTGATGAAAGTGAAACAGGAGAGTGAAAAAGTTGGCTTAAAACTCAACATTCAGAAAACTAAGATCATGGCATCCAGTCCCATCACTTCATGGCAAATAGATGGGAAAACAGTGGAAACAGTGGTAGACTTTATTTTTGGGGGCTCCAAAATCACTTGCAGATGGTGACTGCAGCCATAAAATTAAAAGATGCTTGTTCTTTGGAAGTAAAGCTATGACCAACCTAGACAGCATATTAAAAAGCAGACATTACTTTGCTAACAAAGGTCCATCTAGTCAAAGCTATGGTTTTTCCAGTAGTCAGTCATGTATGGATGTGAGAGTTGGACTTTAAAGAAAGCTGAGCACCAAAGAATTGATGCTTTTGAACTGTGGTGTTGGAGAAGACTCTTGAGAGTCCCTGGACTGCAAGGAAATCCAACCAGTCCATCCTAAAGGAAATCATTCCTGAATATTCATTGGAAGGACTGATGCTGAAGCTGAAACTCCAATACTTTGGCCACCTGGTGCGAAGAGCTGTCTCATTGGAAAAGACCCTGATGATGGGAAAGATTGAAGGTGGGAGGAGAAGTGACAACAGAGGATGAGATGGTTGGATGGCATCACCAACTCAATGGAGATGAGTCTGAGTAAACTCCAGGAGTTGGTGATGGACAGGGAGGCCTGGCGTGCTGCAGTCCACTGATTTACAAAGAGTCAGTAGCGACTGAACTGAATTGAACTGAAGAGAAAAATGGCAAGATTTCCATCCTCTTTTCTCAAGGCCCCACAGAAACTTGGTAGGAGCAGAGAGCAATTCCCAGAGAGAAGACTATGTTCCTGTGGTTGCAGCATTTCTGGGCCTCCCCTGACAGCCATTCAGCAGTGGACCTTGTAATTTCTAATTGCTATTACTGAACAAGGAAAGCTCTGCTGTATTAAATTTCTACTGCAAGTTGGGGCCTTAAGTTCAGCACCAAATACACCACCTGAAAAACTTACATCAAAAACCACACCATCAGAAGCCTTATCTTTTCTGAAAGGCAAGACTGCTTTATGCACAAGCTAAGGAAGCATCTTAAGTCAATGAGAGACTTCAAACAAAAGTCAATGAAAGAAAAAGGAATCAGAGTTAAAAAGCATCTAGCCCAGGATGACCCTGGTGGTACAGTGGCTAAGACCCCACACTCCCAAAGCAGGGGGCCTGGGTTCAATCCCTGGTGGGGGAAGTAGATCCCACACCCCACATGCTGGAACTATGAGTTTGCATGCTGCAACTGAAAGATTCCTTGTGTGGCAACTAGAATATCCTGCATGCCACTTGGAAGTTCCCTTGTGCTGCAACTAAGATCCAGAGCAGTCAAAAAAGTAAATAGGTACAAATATTAAAAAAAAAATCTAGCCCACAGCAAATAGCATACAAGTATAGTGATGAGAAAGTCATGCAAGGGAATTAGTAATAACAGAAAAAAACCATAAACTAAACAATAATTGAATAATAAGCATGATTCTAGCTGGACAGGAGAGGCACCTGATGGAGAACAGTGCAAGACATCAGGAAAAAAAACCACCATATCTCCTCAAGCTCTGAATGTGAACAGGTTGCTTACTGCATTAAGAAATTAATGACATTCTATGCTAGAAGACACTCTTCAGTGTAGCTCCTTTACTGTATGCCGGGAGCCGGCATGTTGCATATTGAGTGCATATTGCATATTGAGTGCAGCACTTTCACAGCATAATCTTTCAGGATCTGGAATAGCTCAACTGGAAGTCTATCACCGCCAGGAGCCAGCGTGAGGAACTCCGCCTGTGGCAAAGGTCATGAGGAAGGAGGCTCGGCATACACAAAGGCGGGATCGAGCCTCAGGAGTCCCCCTGGAAATTCTCGAGCATCTACCCCCAAAACCAGAGTCTGCCTACTTTCTGCTTTGTGCTCTCACCTACACCTCTGACTTTACAGGCTGTCCCCTACTACCTCTCTCTGAAAAAAAAAGTTAACTTACAGCTCCAGTTAATAAAGTTCCTGGGTGTGATAGTGTTTCAACCTACAAACTCCTTTGGAAGTCCTCTAGCCTGCCTGAATAGGTTTTTCCGGCCACAAGTGATTGCTCAGAGCCTCCCAACTGTGAGAGGCAGGAGATGTTCTAAACTGTCTAAACACAGATTCCTTTGAGCAGTTAAAAGATTGATTAGAAATTGTATTGGTGAAGGGTTTTTCACTTGTTGGGCCAATGTTTGCTGCTAAGTCTCCATATCCCTTACCTGCTGTGTCCCTGGCAGTGTATTGATGAACATAATTGGTGTAAGTAGTAGCTTTAATGTTTATAATCTTGGACCCTTGAGTTAATTCTTTTTCTTGTTACAGCCCACCACACCTTTGCCCTATAGGAATGCAACTTTAATGCTTTTGGAGGGTGGCGCCTGACTAGTCACCTTTAGAGAAAAATAAGTTTTCTGAAGAAAGGGTCTTAAAATGTTAACAGGCCTCTGGGCCAGAAGATGATGCAAATCACCTAAACTTTTGCATATGATAAGTTTGCAGGAAGAAAGCCTGGCTTACTGCATGACTCTACCCCTTCCCCCATTATCCTCTATGCATAACTTAAGGTATAAAAACTACTTTGGAAAATAAAGTGCGGGCCTTGTTGATGGAAACTTGGTCTCCCCATGTCGTTCTTTCTCTCACCTTCTGGCTGAATTATTCAGCCTCTTTTCTCCACTGAATTTCCTCACTGAGCTATCCTTATTTCAGCCTCTTTTCTCCACTGAATTTCCTCACTGAGCTATCCTTATTCTATTACTCTTTATATCCTTAATTAACATTTAATTAAGCAGTTGTTTCCTGATCCTCGCTGACGCCGTCCCCGCTTCAAATTCCCTGGTTCCACCGGGGCTGGACCCCAGCAACTGTACTCTTCCGCCATGGAATTTTTTCCACATTCCTTGAAATGAGTTGACTCTTCATAGATCCACACTTTATTGCTTCATGAACTTTCTTATCTTCTCCTTAATGACATCCATAGCATTCAGAGTCCACATCCCAGCACGCCGGACTTAGGCTTACATTTCCTATGTCCTTATCATGTGCATCCATCAGACGGGAAGCTCCCAGAAGGCACGTGCTGGCACTCTCGCTTGTTACCTTATGCCTGGTACTTAGTGCAGTGCCTGGCTCACAGCGGGCACATGATAGGCACTTGCTGGATGCACAAATAAGTTTGGTCCCTTGAACTGATTTGGATCGAGGTGTTAGAACCCGCATACGTTCTTCTGGGGGTGAGGGTCAGTTCCACTTGAACTTCTAGCCCCTTGGAGGCCCCAGTTCAGTGGCGGACTGTGGCATGACTGCCCTGCAGTTCATGCCGACTGCTTTCTTCACTCACTGCGAGGATGTCTTTGAGTGCCTGATGCAGACTGGCAGGTTTATCAGGAGACAAGGAGCTGCCGTCTGCACTGCATTTCTGAGGGCACAAGAGGCGCTGCGCCAGGTCAGGAGAGCAAACCCGCGTTTCTGTCACTTGGACGCACACCTGGCCACTTGGATGTGATGGGAATCTCATCCGCTAATGTGGCAAATTCTCCTCCTGGCAGGAGAGCCCGAGTCTGCTGGCTGCCTGCAATACAGAAACTGGCAGACCTGAGGCATACTGGGCACAGCTGGCAGTGCAGGAACAAAGGGGAATGTGAGTTTGTGATGAAGGAGGACCTGGGCTCAGGTTCTCTTAAAGACATTTATCAAGAAAGAAAGGACATGATCGTGGGCTGCAGCCGGGAGATGGCATGCTCCGTTCAGGGTGGCAGGAGCCCCGGGACTGGCTGTCTCTCTCCTCTGCACTGGCTAGCACGATTACTCACCCTGTCTGCTCCAGAGCTCTCCCTGCTAACACCTAGGAGTTTCTTAGGCTCAAAAGTTGTCCATGAGTGGCAATTTGTCATCGTCACCAACAGATTGCACAGGACCAATGGGATCGAGCCACCCTACCATCTCCGCCTTATGTGTGAGGGGTGAGGGGCAGGTATACACATGCTCACACCCACAAGCACACACCCCCTCACACAGAACCATATTTGAATCTTTTCTTATCAAAGACCATAAGTGCATCTTTGATAGAATTCACTGAGAAAGGCACAGCATCTTATGTAACCTCAATCTTTTTTTTTTTTTGCTGCACTGCACAGCACATGGGATCTTAGTTCCCCAAACAGGGATCGAACCTGTGCCCCCTGCAGTGGAAGCACAGGTCTTAACCACTGGACTGCCAGGCAAGTCCCTGTAGAACTTCAATCTAATCATGAGAAAACATCAGACAAACCCACATCTAGAGGCTAGCTAAGAAATGCCTCACTAGTACTCTGCAAAACACACTCAAGGTCATGGAAAAAAAAAAAAAAAAGACTGAGGAGCCCTTGTAGACTGGAGGGCACTAAAGAGACATGACAACTAAACACAAAGTGAGATCTGGACCAGAAAAAAGGGGCAAAATTAGAAACAAGTCTGTAACTTAGTCAATAGCATCGATCCATGTTAATTTCCTGGTTTCACCAACTGAACTTTGGTAATTTAAAACGTTGACATTAGGGGAAGCTGAATGAACCCTGGGAACTCTGTGTACTATTTATGCAATCTGTCTGCAAGACAAAAATGATTTTAATATTAATAAAAAAAGCTTAACATATTGGGGAGGGTGGTTAGAATAGGATTTATCTCACATTGCTGATATGAGAATGGATAAGACTGTATGCATTAAGTACTTTATACAAAGCCTGGTACATCTTTAATACTTAATAACTATTGGTGGTTATGAAAAAAAGAAACTATTTGAAATGGAGGCTTAACAGACCCCAAGTAAATCAGGCACTAATCATTAAGCTTACCCACTTGAAGCTGGTAGAGTTGAACCTGTGTGCCTATTTTTACCAAGTTTCCCACTTTATCACCTACCTCTTGTGTAAGCAGTGAATTGCATTATTTTCAGGACCCTAAACTTAGGACTTGAGATGTTCAAGGCTTGAATTTCTCTAGAAGCCAGGCTGGCTCACACATGCTATACAGTAGGATCCAATTTGGGGATCACTGGTGTGAAATGATGGAGAAGGCAATGGCACCCCACTCCAGTACTCTTGCCTGGAAAATCCCATGGACGGAGGAGCCTGGTAGGCTACAGTCCATGCGGTCACGAAGAGTTGGACACGACTGAGCGACTTCACTTTCACTTTTCCCTTTCCTGCATTGGAGAAGGAAATGGCAACCCACTCCAGTGTTCTTGCCTGGAGAATCCCAGGGACGGGGGAGCCTGGTGGGCCGCCGTCTATGGGGTCGCACAGAGTCGGACACGACTGAAGTGACTTAGCAGCAGCAGCAGCAGGTGTGAAATGAATGTCTGAGAAGCTGACTTGGCTTGACTGCTCAGAGCAGGGAAAAGATTCCGTACTTGAATGCAAAACAAAATGACAATGAGGTGCCACCTCATGCCAGTCAGAATGGCCATCTCTGAAAAGTCTACACTGTAGACTCCACAAATAACAAACGCTGGGGAAGGTGTGGATTAAAGGGGACTCTCCTACACTGTTCATGGAATATAAATTGGTACAACCACTATGGAAAAGAGTACAGAGGTTCCTCAAAAAACTAGAAACAGAGTTGCTATATGATCCAGCAATCCCACTCCTGGGGATATACCTGGACAAAACTACAATTTGAAAAGATGCATGCACCTCTATGCTCATAGCAGCACTATATACAACAGCCAAGACATGGAGACAACCTGTCCATCAACAGAAGAATGAACAAGAAGATGTGGTACCTACATACAATGGAGTATCACTCAGCCATAACAAAGAATGAAATAATGCATTCTGCAGCAACACTGATGAACTATGTGAAGAGATTGTAAGAAAGACAAATACCATATGATATCACTTACATGTGGAATCTAAAACAGGACACAAGTGAACATATCTACAAAACAGAAAGAGGCTCACAGACATAAAGAACAGGCTGGTGGTTGCCAAGTGGGAGGAGGGGCAGGGCTGGAGCAGGAGTTTAGCAGATGCAAGCATCTGGAGCATTAGCAGATGCAAACTATCATACACAGGATGGATGGACAACAGGGCCCTACTGTGCAGCACAGCAACTGCAGTCAATATCCTGCGATAAGCCTTAATGGAAAAGAATATGAACAAGAATGCTGCTACCGCTGCTGCTAAGTCGCTTCAGTCATGTCTGACTCTGTGTGACCCCATAGACGGCAGCCCAACAGGCTCCCCCGTCCCTGGGATTCTCCAGGCAAGAACACTGGAGTGGGTTGCCATTTCCTTCTCCAATGCATGAAAGTGAAAAAGTGAAAGTGAAGTCGCTCAGTCGTGTCCGACTCTAGTGACCCCATGGACTGCAGCCTACCAGGCTCCTCCGTCCGTGGGATTTTCCAGGCAAGAGTACTGGAGTGGGGTGCCATTGCCTTCTCCGATGAACAAGAATAGATATGTGCATAACTGAATCACTCTGCTGTATACCAGAAACTAATACAATATTGGAAATCAATTATACGTCAACAAAATTTAAAAAAAGAAAATATTTCTTTCTCAATAGATTTAAAGGCAGCACTGGTTGTTAGTTAGTGTTAGTCACTCACTCATGTCTGACTCTTTGTGACCCTATGGACTGTAGCTTGCCAGGCTCCCCTGTCCATGGAATTCTCCAGGTAAGAGTACTGGAGTGGGTAGCCATTCCCTTCTTCAGGGGATCTTCCTGATCCAGGGATCAAATCCGGGTCTCCTGCACTGCAGGCAGATTCTTTACTGTCTGAACCACCACGGAAGCCCAAAGGCAGCACTAACCTTTCCTATTTATTGCAACAGATTCCAGGTTTCTTTTCTAACTTTTCATTTTGACGTTGTTCCTTTTAAAAGAAGTTCACCTATGTAAACCTAATGGGTAGACTTAAAGAAATATATTAAGGAAATAAAAATTCTGATGCCCCATGAATTTGACAAAAATCATGAAGGTGGTACATGAAAGAGCAAAGTGTGAGAAATGAGGGATTAGGGTGTTTCTAAACACTGTCCTTGTTAATGAAATAGCTAAATTGTGCCCATTTCAAAAAATACTAAGGAAGTAATATCTTCAGGGCCAAGAGGCAAAAGCTTAGTCCTAACATTCTTAAGCCAACTTACCCAAGAATAAGTGAGGAAACAAAGAGAAAGCAATTTTCGTCTCTAAACACTTCAATTTTGCCCACTGTAGGCATCAACAGCTGAATTAAAATATACAACAAGTTCAGAGGCCGATTTCAGGAACGGCTTCTGAGTATGCCAGAGGAACTACTCTTAACAGCCACTCGATATTTGTTTCGTGAGGATCAATTATATACCCCGACTAATGCACAGTCAGAGCATGCCGCCCGGCCCGCAGTACAGGTGGTGAATACAAAACACACACCGAGAGGCCTTTTAAGCAGCTAAATGCACACCCCATTACAGATCCATAATGCAGAATGGGCGCTCATCTGCAAATGGATGGAGAGCGAAGAGTTCTTAAATGGCTGGGGTACTTAGGGCTGAAAGGCCGGTCCCTGGATGTGCAGCCAGAGCACACACGGTTTTAGGATTAATAATACATCGAAGTGTGTCAGTGTTAATACACATTTACAGCTCGCAGGCCATGCAGCAGAGTGTTCAGCCCGTTTGCAGCCACACAGAAAAGGACTATTCTGTCCTTTCTCTCATTAATGCCTTCACTCCCAGGAAAATTAGATTATGCAAGAAAAGCCATTCAGACGCTATTGAGGTTTTCCCTACTTTAAAGCCTTTGCTCAGGAAAAGTGCTCGGCACCACGAGGCAGGTGTCATCTACCTCCCTCCATCAAAGCCCATCAGAACTGGAGCCAAGGAGCGCTAGGCTCTGCTGTCTACTTGGGGGATGTGTCCACATGCCCTTGGGCATAGTGCGGTAAAGAGAAAAGCGGCCGAGAGAATGGTCTGGTCCGGTGGATCCCTGCTCTCTTTTCCTTTTGCATCTGACGGGTTTACTAAATCTTTGACATGATCCTGTGGTTAAGGATACGAATGTAGTGGTGTCATTTAGCAATGAATCTCACACAGGTGCAACCAAACCACAGTCCTGTTCATTTATCAATCAGCATTCGGAAGGATATGGGAATTGCAAATCTTTGAAATACTGTGAATATTTGAAATACCATACAATTTTCCCAAGCCATTGTGGTGAGGGTGGTACTATTTAGCATTTACAGAGTGGCTTTATTAATGATTGCCTCTCTCTTAGAATATCAAGGCAGCATGGTCTTTTGAAGAGGAGCACATAAAGGGATGAAAATAGTATACAGATATATAAATAAACATACTATGACATGTGTAAATAAAAGATGGTAAAACTAAAGCCTCCAAGGGCTCCCAAAGTGTTCTGCTAAGAGCTTGGGGGTACATTCTCTCATTCCATCCTCACAATGAATTCAGGAAGAAATTCCCTAGTTTTCCAGAGGAAGAAACCAAGATTCAGAAATGTTAGGTCACTTGCTAAAGGCCACAGAGATCCTGAATGGGGCTGGAACCCAGGAAGGCCTGACTCCTGAACAAAGGCTTGGAAGCTCTCTACTGCTGTTTTTCAGACCCACTCACTGGTGGGTGGGGAGTCAGTGTAGTTAGTATATTTCATTTTTTAAAAGTGAAATAGGACAGAATAGAAAAGAAACATGAAGTGTTGTTTTATGAAAGTCTCATTTTAATTTTATACCTGTATTTATCATGAACAAATACTTGTGTGTGTGTGTGTGTGTATGCATGCATGAACCATGTCTAAAAAGTGTGAGAAGCTCAGCTCTCCACTGCACTTGCCTGTGATAGCATCACTTGAAGGTCAAACTCAAGGTCTCCTGTTAGCTAGATATGAGCCATAAGTCCCCTGTTTTTGTGAGAGTCATTTTCTTTCTTCTATTACCTTTCCCCCAAGAATCCCAGGGCCCCCGTCATTCTGTGCAAAGCAGTGTAGATAAATTAATAATACAATTTAAAACCGATTCCACCAAGATAAATAGCACTTCCTAGATTAAGAGCGTAGCTGGCCAGAATGAATGAAATTTACTAACCCTGAGATGCTTAATCTTCCATTACACAGAAGTTAATGATTATAAGAAAGGAGTGATGGTAATTCACTTCTGCTTTTACAGGAAATCTAACCATCTCATTTTTAGCAAATCTTTCTTCTCAGCACACCTCAATGCCAAGGATAACTGCCCTGCTCTTATAGGTATATTGGCCAATTGTCATATATCAAAGTCTCCTCTTTACCAAAGTGGTAGGATGCACAGCTTGCACCGGCTTACAAGATATCCCAGTGGAATTTGCTGGGGAGGCAACCTTGGTGCTCCCTCTCCCAGCCCCATTGAGAAGTCTCTTTTCTATTTTCCAATCGTCGCAGGGAAGTGGTGGTAAGTACCTTTAGCGCAGTCTGCTCCTAGAAACCCTGGGAAGCAGTGACACAGCCCGGACACACATTCGCCATTCCCGTGGCAGTTACGTGGACAGTCCTGCACTGAATCTGAAAAAGAGAGAACGTGAACAATTACTTCTTTCTCTGCTTGCTGTGAAGCAGTTTAGTAGCCAGCCACCTACTGTTTTTCAGGAGCAGTGGCAGTAACCTCGGATGCCTACTGGGGACTGGTGAGGAGTAAGTGGGCGAGGTAGGAGAACAGGGATGGGTGGGGACTAGGGCAGCTTGGACAATGCATGGCTGTAACCACTGCTCTCCATGGGATTAGCCCAGGCAGGAATTTGAGTATAGTACTATGGCATTTTTTGCTTTTTCAAAAGAAACTACTTATCTGAATTTAAAAATTGCAGTGTTCTATGCTGGCAAGATTGAAACACTGTAAGCCTCAGCCTGCCCCCAATATCACCCTATCAATATGAGATTTGGTTTGAGATATCAGCTTTTAGCCTCAAGTATAGAGAATGATTCTCCAAATGACAGAGTTGCTCCTGATCTCAGGTTCGCAGAGTAAAAAAATCCCCTGCATTAAAGAAAGAAAGTCTAAATACCTAAGACTGATCAATTTTGGCATGATTTGGGGATTCATTAAGTAGTAGGTTTGGGGTGGTACAAAAGTCCTTTTATGCCTAGCTTTTTGCAGATTTTTTTTTTTTTTTTTGTGAAAATCAATTAGTTCACCCTTGTTCTCACCTGTATAGCCATCTTATTTCATGATTTACTTTGCTATGTGTACTCTCAAGAAATGCCTTCAAAGGGATCATTTTGGAACTTTTTCATGTTGATTTGGGTCTGCACAGCAGTAGATGTATTCTTTTAAAATTATGATTATTATTATCCTCATTTCGCCTTACATTCAAATAAACACATTTAGACTTTCAGGTTCTAAATTACTAAGATGATGAAAAGCCACCGTGCCCCAAAGATGACATGACACAGTCCGTGGAGAGCTAGGGACATTGGCTTAGTGATGTGCGTGAGACTATGAAGTCTAATTGTCCCTAATGGAACGGTAAGGCCTTCCTTTAAACTGAATTTCCCATTTATTTCCACTCTGGACTGAAAAACCAAACTATGCTTTCTTTCTATAGTTGCACTTCTCAGCTCTCATCTTCTAGAATCAGGCTGTGGTTAGTTTCTGGCAGTAGGAGAATTCGAGAAGTCTATCTGTGTTTTCCAAAATCAGTATCAAGCCGATTTCTTTCCTTCTTCTTTTTTTGTTTTTGGCTGCGCTGCGTGGCTTGTGGATCTTAGTCCCCAGACCAGGGAGTGAACCCGTTCCCTCAGCAGTGAAAGTGCAGAGTCCTAACCACTGGACCTCCAGGGAATTCCCAAGCCAATTTCTTTAGTGTCCAACAATTATCACTGCAGAATCAAATCCTTGAAGTTGGCTCTATAAAGGTGGGCTGAGAAGCATCCAAGTGGCTATCAATTTGTTTCATGTTTCATCTACTCATTGTCCCTTTCCTTCTTTCATTCAAAAAGCATTAGGTTGAATCATACGAGGTAGCTGCTTTGGCAGGTCAAAAGCCAGCAATTTCACATGATGGTAGGAGATAACTTGCCATGGGTCTCGTGTGTTTCTGAATGTTTTATGAGCAGAGGCACCGACTGCCTTAGCTCTGGACTATCTTTTGAAAGGCTGTCTGTACAGTGAACAGCCTTAGGAGATATAGCATCTGTCTTCAGAGCAAAGGCCAGGTTTAGTTACTGTCCAGTAGAATAAAGAGAGTGTCTCCCTCTGGAGAAAAGCAAGAGCAGGCTCACTGCCCATGTGGAGAATGGAGTATAGTAAATGAAGAGTTGTACATAATGTAACCCACAGCCTGTGCAGCTGTCACCTGGCCCTGTCTGTGTTGCCCTGTGGGAATTGGTGTTTGGGAAACTTGCACATAGGCTGGTATTCTCGAAATTACATTGCTCTGAGGAATAAAGCCTGTTGTCTCTTACCCAGGAGGACCCCCTCTTCGGATAACATTGATGACGCTGTGGCTGGCTAATAATATGTTAGCTTACAATTAGGGTGAGATCTCAGACCTGCCATGGTCCTTGAAAGGGGGGTTTACTTTATTAATTGAGCATATGTTATACATAATGAGGTGTCCCTGGTGGCTCAGATGGTAAAGGATTTTCGTGCAATGTGAGAGACCCAAGTTTGAGCCCTAGGTCAGAAAGATCCCTTGGAGAAGGGAATGGCTACCCACTCCAGTATTCTTGCCTGGAGAATGATACAAGGCACCCTACAAGGCACTGTTGAATACAGTGGTGACTAGGAAAGACATAGTCTCGTCCTCACAGAACTTCCACTGTTATAGAGAATACAGGTTAAAAAAAATCATCAAATACAGTAAAAATTGTGGTACGTGGACTCTCTTGGCCATGCGGTGATTAAGACTATGTGCTCGAAATGCAGGGACAGGGATTTGACTCCTGGTCAGGGAACTAAGGTGCCACATGCCGTGCAGCATGGTGCAAACCCCCTCCCCTGCCCCGCCCTGCACAAATCATGATATGTGCTTTGAAAAGAATGGGATACTGTGAAAGGGAGTAAGAGGAGGAAGCTACTTAGAGAGGATGGCCAGGGAGGGCCTCACTATTCCATGCAGGTGACATATAAGGGTGAACTGGAAAAGCCAAGTGAAGAGCAAGACAAAAGTACTCCAGACAGGAGGAAGATATGCAAAGGCACCGTGTTGGAAAAGAGCATAGGTGAATCCCATGTGGCTGGAGGGTAGAAAGAAGGAAGAGAGTGACATCAGGTGGAGCTGGGGAAACCTAGATCCTCCAAGGCCCCAGAGGCCATGTGGATGAGTTAGATTGTATTCTGAGACCAACGGGAACAAATGAAAAGTTTTCAAAATAGAAATGACATCATCCAGCTTGCATTTTCAGAAGTCACCCGGACAGCAAAGTGGAGCTTGAGTCTCACGGAGCAGCTTGGTCTGGGAATGGTTTGGTGGAAACTGACATGGCTCAGGCCAAAGCTCCCTGTTCTCCAACCGAGCATCCTCAGAGCAGCGAGGATAGGAAGCTCTTAACCATCACAGTCCCAAGGAAAACGACCAAGGATTTTGCACAAACTCCTTGCTCTTTAGTTGACGTATTTATCTTTAAGTCTCAGTTTAGAAAACATTTAGCTTCTATCTAATCTTCCTTCTCTGGGCTTCCCTGGTGGCTCAGCAGTAAAGAATCCACCTATCTACGCAGGAGACGCAGGTTCAATCCCTGGGTCTGGAAGATCCCCTGGAGAAGGGAATGGCTACTCATTCTAGTATTTCTGCCTGAAGAATTCAATGGACAGAGGAGGCTGGAGGGTTATAGTCCATGGGGTCACAAAGAGTTGGGCATGACTCAGTGACTAAACAACAAAATCTATTTCCCTCAACCTGGGTTTTGTACCCTTTCCATTATCTTCCCCTAGCTCCTATAATTGCTTTTTACCTATCTGTCTCCTCTCATCAAGCTCTATGAGGAAGAGACCAGATTTGAACTGTTTACTGAGGTATTTTCAATGTTTGGCACATAGTAGATCCTTGGAACAGAGAAGGCAATGGCACCCCACTCCAGTACTCTTGCCTGGAAAATCCCATGGATGGAGGAGCCTGGTAGGCTGTAGTCCATGGGGTCGCTAGAGTCGGACATGACTGAGCGACTTCACTTTCACTTTTCACTTTCATGCAATGGAGAAGGAAATGGCAACCCACTCCAGTGTTCTTGCCTGGAGAATCCCAGGGATGGGAAGCCTGGTGGCCTGCCGTCTATGGGGTCACACAGAGTTGGACACGACTGAAGTGACGCAGCAGCAGCAGCAGATCCTTGGTAAAGAGTTACTAAAGTGTTTGTGTGTATACATGTGTGTGTATGCACACACATCTCAGAGGAGAGGAGAATCCAGAATAAGCAAAAATTGCAATGAGGAGTACTTTTCATTCAATTTCCCCCAGGTCTTATCTTAGAAGCATTTCTACAGTTTTTGAGGAAAGCAACAATTATGTGATACTGCCGAAATATTGAAGGAACCTACTTCCCTCAATCACCTTTTTTCAACACTCAATTTAAATATTACTCTTGAAATCTTATCAGTTTTCCTTTTTGTCATCCTGGTTGAAGTTTTCTTGAGGAAACAAGGCGGGTGATGAAAGACCAGGAAATGGGATTTTTACTCAAGCGGAGGCCAGCCTCCCTGAAATGTGCACCACACTTCAAGAATGCCACTCCATAGTCCCCTGAGATGAAACTCATTTCTGAAAGCAGGCTGCTTCTCTCCAAAACACATCGGAAGACTTCCCTGAGTCAAAGGTATATTTAGCGTGATGGCTGGTTGACACCCGTCTAACGTCCTTCCTTCTGTTTCATATCACAGGGGCTTTCGGCGCTCCAGGCTGCTCTTGACGGTGAATGGTCTGATAATAGATATGTGTGGGAGAATCCCTGAACCAAATAAAACACTGTTCTTTTCCCTACATTTCAGGCCAATTACTATCATTGCTCTATCAAGATGTCTGCCCAACTATTAGGCCGATTACCTTTGACTTTCTCTTTGAGCTATGTCCAGACAAGAGAAATCCTCCGGGTAGAATTGCTATTCCCAGCTCCGACAGAGAAGTGAGGGTAATGGCTCAGGGGAAAGGGCATCTCACCACCTCCATCTGTGCCCATGTGGATAAAGGTGATGGAGGGCAGAAGCCATTATTAGATAACATGGCCCCCAGACAACTTGCTGCGTGGAAGGGAAGAGGGTTTTAGCTGGCTACAATCCAAAGCAATTCAGTGGTTAAGAACACAGGCTCTGGAGAGCTGATTCTGACTCCACTTCTCACTAGCTATGTGAGACCTTCGGTTAACTTCTCTGAGCCTGGGCTTCCTCAACTGGAAAACAAAATATTGGTAATCCTGACCTCTTATAACTACTCTATGGGTTGACTGATCTGGTCCCCAAAAGGGCCAAGTCCACGGGACCTGGAACATGGACAACTCTCTATAGATGTGCTGCTGTTACTGGTTTTGCTATTATCCATTCCACTGGGTCTTTGTAGACTCCAGCTAAGCCAGCTACTGTGCGTGAGGTGTGTGTATGAAGCCTCTGAGTTTTAAACACGAAGCAAATGGATGGATCTAGAGGTTGTCATACTGAGTGAAGTAAGTCAGACAGAGAAAGACAAATATATGACATGGCTTACATGTGGAATCTAAAAAATGGTGCAAATGAACTTATTTACAAAACAGAAAAAGAGTTAGAGATGTAGAAAATAAATTTGTGGTTGTCAGAGGGTAAGTGGGGGAGGGATAAATTTGAAGATTGGGACTGACATGTACACATTACTGTACATAAAATAGATAAAGACCTACTGTAGAGCACAGGGAATGCTACTCAACATTCTATAATGGTCAATATAGGAAAAGAATCTAAAAAGAGTGAATGTATGTATATGTATAACGAATTCCCCTTGCTGTATACCTGAAACTAACCCAGCATTGTAAATCAACACTATTCCAATAAAAATATTTTAAAAATGTGATTAAAAAAAATTTTAATAAACCCACACAGGGAACTGAAAAGACATCATTTCTCATCATGCTGCTGCTACTGCTAAATTGCTTTAGTTGTGTCCGACTCTGTGTGACCCCATGGACTGCAGCCTACCAGGCTCCTCCATCCATGGGATTTTCCAGGCAAGAGTACTGGAGTGGGGTACCATTGCCTTCTCCACATTTCTCATCATATTCTTATGCAAAAGATTTTTTTTTAATCTTAACATCTCAAACTAGGTCCAAATGTATTGCCAGTGTCTTTCTTTTGTGTTCTGGTTTTTATCCTTTTAGATTTTTTTCCTCACTGGTACATAATATGCTCTTGGAAATTTTCCCTAACTATTGGAAGATTTCTCCAGTGACTTTCCTGTTACAAAGTTTATGCCATTAGTGTAGAGCAGTGCTTGGCAAACTTTTTCTGTCAAGTGACAGTAAATATTTAGACTTTGTGGGTCAAACTGTCTCTGCTGCAACCATTCCACTCTCCTGTTATAGCTGCCACAATGTGACAACAGATGAATGTGGCTGTGGTCCAATAAAACTTTATTTATAAAAATAGGCAGTGGGCCAGATTTGGTCCATGGGCTCTGGCATGCCAAGTACTGCTTTAGAGCATTTGGCTTGCCCTGTTAGGGCCCATCTTTTCTTAGCAGAGGAATAAGCATTAACTTCAGTGCTATCAGATCAGATCAGTCGCTCAGTCGTGTCCAACTCTTTGCGACCCCATGAATCGCAGCACGCCAGGCCTCCCTGTCCATCACCAACTCCCGGAGTTCACTCAGACTCACGTCCATCAAGTCAGTGATGCCATCCAGCCATGTCATCCTCTGTCGTCCCCTTCTCCTCCTGCCCCCAATCCCTCCCAGCGTCAGAGTCTTTTCCAATGAGTCAACTCTTCGCATGTCTATGGTAAATACCAAATACTGATTTTGGCAGCTATGGCTGCCACCTGGATTTTAGGTTGGCTTATATATCTTTTTCAAGGATCAGGGAAATCCTAAGAGCAATCCATGAAACCAGTAGGGAAGTTCTTAACATGAAGTTAAGAGAAAAACAGCTGCACAAGACGTGCTCTTAAAAAGTCATCAGCTCTCATGAGTGATTACCAGCTCCACTCCAGACAGGTTCCATAAGAGATGGTACATCATCCTTCCCTCCAAGGACATGGTCATTACTTGTCCACAAATGATGAAACTGAGGCTTGGGAAGGCAAGTGACCCTCCCAGGTCAGATGTGGGAAAGAAAAGGCAGGATTTAATCCTAGATCAACCATCTTCTCCAGGTTTCTAGAGAACCATGAGGTCTATGGCTGAATGCTGCTGGGACAACATGGTGCTGTAGAAAGGCAATGAATAATCCCTGGAAGTCCATGTTGTCTCCATCATTTATACATCCTGGGACCTTGAGGGACTCAGTTTTCTGAACCTCAGTTTATTCATCTGTGAAATGGGTCTAACAATCTGCCATGATTCAGAGAGGTTCTGCCCAGGATCAGTTATCATCATTAGTAGACGATTAAAACCTAATGACAAAGTAAATGCAATGAAAATATTTATAGGTGCTATGAATGCTAAAATTCTTAGGATTTGCTTTTGGACAACTCATGAAATATTCTCAAATGGCCCTTTTAGGGGTTATTTGACTTATAAGGGGAACTTTTGGAAAAAATCTTAGCTTTTCCTCAATAGCTACTAAAAAGTTGTGTTAAAATATGCCCCACACGACAAGTGCTTAAGTAAAGCTTTTGGAGATTTACCAATCTGAGAACAAAGATATGATTTCCTTCTTATTGCTCAGTTGCTTCAATCATGTCTGACTCTGCGACCCCATGGACTGTAGCCCACCAGGTTCCTCTGTCCATGGGATTCTCAGGCAAGAGTACTGGAGCAGGTTGCCATGCCCTCCTTCAGGGGATCTTCCCAACCCAGAGATGGAACCCACGTCTCATGAGTCTCCTGCGTTGCAGGTGGATTCTTTACCACTGTGCCACCAGGGAAGTCTGTCCTTCTATGGTTACACCCTTATTTTTCAGGTTTAAAAAAAAATTTTTTTAAGTTTGGACTTTCCTTGGTTTTTGAGAGAAATTGTGAGCTGGTATGAATGGTCAGTATTTACTGGATCTACTATACGTTTAGTGATTTATAACTTATACTTTATTTTATTTAATTTCATAGTATGAGGTGGGATTTTTTAGTTCTATTTTACTGCAGGAGAACTGGGGCTGACAAAAGTCCAATGATTTGCCTACTCCGTGTGGCCAGAGCTTGAGCCAGGTGGTTGGATCCAAGTTCCTCATTGCAACTCAATCCTTGGGACTCACAGTGGCTTTTTCATGAATTAGTAGCAATAGTATTTTAATCAGGGCTAGTTTTAGGTGGATGAAACTATGAACCCTAAATTAAGGATGCTGGTTGGCCCTCTACATAGTAGAACCACCTTGGAAGGTGTGCCTTCAGCAGAGAAGCCAGACACTTCCATGCTTTCTTTGATGACACAGCACCTCAGAGATCCCGTACCTACCTAAGACCACAGTGTTGAAGGAAACCATCTCTTTGTCTTTGCCATCATTGTAGAAGGCCAGGTGCCACAGGCCCACATCCAGGTACTGGACAAACACGGCTTCGTTCTGAACCAGCGTTTGTATGCTCCGGCGTTCCCTGGGCGACTCGACCACGCTCCACTTCTCCTTCCCGTCCAGGCGCTCCATGAAGTCATACTGGGAAAAGAAGAGAGCGTGCTACGTGTGACCTGGGGTGCACACCTGCTCCCATGACCAGCACCCTCCCTTCCCGCCCCACTAGTTAACTGAGAGACACTTCTGAGGACATTTTACTGTAAACTCATTTTGTCACAAGTAAAACAAGAGTCATGAAAGTTGTAATAATAACAGTCACCACGTATTGTGCTTATAATTATTGCTAATAGTTTTATGACTATAGACCACAATATCTTTTCTGCTTTTATGATTTTTTTCTTTTGAGTGTGTATGTGTGACAGAGAGGCAGAGGGGAAGGGGGGTGAGTTTTTGCTCTATTCCTCAATAGGGTGTTGCATAATATGTAGCATATGCCAAGTGTAACTTTTTAAAATAATTCCCCCAATTCTGAATTCCAAAATGCATCTGGCACCCCCAAGAGTTTCAGGTAAGGAATTACTAACCTATGTTAGCAGATACCAGATACCCTTGACTGATCATTTACTAAGGGAAGGTGGGAGAGTAGTTAATCAAAGTAGTTATAGCAGAGGTGTTAACACATTATTGACCAGAGGCATATTAATGCCATGGGCATTAGTTTCCACAAAAATTCCCTGGTTGATACTGTGCTAAGAAAGAGGGCGGAGGATCCAGACTACCTGAGAGGGAAACTAGAACTTATTACTGTCACCCATCTGTGCCTCAGTTTTCCCATCTCAAAACTGAAAATAGCCGTGCTTATGTTATAGGTTGTTGTCAACAACAAGATCATATAGATATACGATCAGAGCACAAAGTACTTGTGAGCTATCATGACCACCATTATTATCACCATCATTTAATTCAGTTCTTCCAAAACCCCTCTAAGACAGGTCCTATTTGTATCTTATTTTACAAATAAGAAAACAGACTCCGAGAAGTCCAGCAAACATACCCAAAGTCACCCAGTGACCAACTGGGCAAGCAAAATTTGGACCGAGATCTGTTTAGGTGCAATGCCTGGGCCCTTACCAGCAATCAACTATGAAACTCTGTTTCAATGGAAAACAGGCTCAGAACTGAAAGTAATCAGTGGGAGACAGAGTGGAGGGTGAAGGCTTCTAGGAATGGGTGGGGGGAATGGGAGAGCAATTGTCCTCCAAGGGGGCCTGTCCGAGGGAATGGCGAAATCCTGGGGTGGGCGGGTCGGAGCCACAGAAGACACGTAAGCAGTGACTGACATGATGAGAGGAATGTTCTAAGGTTCATTTGCAGGCAGCCTATGAGATGTCCTAGAGGAGGGAATGGAAAGAAGCAGGAAGATCAGTTACCAAGCCATTGTAGAAACCCAATCATGAAGTGACAAACATCGTGATTAGGTATAGTGAAAGAGAAAAGGGGACAATTTTGGAGGACCATTTTCAGGGAAGAAAGGACAAGGCTTGACCTGGGCTGGACAGAAAGGATGAAGGAAAAGGCCAGGAAGGTGGCCATGTCTCCTTAATTGTTGACAAGTAAAAAATCAATAAGACCCCAGTAGAAAAGGAATCATCTTGAACTCATGCAAAATCATTGCACAGGAAAGTCATGTGCATGGTGACTTCCAGAGAACATTCAAAGTGTAGGTCTTTAGCAGATAAAAATCACCACTGTGGGACGGACCTCTCTCTCACCACTTTCAAGCCATGAAAAGGGTTTCATAGATTTCCACAAACTTCACAGAATGAAAGGCTAGGAAATCCACTAATGGGACCTCCCCATCAGCAGAATTGCCACTTTTCCCACCTGAAACATGATCAGTGAAAACAAAAGAGTCTATAATCTTAGGGACAGAGGTTTTACTGTCAGATAAACCTGGGTTTGAATTCTGACTCTGCCGTTTGCTACCCGTTTGAAGTTAGGTGATTCTTGAACCCCTTTCCTGGTTTTCATGCTAGGGAATAATACCTACACCTTTTGGGGATGTTGCAAGGATAACATGAGATAATGCTTAGGGCCGTGCCTGAAAAAAATAACCATTTCATGAAATACTTTGTGACTCTGAACAACTTACTTGTAAGTTGTAAGGGTTGTGGAGGAAAGCACATGGTTTTCGTTTTTGTGTCTGGGGGCCTGGGGAGGGATGTTGTATAGGAAGTAGAAATTTCCTCCATCTCTCAGGAAACAAATGTTCATATTTAGCTTCCCTCTATCCTACAGTTCATTGGTCGCAGCTGTCTTTATGGGATAAAATAAATGATCTAAAAGGATATGACAAACAGATACTGCTTTTGGAGCCTCTTGTAACCAAGGCATTTGTTCCTTAGCAACCTAGTAAATGTCCGGCTACCCAGACCCACGTCTACAAATTGCTGTCAGCCAGAGGAATGAGTGTAGCTTCCTTGGTGGCGAAGTGAGAAGGATATACTTCACCTGGGATTCGAGTTATCACCCCCATGAGGAACAGGTCGGGGAAGGTGATTACTTGCGTGGGACCATTGCTCATTATTAATTTGGGCATCAGTCATCTTTTTCTGAACTGGCTGCCCAGCCCAGGGGCACAGGAATGGCTTAGGACCATCGGTGGTGCTCGCTGTTCAACAACCAATCAAATGACCCTGGGAAAGGCATTTTTCAGAAGAGAGAAGGGACATCTGTCTTGGCTGGCTCTTCAGTTCTCTCCACGGAAGCAAGGAGGGCAGTTTTCATTTAAAGAAGAATCTGTGACCCTGCGGCACTGGGACGTGTGGGTCTGAGGTGTCCCAGTCTTGTATCTCTTTGTTGTGCTTTATTTCCTTCAAAGCACTTATCACCCTTGAAAACGACTGTAATGTTTTTCTGCTTATTGTCTGTCTACTCAGAAGAACATAAACTCCAGGAGGGCGGGGATTTCACCTGCATGGTAGAATGGTTAAGAGTGGGACTTTGGAACTAGACTGCTTGATTAGAACCTATGCTCTGCCACTTACCTGCTATGACACTTGCACAAGCCATCTCAATTCTCCATGCCTCGGTCTCCTAATCTTTAAAATGGGCAAAATATCAAGACATAATAATAATACAGCATAATACTACTGTGAGGACCAAACGAGTGCAAGTATGTAAAGTGCTTAGAATACTAAGTAGTCTGTATATTGTGAAAGTGAAAGTTGCTCTGTTGTGTTTGACTCTTTGTGACCCCATGGACTGTTGTAGCCCACCAGGCTCCTCTGTCCATGGGATTCTCCAGGCAAGAATACTGGAGTGGGTTGCCATTCCATTCTCCAGGAGATCTTCCTGACCCAAGGATCGAACCTGGATCTCCCACATAGCAGGCAGATTCTCTACTGTCTGAGCCATCAGGGAAACCCCTGCATATGGTAAGCATACTTTGAAAGTTTATGCTATCCTGATGATAATTCATTGTTAAATCTAATTCATCTTGAGCTGAGTCTGATCAATAAATATTTGTTAAATATCAAATACATAAAATACTGAATCTGCAAATGAATTCCATTGACAGGAAACTAACTTGCAATGTTAGAAGATTTTGCCTCTAATAATAAATCACTTGCCCTTCCTTGTCTTCTAGTGTGCTTTCTTGAGTAGGAGATACATGGGCAGAGTTAGAGGCAGCGAGCCTCAGTCAGGCCCCTCACAGTGTAGGTCATGCATATGACGGACACTGCGGCCCAAGGAATCTGTATATTCACAGAGATCATCAAGATTTGAGAGGGGACTTCAGATGGCCATTACGACTTCACCTTTTCAATTCTAAATGAGATGAGATGGTGTCCAATGCACACTTTCTTCCTACAGACTTTCTCGTCTTCCTTCTCTTTCTCCTTTGGCACTGTGCTTAGTGACCACTGTAGTAGAGATGGCTGGTCATTGTCTGTATCAGAGTCTCCTTCCTTTCCATTACTTGCAAGCATGTGACGGTGTTCCCATCAAGGAACGTAAGCTGTTGTGACTACTCTCCTTCTGGACTCTTCTGTGCTATATCTCCTACTTGCTCGCTCCCCCTACCTGTCTGTCCCCTGAGAGAACCAGAGTTCTCTTAAAGCCCAAGATGATGGAGTCACAAAATAGGAGTGGCCTGGATCCTAGATTTGCACTTGGAGGGAAGCTGGAGATGCTGACACGAGCAAGCAGTAAACACTTATTAAATTAGGCCATGGATGCAGAGAACACAGTAGTGGCTACCAGAGAGGAAGTGGGGTCGGGGAAGACAAAATGGGTAACAGGGGCCATCTGCATGGTGAACGATGGACACAAAACTCTGGTGGTAAGCACGCTGAGGTGTATACAGAAGCCGAAATACAACGCGTACGTGAGAAAAAGTAAGCTACAGAAATGTTGAGGCTTATTTGTTATTTCAGCATAGCCTTCAGGATTTCTTGCTTCTCTTCCTTCCTGGTTCACTCTGCAAGCCTGTAAGTGTTAGCAAATTTTCTGTCCTTAGGAGCGGTAGGAGAGGATCACCCGGGAAGGAATGTAGCATCTTTTGTTGGCTAAGTTCCACCTATTATGTGTAGGCTATCTATTTACCTCTGTTTGCCCAGGGGTGTCCTAGTTCCCATCTCCTATTGCTTCTCTCACTCTCAAAAGTGCTCTGGTGTGTAATCTACAGTTACCCTCCTCTTTAGTTAACATGTACCAAGCAGCATCACGCAGCCTCGTTCACGGCTGCTATAACCTGGGGAGGGCTGGAGGCTAGAAACACAAGGTGGATCAAGCCAGCCAAGGGCAGAGACTGCTTTCCATGGCAGGAAGGGCAGGGGCGCAGTAAGAAGCTGGTTTGTGCAGAGGCCATCTGGTTCTGGAGAGCCTCTGCTCTCTAGGAATCCTAGACGGCAGTCTGGCCAGCTTGCTTGGCAGCCTGGCTGATACCAGAAGGAGGCCAAGGACTTAAGCGCTGGCCAGAGTCACTGTCTCATGCCCCAGTGCTGGGGACTGAGAACTCAGGCTTTGTACCAGAGGCATGTGCCTCCTCAGTTACAGAACTCCATCACGATCAATCCTGGATCCAGGGCTGCTCGGAAAACCGTGCTGTGCTTGAAGGACTAAGAAGGTTGCTTCCTATCACGTCCTATCTGATAGATCTGCAGAAGCCCTGGAAGAGGATTAGAAAGCACGTGGCCCAGTCCCACTGGGGGCTGTGGGAGTGCATAAGCTGCCTGCAGGAGCAAGCCTGTCTCCCAAGGCAGCTGGTCTCTCTTGATCTGGCAATAAGGTCACCCAGAGGGTGACAGTGCAATAACCGGAAATAACCGCCCCCCGACCCCGCCACTAAAGTTCTTTTTTTCCTCCTTGGCCTTTGAAACACAACCCATGCTGGCATGAAATGTGAGGGCTGTGCTTCCGAGTCATGTGTCATACCCCAAAGTGGCATGAAAACGCAACTTTCATGAGCGCTCTAGAGGCAAACAAAGAATCCACTGCAAATATTTGACTGATCCGACTGTCAGTCGCCCCTGCTTCTTGGCAGAGACCCAGGAGGAATGGTAATTAAGATAACTTAGTGGCTTCCCAGGGCCCTGGAGGAGACAGCTGAGGGGCCTTTCACTTTCCCTGGAGGGAGTGCGTCCACAGGCAGCGACTGCGCAGCTCAGAGATGCTTCTGGAAGCCATGCCAACGCACACCTGCCACAGAGGACAAGGTTAGAGACAGACTCATGGCCCTTCTGGAAGAAGTTACTACTGGGGCCAGGACCTTGGGAGAGGGCAGGGAGTGGGAAAATAAGTTTATTGTTATCTGGTCCACCTGCTTGCTCCTGGTCCATGTAGACGGGGGCAGTGGCAAACGCTGACCTGTCCCATGGAGAGCCTGCAGTGCCTGGCTCTGCGCAGGCAATATCCCCAGCCTCCAACGTCTGATGTTGATGCCGCCTTAGATAGCCAGGCATGTGCAGCAGGTGGTTGGACTGCAGGGAAGCAGCATGTGTCAGTGAGGTCTGCTTGAAGCCACACGAGCGTGGAGGCTGCGGTGGCATCCAGTGACGATTGGCAGCGGCGGGTCGCTCCTGGGGGCCTGTGCATCTCTTTCCGCCTCCAGCCAGGCCCGTGGCAAAGTGCGTCTGGCTGATTCCTCATTAAAGCTCTGCACGGCTTCTTTTCTCTCCTTCAAAGGGCTGAATGCTCCAGGAAGCATGGAAGGATGAGAGTGGTGGGCCGTGCTTGGGAGGGTTGGGGAGCGGTTGCCTTCCCTCCACGTGGCCTCGCCTGTCATTTTCAGTTCCTACTTGCAGGCTCCATGTCTTCGGTGTCCAAGTTGCTTCACTAGGTGCTGACTGGCCCAGTGTGGGCACTGCGGGGTTGTCTGTCCCCCAGCTATGAGAACAAGACCCGAGCCTCCGGGCAGGAAACAGCATCACCTGTATTTGCGGGCTGTAACAATCATCGTGCTGGGCTCCATTGTGAGTATCGAGCAGATAGAGAAGAATCAAACATGATTCCTGACATAAGGAGCAAGGAGACTACATCTACATAGGTGCAACTCCTGATTCTTTCATGACATGTTTTCTTGTAGCAGAGGAAAACAGAATCATCAAGAATAAGAAGTAGTTTTTTTTTTTTTTTTTCTAGGCACTTGCTATGTGCCAGGCAAAATGCAAAAGCTGATATGTGTTATCTCATTTCACCCTCCCAGAAACCTTATTCTCATCCCCATTTCTCAGGAGGAACAAAGGCTATTAGAGAAGTTAAATAACACACCCAGGGCCACAGACTCTGGTTGGTGGCCAAGCAAGGACTTGAACTTGGATCTGCATGAGTCTTAATGGTGGGAGGTTGCCAGAAGTTTCCCAAGAACCTGGGTGTAGCTGGCTGCCAGCATATTTGGTGACTGGCCTGGTTGGTAAGTTTCCCAAAGAACCCAGTAAGCAGAGAAGAGGGAGCAAGGCAGAGCTGAGGAGTGCTAGGGTCAGACTTGAGCAGAGTGAGTTGGGCACCTGAGGACAGGAAGATGTCCCACTGGAGATGATGAAAAAAGATGCCAAGAGAGGCCTGGATGCCTTTGCTGGGCAATGACTATACCCGGCCCATAATCTCCTCCGTCCACCTCCTAACTTCTCTCTCTTGTGTTTCAGCCATACCGCTCTCCTCTCTGTTCCTGGAATAGGCCAAGCTCATCCCAGCCTCAGGGCCTTTGCACGAGGTCTCCCTCCTGATCTCAGAGCTGTCTGCTTCTTGTCAATCAAGGCTGCCTAAACACCATGGCCTTAGAAAGCACATCCTAAACCATCCATTCTAAAGTACTCTGATCACTTCTCCATTTCTGCTCTCAGCAAAAAATGATCAAAAACTCTTTGGGGAGGAAAAAAAAAACCTTGTCACTTATCTGCTAATTTATACTTCATCTCACTACTCTCAGACACAAACTTCCTAAGACTGGAAGACTTTATGATAACTACAAACGGAATGTAATCTTTAAAAATTGTTGGGCTTCCCTGGCGGCTCAGTGGTAAAGAATCCGCCTACCAGTGCCGGAGACATGGGTTTGATCCCTGGTCCAGGAAGATCCCACATGCCACAGAGCGACTAAGCCTGGGCACCACAGTTATTAAGCCTGAGCTCTAGAGCCTGGGAAAGGCAACTACTGAGCCCACGTGCCGCAACTATTGAAGCCCAAGCACCCTAGAGCCTGTGCTCTGCAACAAGAGAAGGCACCGCAGTGATAAGCCTGCGCACCTCAGCTAGAGAGTAGCCCCCACTCGCCACAGTGAGAGAAAGGACCACAGAGCATCAAAGACCCAGCACGGCCAGAAATGAATTAAAAAACAAATCGTGACTCACTATGCTGTATACCTGAAACATATATAATGTTGTGTACCAACTATACCTCAATAAAATAAACCAATAAATAAATGTTAACCAGCTTTGAATGCAGAAAAAATAAACTAAAAGAGAGTAGGAGACTTGTTTGTTTTACTTCGCATGGTGCCTCTGGGGTCTAGATCAGTGCCTGGCATACAGTGGGTATACTCAGAAAAGACCTTGACTGAGCAAATGAAAACTTTCAGGCTCAAAAGAAAATAGTACCCAGAGTGAAGTGTATGATAGTCCAGTGGAATCTTGTGATACAAATACTGAAAGGACATAACCTCTTGAGGAAAGGTTCCTAGGAAGTTTTACTAAGCACTATACAGTTTTCCTGGGTTTTGTTTGCTAACTGCTCAGATGATAATACAAGGTGACGTTTAATGAGGCTAGGCACTGTTCTAAGTGAGTCTCATGCATGATCTTATTCAATGCTTGTAACAGCCCCTGAACATGAATCATTATCCCCATTTGCATATGAGGAAACTGAGGCACAGAGAGGTTACATCACTTGCTCTAGAGTTGGCAAGGGGTGGAACTGGGGTCCTCACTCCAGCAGTCAGCCTCAGAGGGTGTGCCCTGAATCCACTGCACTCCCCGCCACTGGGCACACCAAACAAGCAGGTGGTCACTGCCGGTCAGCCTTGTTCACATGGGGAGACCAAGGTTTAGCCTCCTGTCTTCAGGAGAATCTATGCATCAGGGCCGGAGAGCCTCGGATGACAGAATGGGGCTCCTCAAGCAGCCCCCAGGACTGTCAACAGAATCACACTCAGGACACAACCAGCTTCGTGTTTTGGATCCTATTTCTTTGGCCCAGAATAACTCTTCCCTCTTGGGAGGCTGGGGTGGTAAGACCAAGATGAGGGCGCCTGTGGTGTGGGGGGTATCCCACCCACCTGTAATGAGATAGAGCAATTTTCCTAAACTTATTGGGGTAGAAACTGTTCTTTAACAAACTGTTTAGAGCAGAAAACAAGAAACCAAGGAATTCAGGGGCAGGCAGGACTTTCCTGGAGGAGACAAAGGAAGGCTCTTTCAGTTACTGGAAACGGGGAGGGAGCTAGAGAGAGATAAAGGGAGGGGAGGGGACAGCAGCCAGGTATTGGGGACCAGCCAGGCCACAATGTGGCTTCTTCCTGTGATTCCCAACCCCCTCACCAAATCCAAGCAATAAAAATGAGAAGAAACTACGGGAAACTGTTAAGAGGCTTGCTATGACCAAGTTTGTTAGAGAAACCGGCAAAGAGAGAGCATGCACCATTCCTGGACATCACACAGCAGGAAAGTGGGGGTTAAAATATTCGAGAGGAACAAGCCACAGGAACTCAGAAACCATGGACGAGGCGACAGGGCACAGACACACTGAACACTGAGCAGGGACTCCCAGCCAATGCCTGGTTTCCAGTGGAAGGCCTGAAGGTCTCTAGATTGGGTTCACAGGAAAGAAAAATCTGAAGCTCCGCTCACAAGGCTGAGTCTTGCTCAGGCCTCAGGTTACAGGGGAAATTGAATGTAAAACTATTGGTTCCATCAACAAACACTGACCACCTACTATGTGCCTGGCCCTGCTCTGGGCAGTGGGGATCCAACAGTGAATCATATGGTCAAGGTTCCGGCCCTCCAGGCACAGGACACTGTCTTGGGGGAGTAAAATCCCAGGGAGTGGCGAGGGCTATAAATGAAGAAGAGCAAACCAAGGACAATCCAAATGCCCTCAACAAGTGAACAGACACACTGATTACAGCATATCCATACAAGTGGAAGTCGACTCAGTAATAAAAGGGATCAGCCACAGACACACACAGGGCTTCCCTGGTGGCTCAGAGGGTTAAGAATCTGCCTGCAATGCAGGAGACATGGGTTCGATCTCTGGGTTGGGAAGATCCCCTGGAGAAGGGAATGGCAACCCACTCCAGTATTCCTCCTTGGAGAATCCCATGGACTGAGGAGCCTGAAGGGCTACAGTCCATGGGGTCACAAGAGTCAGACACGACTGAGCGACTCTGACTTGACTTCACAGATACACACGACATGGATGAACCTCACCAACATTATGCAGAACGAGAGGCTAGACACAAAAGAGCACAGGGTACCGTGTCCATAAAACTCCAGTGAAGACAAATCCAACCTCGAGTGACAGGAAGTGGATCAGTCGGGGGGAGGGATGAGGTAGGCACGGGGCCCAGGGAGCTCCTGAGGGGTGGTCACATTTTACATCATGACTGCGATGGCGCTCACGCAGTTTTCACATTTAAGGAACCAAACCATACATGTAGAACGTGGGCACTAGCAGCCAGTAAACGATAGCTAAATCAAGTTGATTGAAGCCAGATAAAGCAGAGCATGGGGATAAAGTATAAAGGCGTCTTAGATTCCCTTGTCAGAAAAGAGCTCACAGAGGGCATGGTGTTTAGGTAGAGTCCTGACAAGAGGAAGGAAGGAACCATCTGCATATCAGGGAGGAACATTCCAGAATGAGGGAACAGCCAGTGCAAAGCTATGCATGAGACAGGATGACCTGGGTGTGACTAGGGGAGAGAAAGTGCATCAGTGTGGAGGAGGGTCTAGGGAAAGAGGATAAGACCAAAGATCCGAGGGCCTTAGGTACATCAGAGCCTGCTACAGACCAGCACAGCTGTCAGCGCTGGAGACACAGCAGGCAACCCCACCGTCTCTGCCCTCAGGGAGCTGGCACTCTAGAACAACCTCAGATTTTCCTTTTAGTGTGATGGGAGGCCGATGGAAGGTCTGCAGAGATGAACGCACTGATGAAGAGTTAAATAAGGTGAGACCAGCTGTTCTTTGTAATAAGAAGACAACTCCTCACCTGTGTTCATGGTGGTGGGCTCCCGAGGGCCCTCAGGGCTGGAAGGGGCTTTGGTGGGCTGCTGGGTGAGGATAAGCAGATGGTGGGTTCTGCCAAGCCCCCCTTACTAACCCCTCATCAAGCCTAAAACTGTGGTTTTCAAGTTTCTAAGGAGTATGATTTGAAAGTCTGCTATGGGATGGGAATCATGTAGGCAGAACAGAAAACGAATAGAAACGGATCAATTATTACTGCTAAAGAAGACATCAGCATCATCATTATTCCTATGGTGAGATCCTAGCACCCCTCCATCTCAGGGGTGTTTCAGAGAGGGATCCCACTTCCACGAATAGACCTGCAGTGATAAGGCCAGGCCGGGGCAAGGCAGGGACAATGTATTCCTTGGTAGGTGGCCCTTCCAGGCCTGCTGCCTGGCAGCCACACAAGGGCCAGCACTGTCTTGCCCACCGCTGCAGCCCCTTGACACATAACACACAGCAGGTGCTCCATAAATGCTGGTGGAGTCCAGGGTTATGGCCTGAATGATGTATCTAGCTGAAGAGAGTGTCTGCTTGGGGGATCGTTAACCCTCTCCCATGAAATTTTTGAGATAAGAGAGAAACAGTTGAAAACCATAAGCTTGATCTCCTATTTTTCAAGACTTCCCCTCAGTACATAAAAGCATGTGCTCCCAGTTTCAAGGGTAACTCCTAGCTTTGTGGTGTTTGGCCACTTTTTCCTTTTCTATAACACGGATGCCTAGTGGGGGCTGTGTGCATGACTATAAGCCCGCAGTAACTCAACACAGGGTCACGGCCAGCAAACCTCCAGAGAGGCTGCCCTCCTTGGTTCCTCCTGGCCGTACAAGAGCCAGGTCTCAAAGGCAAAGCTATGTCCTTGTTGGTGAGTGACAGCTAAAGAAAAGTACAGTTTCGAAAAAGAAGACAGTCTTATGTGAAGCTTTAGCACAGCCCATACAGAAGGGGGATCTTCGCTGTCCTCGGCTTGGAATGGTCTTTCCCTCTCTTCCCTTTTTCTTTCTTTGCTTGACTCACCTTCTAACAGTCAGCTTGGGTAGAATCTCCTTCAGGAAGCTTCCCTAAAATCCTGCACAGGTTTGAACTAGTAGCCAATTTTATGCTCTTAAACCTCCTATACCCAACTCTTCAGGAATGGTAATAGCTAAAATTTGATGATCATGCAAGCAATAGGAACAATCTCCATAAATGATACATGGCACCGACTTCAAGAAATGTACAGCACAACAGTGCTAGAAGGATGCACGCTGTCCACCTGTGGAAAGGTGGGCTTGGGTTGGACATGGCTGGATGTGCTGGGCAACGTGCCCCAGGAAAGGCACCCCAATCCCCTACCACTGCATACATTTATAAGAGGATTGAAAGGAGACAGGAATCACCTGACCGAGTTGGCAGACCCTAATCTTTGCAGTCTGGATTAGAGTCTTGAGGGAGATCAACGAAAACTCAAGTTTGCAAACCAGCACTGGTTTCTGCCAGAGGCCTTGCCATCCTGCCTGGAGAGACCTCTGGTTGCTAGGTTACCTGCAAGAGAGTGGTAAGGGCTCTGGACCAGTCAGACTGATCGATTGATCTCCATGGGGTGCTCACTCTTTCCTGGGCATTATCTCATTTATTTTCTCAACAACCCGACGAGGTACAGTCCTCATTTTACGGATGGTGAAGCTGAATCTAGAGAGTTTCATCCACAAACTTCCAGCTACTACAGAGGGGAGATAAGATTCCAACCTAGACCAAGCCTATTCTGGAACATCAGTTCTAATCTTCTGCCTGGTACTTCATCTCACAACTCTCCCTGCACGATGATGCCATTGTCACTTGCCTTGTCAGGTCCCTATCTTTTTAAATGCCTTTAATCTCTGCATTCACTACACAGACCTGCAGTGAGTATCTGTTGAGCGCATGATTGGATTGATTTCATATTTTGTCTTCCCACAAGGTAATGCCCTCATTGTGCTGCCTTATGATCCAACCTGAAGACCAAGCCAGCCACAGCGTAGGGATTAAGTTCAATGAAACTGACGGACACCTCTAGGCCATGCCAAGATGCGCTGACGCTCTACCATGGGGCCAGAACAATGGAGGTTTTACCTCTTAGTGCCTTGCTGATGTGATTTCTTATTTACTGCACATTCCCATCTAATTGTCTTTAGCCAATGGTTTCTCAGGAATGTCACATTTGGCTCTTTGCCCTCGTAAGATCAAGAGGAGGGTCTCATGCAGGCTGCGTGTGAAAATAAATTAAATGTATCACTGAGGAGAGGGAGCAAACTGGGAACATGTCCAGTCACAAAACGCCTTCTCAAGTGGGAAAGAGGCACAGTCACGGGCACTGGTGGCTTGTCTCCAAACTGGCCTGACCCTTTTGCCAGGCAGCACTGTGACCTTAAAAAGCAGAGACATTACTTTGCTGACAAAGGTCCATCTAGTCAAAGCTATGGTTTTTCCAGCAGTCATGTATGAATGTCAGAGTTGGACTATAAAGAAAGCTGAGTGCTGAAGAATTTATGCTTTTGAACTGTAGTGTTGGAGAAGACTCTTGAGAGTCCCATGGACAGCAAGATCAAAATAGTCAATCCTAAAGGAAATCAGTCCTGAATATTCTTTGGGAGGACTGATGCTGAAGCTGAAGCTCCAATACTTTGGCTACCTGACTCATTGGAAAAGACCCTGATGCTGGGAAAGATTGAGGGCAGGAGGAGAAGGGGATGACAGAGGATGAGCTGGTTGGATGGCATCACTGACTCCATGGACATGAGTTTGGGTAAACTCTGGGAGTTGGTGATAAACAGGGAGGCCTGGCGTACTGCAGTCCATGGGGTCACAAAGAGTCGTACAAGACTGAGCAACTGAACTGACTGACTGTGATTTTAGGCAAGTTACTTAACTGAGTCTCTGCTCTCTAATCCCTAAAATAAGAATAGTAAAATTTCCTACCTCTAGGGGTCATTGTGAGTCTGGTCCACCTCACAGTAAGCACTGGATCAGTATCAGCTATTTTTATTTTTTTTCACTTTACAATATTGTATTGGTTTTGCCATACATCAACATGAATCTGCCATGGGTATACACGTGTTCCCCATCCTGAACCCCTCTCCCACCTTCCTCCCCGTACCATCCCTCTGGGTCATCCCAGTGCACCAGCCCCAAGCATCCTGTATCCTGCATCGAACCTGGACCGGCGATTCGTTTCTTATATGATATTATACATGTTTTAATGCCATTCTCCCAAATCATCCCACCCTTTCCCTCTCCCACAGAGTCCAAAAGACTGTTCTATACATCTGTGTCTCTTTTGCTGTCTTGCATACAGGGTTATCGTTACCATCTTTCTAAATTCCATATATTTGTGTTAGTATACTGTACTGGTGTTTTTCTTTCTGGCTTACTTCACTCTGTATAATCGGCTCCAGTTTCATCCACCTCATTAGAACTGATTCAAATGTATTCTTTTTGATGGCTGAGTAATACTCCATTGTGTATATGTACCACAGCTTTCTTATCCATTCGTCTGCTGATGGACATCTAGGTTGCTTCCATGTCCTGGCTATTATAAACAGTGCTGCGATGAACACTGGGGTACACGTAGTATCAGCTATTCTTATGGCTATTTCTATTGTTAGAAAAGCAGCAATTCCACTCTTGAGAATTCATATAAGGAAACTATTAAAAACCAAACGAACGTATGCCTGTGAAGATATTTACTGTAGAATGAATACAATGTTGAAGAAGGGAGCTTGGTTAAAAACTTTTAAAGTCTAGAATGAGCTATTTTTGAGGCATTTAGAATGAGTTTATGGAACAATATTCAGATATAGAAAGATGTTTCCTACTTATCATTATGCAAAATATCAGGGTAAAAACAGTATGTATGACAAGACTCAAATTTGTAAAAATGATTACTGTATGTGAACAGAAGATATACTAAAAATATACTAAAAATCTTAATGTTTTCTGTTTTTCCTATCATTATATATTGCTCTTATAACAATAAAAGTTATCTTTTAATAAAACTGTTGGGATTTGTTTTGCTTTGCTTGTTTTGTTTGCATTTTGGATGCTTTGAAAAACATAATAGCTGATATCATTTCTTTGTGCCAACACAGTGGTAAATGCTTTATAAAGATTACCCCATTTACATCTCACAACAAAGCTATGAATGTGTAATATTATTATCTTCATCTTACAGATGAAGTAACCAAGGCGCAGAGAGGCTGAGGGACTTGCCCAAGGTTGCACAGCTTGCAAATGCTGGATCTGGCCGTCTGGCCTGGTTTGAACCCTTGTCCCATGCTCGTCTGTGTCTGGAACAGTTGCATAGGCATTCCACAGAATGTCTGCTTAAACTTTATTTTTATTTGTGTATTTATATATTTAAAAAATTATATTTAAATACCCACCCTGACTCGACATACACAATAAGATCAAGTTCATCTGAGCGTATTTGGAAATAATAAAAGGTCACTTAAAATGGATGCTCTGAACAAATGGGAAAATGACTGATCTGGAATTTACCTTGAACAGTAAAACTGCAACTATGAAAGTATTTTTATCTCATATTTAGGAATGTTCAGGTTATGTTTGCCACTACACTCTAATTATTAGAATGAACACTGAGCTTTCCTGTATACACAAACATGTGACAACCAACATTTCATTGTCTCTCTGCTATACTGAGTGCAAAATGCACCCTGTTTTCAGAGATGTCAAAAGATGAGCATCGTGAGCATCTCAAAATTGATAAACTATCTGAGAACAATGCAGCTTCACTGTAGCCTGACTGGCACCACACAAACAAATGCAAACATATTGGGTGTCTTCATCAAATCTTAAAGGACCCCTCTTCACGTTATTACAACCGCCTTCTTGGAAGTGCCGATCATGTCACTTTCCTTGTTACTTCTCTCTGCCACGGTAGTTAACTGTGCTACCTTGGCCGGATTCACGTTGACCAAGTCCCCCGGCACTCAGAAGCAGATCTCCAACATCACTTCCTCTGATTTAATGAGATTCTTGTCTTGGGCTTGAGTTGTAATTTTACTCTGTCAACGAATTCATTGACATTGTACTGCAGGATGCCCCTGGAAATGACGGCCAGCAGCATTAATTTTCTCTGGCAGGAGGGAAAGGGGGTGCCTGTCTGCTGTGTCCAGTACACACCAGCTTTGAGACCCTAAACTCTGCCTCAGTTCTTTCCTCTGTAAAATGGGGCTGCTCCTAATAGTGCCTCAATAATAGGTTTGTTGTGAAGATAAAATAATTTATATGAAACACTGTAGCCCTCAAATAATGCTATCATTATAATGCATGTTAAATGGCAGGGGGGAATCTCTGAGTGGGGAACATTTTTAAAAGAGATCAGATAATTAAGTTATTTTTTCCTTCTAACAACTTTGGCTTCCCTACAGACATCTGTACTGAGAGGGGCTTCAATGAACATTTCTCAAGTCAATTAATTCTTGTGAAGAGTTTGGAATAAAGCTTTTCTGAATATCTCTGAACACAGATTTGACCTTCTGTTACTCTGTCCTTCATCAAGAAACTTCAAGATCTGCACTGGGCTTTCTTTGAAGCCACCTGATGTGTGTCTGCTCAGAAAAAGTTGTATAAGGAACTCCACTGGAGATCCTGTTCAACCAAATGCCAGGCGGAGCAGAGACGCAAGTTAATGTCAGGATGTTAAACCAGGAATGCAATTTCAAGTCAACATGTAGCAGCACCCCTATGTTAGAAATAGCCACACTATTTCTAACAGCCAAGATACAGAAGCAACCTAAGTGTCCATCAAGAGATGAATGGATCAATATATGGTGCGCATGTATATATGTGTGTGTGTGTGTATGTGTGTGTGTATACTTTGATAGATATATACATACATATACACACAATGGAATACTACTCAGCCATAAAAAGAAGGAAATTTTGCCATTTGCAGCAACACAGATGGACATAGAGGGCATTATGTGAAATGAAATAAGTCAGACAAAGAAAGACAAATACTGCATGATATCACTTGTATGTGGAATCTAAAAACCATAACAAACTCGTGAATGTAACAAAAAAGCAGCAGAGTCATAGATGAGAGAACAAACTGGTAGTCACCAGTGGGGAGAGCGGAGGGAGGATGGGAAATACAGGAGCAGAAGACTAAGAGGTGCTATCTATTACATAGAAAATAAGCGACAAGGATATACTGTAAAACGTGAGGAATACAGCCAATATTTTATAATACCTAGCAATACAGTACAATCTTTAAAAATTGTGAATCACTATATCATACACTTGTAACTTACATAAAACTGTATACCAATTATATTTCAATTTAAAAAAAGAACATGTCGCATGTTCCAAACAGTGTTGGTTTTTTTTTTTTAAATAGTTTCACAACTTAAGTTTGGGGTACAACCTTTCTGTATCTGAGGCAAGAGATGTGAATAGTTAGATATTTTACATTATTTAACCTTGAAATGATTATTTTCTATTGCTCTTCTTTCAATGGATCAATTTAATTGAAGACTATCCAGAGCCTGTAAGGGAAATGATGGAAAAATACAGTTGCTCTTTGCAACTACTTATATACATTCACTGTGATTTTTCTCAAAACTGTGCAAACAAAACAAAGTACATAAATAAGTTGAATCCTGAGAGTGATACAAGATTAGAGTCATCATCTATAACCTCTTAATGCTTGTTTTACTCAAAATAGACTCAAGTTTGTCACAGACCCACTTTTCCTAAAGAGACAGAGATTGCTAAAATTAAGAAAAGGATAAAGAACACGCTGAGAGACTGCCCATATTTCAACCCCTGGAATGGACGTTAACACTGTCACATTTACTTTCAGCCATTGTGTGGGTACACGCATGCGTGTGTGCCTCGCACATGGGGAAGGGTTCGCCTTACCTTTAACGTTTTATTATGGATAAAAAAATACTCTTTAAATCTAATTCTCAGTCCTTTTTTCCTCACCTATTCCTACAGGTGACCAACCTTATGAATTTAGTTTCTCTGTTGGTGTTTCTATCTCTATGTACAATATATATATATAGTTACACATACAAACAGGTATACAGAGATTAAAACACATATAAGAAACACATATAAGAAACATATGCACACAGATTAAAACATTACAATAATAAATATGGATTTGAATTATAAACCATACTTATGCTAATAAAACTGTCACAACCTGTTTTATATATGGAGTTCTAATAAGATTCCACTTTAAGATAAAGACCATTGCCTAGAAAACTTGAAACTCTTGAATTACAGTACCTCTGAGATTTTGCTCAGTCAAAATACGTGTCTTGGTACCACCCCCTCTTACTCATTTCTGCTTTCTCTGTTTCTGTCTTTCTCCCTGAGTTCCATGTACTCAAATCAATGCCTTTTTGGAAAAATATTCAATGTGCCCTCCTCATACACCTTCCTCAAAACCAGGTCCTTTGTAAAACTCAAGAATCTCCTGAGATTTCTCCTGACTGGTGACTGCCCAGGAGGATACTCATTGATTTAAATGGCAGTTTCCATTCCTGTAGGACAGTTTTATTAGATAATCGGAAGGGGTCTCCTGAGAAAGACCTTTCCAAAAGCACTTTTAGTACAATACAGAAGAAACCAAGGTTCTCTTGGTTTCACAAACTTTTTCTCTATACCTCAAGTTCTTTTGGAGAGGAAGGGTCTGTAAAACATGTCTGTAAAAATATGTCCCTTCCTAAAATGGAATTAAAATGCCCACTACTAGGCATATACCCTGAGGAAACCAAGATTGAAAAAGACAAATGTATTCCAATGTTCATTGCAGCACTATTTACAATAGCTAGAACATGGAAGCAACCTAGACGTCCTTCAACAGAAGAATGATAAAGAAGCTATGGTACATTTACAATGGAATACTACTCAGCCATGAAAAGGAGCACATTTGAATCAGTTCTAATGAGGTGAATGAACCTAGAGCCTATTATACAGAGTGAAGTAAGTCAGAAAGACAAAAACAAATATCATATACTAACACATATATATGGACTCTACAAAGATGGTACTGATGAAATTATTTGTGGGGCAGCAATGAGACACAGACATAGAGAACAGACTTATGGACACAGGGTAGAAGGAGGAAGGAGAGGGTGGGATTTATGGAGAGAGTAATATGGAAACCTACATTACCATATGTAAAATAGATAGCCAATGGGAATTTGCTGTGTGACCCAAGGAACTCAAACTGGGGCTCTGTAACAACCCAGAGGGGTGGGATGGGGGGGGGATGGGAGGGAGGTTCAAGAGGGAGGGGATATATATATACCTATGGCTGATTCATGTTGATGTTTGGCAGAAACCAACATGATTTTGTAAAGCAATTATCCTTCAATTAAAAAACAATGCAATGTGGTGATTATGCAAGCTGACAGCCAAACCTGGTATGGGGAGGGGTCCCCATAAGATCACCGAACACAGTTCTGCAGGATGAGTGAGGTCCAGGGAGAGCTCATGTGACTGAGCAATGGGCACTGGACAGGAGCACAGCAACAGAAGCAGGCTGCTCAGAACACGCGGGCATTCCAGGGACCCAGGGATGCGGTTAGTTACATCTCTAATGAAACTATGTACAGCTGACTTGCTTGGACAAGAGACAAGAGGACAGGACAGAGAGAATTTATTTTCAAATAAGGCTCTGAACTGGAGAAGGATAAACTGAGCTGGGAAAAAGCTAACACCACTCATCACCATCTATAAATTTGCCTTTAAAAAATGTCATTTAGGAGAATTCTGCTGATGAGGACAAACAGGAATGTTTGCTCAGCTCATTTGCTCTTGGTCTGTACATGCTTAATCTGCCGTATTTGCACTTATTTGGTATGATCATGGGGCAATATGTGGTCTCTTAAATAGTTCCTTTCTATTGTTCAATAAATGTGTGGATAGTTTTGCTTCCCACCCCACAGACACATCTTAGGGTAAAGCGCTGGGGCTGACAGCGTCTGCTTTTATCTTAGCATCATTTAATCCTCACGACTTCCTTCTAATAAACCCTTATACCTGGAGCTGGAAGTCCACCCCACACTTTCAAGTTGCCACTGGAAGTGACTGGACTCATGGCTCCATCAGTCTGAGTGATGAAATAGGCATTTTTGAGATTTGCTAAATAGGATTGTGAAGAAGGTGAAGTCCCAGCAGGGCTCCCCAGCAATAACTGCATCTTGTTGACTCCGGTTATCATGTACCTAATTTGCCGATTACTGACTTGTTCTCATGCAGGATTTTTACTTGGCTTGACATATTGGTAGCAATCAGTGATGAACTGTCAAGCAAACCTGCTCCCTGCCTTAACAACCCAAGAGTCTCACTTGCATCAATAGCTTCTGAGATCTCCTTTGATTCCCAGTACTGCTGCCAGGTCAGATGATGATGACGACTTTTAAGTCTCATCGGCTTCCTTTCTAAAACTGGGGTCAAGCAAACCCGACACGGTTGGTAGGATTTCAAATACTTGGCAAGATGGACTAGGCTACCTTACACACACTAGCCCCATAAGAACTTGAGCTGGTAGGTTGAGAGTGGCTTCGACTGACTCCTTTTTTTTTTTTTTTCTCTTTGTGCCTAGGTATTTAAAAAAAAAATGAAATTCAGGGTATGAAAATGCTGCATTTAAAAGACAATATAATACCTATCTTTCAAATGGACAAATTAAACAATGATAACATTCAGTTTATACAGGAGTTAAAGTAAATAGAACGAACACACACTGCCGCTGGTGGTAGGAGAGTATAGTGTGTGCATGTGTGTGCGTGTGTGTGTGTGTGTGCATTTAGTTGTTCAGTTGTGTCCAACTCTTTGCAACCCCACATACTGTAGCCCACCAGGTTCTTCTGTCCTTGGGATTTTCCAGGCAAGAATACTGGGGTGGGTTGCCATTTCCTTCTCTAGGGGCATGGAGGGTAACTGGTATAAGCTTTCAGAAGGACAATTTGGCAATTCATATAAAATCCTTAAGAGTTGCTTTCAGGAAAAGAATTAAGGGTGCACACAAAGACTAACCTTGAGGACCGGTCTCCCAAAGTTTTACTGTAAGTCTTAAGGGCCTTTCATTGGGATATCTGGTGCCCCGCCACCCAGGAACACCAGAGGACTGTAATTCCTGCTCCACAGAAGTTAGGATCTGACTTGCTTTTGGTCCATAGGTGAAGGGCTTAAATGATATGTGACGCTTGCAAGCAGAAGACTTTAGGGATTAGTGCATAATTCACCCATCTTCTCTTTCCTTTGCAATAGAGTACTAGTCATGTTCCTGACAGTGGAAGCTCCACAGTTCCCTGTCCTTGAGTGAGACTGATACTGAGTAAAGTCCAATGTTACCTGAAATGAACACGTGAAGTAGGGTTTCCCACCTCAGCACTTTTGCCCTTTGGAGCTGGTTGTTGTGGAGGGTTCTCCTGTGTGTGTTTAGCAGCATCTCTAGCTGCCACTACCTGCTGGAGTAACCTCTTCTTAGAGCAAAACCAAAAATATCTCCAGACACTGCAAAATGTCTCTGGGCGGGGGCGGGGGCAGTGGGCAGAATTGGCCCAGGTCGAGAGCCACTGATATAAACAACAGATAGCCTCTGTGGTTTTAAACCATTCAAATTCTGAGTTTTTTTTTTTTTTTTTTAACTGCAACTGATTTGCTTTATTATAGCAAAAACTCTGTATAAATATTTAGCAAAAGGGGACTGCTTCCAATTATGGGTGTTTTTACTTTCCTTTTGTTCTTCTGTGCTGTAGAAATTTTTTTGTAATGAAAACAATTTGTCCTTTGATAAGAAGAAAAAAATGAGCCAATTAATTTTACTTTAAAAACCTATATTTACACAATTACTTATTGATAGACAGTATTGGCTAGGGACACGCAGGATTTCTAAGTACGATGAGATACTTGTGTACCATATTTTTATATTGCATTTCTATTTACAAAGTGTTTTCTCATCTTACCTTTGTGGGGGGAGGTGTAACTACAGTAACATTGGGAGATGTAACAACAGCACCAGGTAGACAAGGAAACTGAGGCTCAGAGAGATTAACGTGCATGTCTGGGGACACCTGGTTAATACACAGCAGGGTCTTCATCCTCAGCTTTCTTGCTAATTCCAGTACTTTCTCCTCTATGCCACGCTGCCTCTGCATTTCTGTAGAAAGCCACTTTCAAAAAGTCAGCTGGGACAGACTCTGATTCTTTGGGAAATTTAAACAGGTAAGAAAGGATTCTCCTCTGTATTTAATATCCTTGGACAAGGATACTAAACCTTGTAGGCACTTGGTCAGAGCGCGATCCTCAATAAAATTTAAGCAGAGCCGTTTCGTGCAATGCAGCCGAGAGACTTTCACATTCCTCCCCCTCCCCACTTCTTTCTCTTTCTCTCTTTTCAGCTCAAATGAGTCACCTTGGCTAGTCTGCCAATCCCCATAGAACTTATGTTCCTTGATAGAATATGCCAATAGAAATGAGAAATTCTATAATGGTTTGAGATGTGAGTTAGTTGCCTATCCCTGCGTGGGGCTAAGCTCCGTCTCCTCCAGGAAATGTAACTCGTCAAATGGACATGAGTGCTCGTAATAACAGCGAATGAATGTGAAGATGCGTGGGGAATCGGTTTCCCCCCTCTTTCTTTCTTTTTTTTTTTAAAGAAGCGCCCCTGCATTGTAGCTGTCTCGTGCATTTCCAAGCATCTGCACCGCGGCTCGCTTACCTGACCCTCCAAGTCAAGCTCAACTCCCAGACTGGCAGCTGGACTGCAACCCTCGGTGCACATCAGCCCAGACCTATTCATTTCTCTTCTCGAGAAATGGGATGGGGCTGTCCCTGGAGTGGAGCTATTTTGAGAGAACGATCACTAGAACAATCACCGGCTTGGCAGGAGATGGACAGCGTGGTGCAGCCACAAAAGGAGAGACACTGTCATGGAGGGTCTGAGTCCTGAATGTCAGAACAGCGGGGAACCCAGGTAGATCATGTTCCTGCCTGCTGTCCACTATCAGTCAGTTTCAGAGAGTTACCGACTTGACTTGCCATGATCGCTGGCTTTTCCATGATTCTGACTGCTCAGAGCATGCAAGCGGAGGGGGACAGCAGTGCTTCAGAACAAGGTCAAAAGGGGACATTTTCCCCCGCCAGTAAATCTCCTGGTGTCCAAAGGGCTAAGAGGAAAGTTATGCTCAGCTGTGCCCAGAGGCAAGTTCCTACTTACTTGAATAATGCCAACAAGCAGATTTCACTGCTGTCAATCTTTCATTATGCTACTGTAGAAACGGTGGCGTCTGAAGGTCAGGGAGACCCTCTAACACTTTGCATAACTTCCCAGACCGGCTCCCTGCTCCTGGCAGGAAGTTACAGAAATGCCTTGGGGACTCCTCTTAGCTGAATTCCTCTCTTTCTCTTAAGGGAATCTCTCTGAAGGACAGGTGTGATTTTTGTATTAGGAGTTTTGCTTGGTTGCATGCATGCTGCATGCTAAGTCGATTCAGTCGTGTTCGACTCTGTGCGACCCTATGGACAGCAGCCCGACAGGCTCCTCCATCCACAGGGTTCTCCAGGCAAGAACACTGGAGTGGGTTTCCATTTCTTTCTCTTAGGGGCTATGCTAACTCAACTCTGGATAATCAGCACCTAGACCAATAGATGTTTTTCTGGATCGACGGATGGTGGAGGACTTATTGATTACCACTTTACATATTGGTCCCCATAGCACGGGCCGTATACGGTGTTAAAAACCTACACAGCCCTCCATGCTCAGAAAAGAAAGTCCTTTTAGTCCCTTATATCGATTATTTCAGGCTGTAAAGATGGGACTGCAAATAAATTTCATCTTGTGAGCCAACACTGGTCAATTGGTGGTGGCTGCCTCGAGGGCTCTCTTGGGGCATCTGTGCACGGAGTTTCGTGAGGAAAAAGTGCAGTCGTCGATTAGCAATGTCTGCTATAAGCTGAAGACAAAGAGATGGTGGCCCGCTTTGCATTTGCCAATGGGTTTAAAGCTTTACATTCTTCCACTGAATTTTCTGGATGAATACCTCTCCAACACATGTTTTAAAAAGCTAGCTTTGACTGGATATAAAGGGTGGTTAAGAGTGTTTTTCCCTCCACTGGTGTATTTTCCTAATGGACTTCTTTATATACTTTCTGGATTTGAAAGCAAGTGAGGCAGGAAACACTACTTGGGTTTCCTTAGGATACACAAATCTTACTGGAAAAGCAAACCAAACTAGATGAGGGTTAATGTATCCCAAGTGGGATACTTAAGAAAATCTCTACCAGGAGGGATGAGAAGAAAAATAATGAAATCCATAATATAATCCAATCTCTTCATTTCTAATGCAGGGAATAATCTCACTTTTGCAGTGTCAAGCCACTTCCCAAGGAACTCAGTACAACAAGAACAGGGAAGCCATAGAAAAGTGTTTGCTGAATTTTGGTTAAAGTTACATCACTCCTGTCAAACACAGTGGGCTGTCTCCTAGGGATGCTTTAACAAATAACCCAAATCCCTGAACAAAAAGTACCCAACGATTAGTAAAGGTCTAGTCGGGATAAGCTAATTACATCAGGTAGGGAAGTAACCAATTTTTTTTTCTTTTTTTTGAGAAATAGTTTCCATAACATAAATTTCACCATTTACAGTTTGGCAATTTTTAGTATATTCACTGTGTTGTACAACTATCACTGCTATCTAATTTCAGAGCACTTACATAACCCAGAAAAGACAGCCCATAGCTATTAGCTGCTAAGTCTGCTAAGTCGCTTCAGTTGTGTCTGACTTTGTGTGACCCCATAGACAGCAGCCCCACGAGGCTCCCGTCCCTGGGATTCTCCAGGCAAGAACACTGGAGTGGGTTGCCATTTCCTTCTCCAATGCATGAAAGTGAAAAGTGAAAGTGAAGTCGCTCAGTCATGTCTGACTCTTAGCGACCCCATGGACTGCAGCCTACCGGGCTCCTCCGTCCATGGGATTTTCCAGGCAAGACTACTAGAGTGGGTCCCCAGTGCTATTAGCAGTCAGTCCCAATTCCCTCCTCCCTCACCCTTGGCAATCACTAATCTCCTTTCTGTCGTGACCCCCATGGACTGTAGCCAACCAGGCTCCTCCGTCCATGGGGTTTTCCAGGCAAGAGTACTGGAGTGGGTTGCCATTTCCTTCTCCTTTTGTTTCTATAGATTTTCCAGACAACATAAATAGAGTCATATGGTGGTGATCAAAACCATCCCCAAGAAAGAGAAATGCAAGTATGCAAAATTATAGTCTGGGGAGGCTTAACAAATAGCTGAGAAAAGAAGAGAAGTGAAAGAGAAAAGGAAAGATATACCCATTTAAATGCAGAGTTCCAAGAAGAGCAAGAAGTGATAAGAAAGACTTGTTAAGTGAACAGTGCAAAGAAATAAGGAAAATAATAGAATGAGAAAGACTAGAGATCTCTTTAAGAAAATTAGAGAAACCAAGGGAAAATTTCATGCAAAGATGGGCACAATAAAGGACAGAAATGGTATCGACCTAACAGCAGAATATATTAAGAGGTAGCAAGAATATACAGAACTGTACAAAAAAGCTCTTAATGATTCAGATAACCACAATGGTGTGGTCACTCACCTGGAGTGTGAAGTCTAGTGGGCTTTAGGAAGCATCACTATGAACAAAGCTAGTGGAGGTGATGGAATTTCAGCTGAGCTATTTCAAATCCTAAAAGATGAAGCTGTGAAAGTGCTGTACTCTACTGAGCAAGTTTGGAAAACTCAGCAGTGGCCTGAGGACTAGAAAAGGTTAGTTTCCATTTCAATCTTAAAGGACAGTGCCAGAGAATATTTAAATACTGCACAACTGTGCTCATTTCACATGCTAGCAAGATAGGGCTCAAAATCCTTCAAACTAGGCTTCAATAGTATGTAAACCAAGAACTTCCAGATGTACAAGCTGGATTTAGAAAAGGCAGAAGAACCAGAGATCAAACTGCCAACATCTGTTGGATCACAGAAAAAGTAGGAGAATTCCAGAAAAACATCTACTTCTGCTTCATTGACTCATAGTCAATGACTGTGTGGATCACGACAAAGTGTAGAAAATTCTTAAAGAGGTGGCAAGAACAGACCACCTTACTTGCCTCCTGAGAAACTTGTATGCAGGTCAAGAAGTAACAGGTAGAACCGGACATGGAACAACGGGCTGGTTCAAAACTGTGAAAGGAGTACGTCAAGGCTGTATATTGCCACCCTGCTTATTTAATTTATATGCAGAGTACCTCATATGTACTGGGCTGGATGAAGCACAAGCTGGAATCAAGATTGCGGGGAGAAATATCAATAACCTCAGATATGGAGATGACACCACCCTAGTGGCAGAAAGTGAAGAGGAACTAAAAGAGCCTCTTGATGAAGGTGAAAGAGGAGAGTGAAAACGCTAGCCTAAAACTCAACATTCAAAAAACGAAGATCATGGCATCCGGTCCCATCACCTCATGGCAAATAGATGGGGAAACAATGAAAACAACGACAGACTTTATTTTCTTGGGCTCCAAAATCACTGCAGATGGTGACTGCAGCCATGAAATTAAAAGACGGTTGCTCCTTGGAAGAAAAGCTATGACAAACCTAGACAATATATTAAAAAACACAGACATCACTTTGCCTACAAAAGTCCATCGAGTTAAAGCTATGGTTTTTCCAGTATTCATGTACGGATGTGAGAGTTGGACCATAAAGAAGGCTGAGCACCGAAAAATTGATGCCTTCGAACTGCAGCGCTAAAGAATACTCTTGAGAGTCCCTTTGACTGCAAGGAGATCAAGCCAGTCGATTCTAAAGGAAATCAACTCTGAATACTCATCGGAAGGACTGATGCTGAAGCTCCAATACTTTGCCCACGTGATGCAAAGAGCCAGATCATTGGAAAAGACCCTGATGCTGGCTACGATTGAGGGCAGGAGGAAAAGGGGATGACAGAAGATGAGATGGTTGGATGGTATCACTGACTCAATGGACATGAGTTTGGGCAGACTCTGGGAGATAGCAGACAGGGAAGCCTGAAGTCCTATAGTCCATGGGGTAGCAAAGAGTCAGACACGACTGAACAACTGAACAACAAATATGCTGTGTAACCTTTTGTATCTGGCTTCTTTCACTTAACAAAATATTTTCAAGATTCATCCATGTAAGAATATTTCATTCTTATTTAAAAAAATTTCATCCCCTTTTATGTTTTAATCATACCCCATGGTATGGAGAGATTACATTTTGTTTCTCCATTCACCGATTGATAGACATTTGGATTGTTTCCACTTATGAGCTATTATGAATAAATGCTGCTATGAACATTTATGTATATTTTTAAATGAGAAAGTTTTAGTTCTCTGTAGGAATATATCTAGTAATGGAATTACTAGGTCATACTGTAATTCTTTAACTTTTTGAAGGACTATTGAATTCCTTCCACAGTGGCTCTATATTTTACATTCCCACAAATCATGTATGAGGGTTCCAATTTTTCCACATCTCCACCAATACTTGTTATTGTCCGTCCTTTCGTTATAGCTGCCTCAGTGGGTGCTCAGTGGTATTTTTTAAACTCATGGCTGTATCAAGCATGGTCCTACCTGGGCATGAGACGGTGGAAGTCCTCTTCTTATGTAAACACCAAAGAGAGCATCCTTCCCAAGGGAGATGTTGAACTTTAAGAACTGTGGTTGACTGATGTGAATCTGCGATCTCCAAAACACACCTGGTGGGACTTCTTGGGTCACGCGCCGACCAACTTCTGCTTCACCACTGTCTATGCTGCTGTTCTTCAAGGACCAGGGCACTGGAAAATAGGAATTGACATCAAGTCGGTGACATGCGTACCCATTATTTGGCTCTACATTTCCAAATGATTACATGCTAGGATTTAAATATATATATATATATAAAGATGAAATTCATGGCAAGTTTCTCTTCAGGTCACAGCTTAAAACATTTAGATTTTGGGGACTTCCCTGGTCACCTGGTGGTTAAGAATCTGCCTGCCAATGCAAGGGATACGGATTTGATCCCTGGTCCAGGAGGATCCCGCTCACTGTGGAGCCCTGAGCCTGTGAGCCACAACTACTGAGCCCACGTGCTGCAACCACTGAAGCCTGCAGCCCCTGAACCTGTTTTCTGCAGCGAGAGAAGCCACCACGATGTAAAGCCCGAGCACCACAACAGAGAGTAGCCCCTGCTCAAGATGACCACAGAAAGCCTGCGCACGACAACAAAGAACAGGGCAGACGAAAACCAAAACAAACCATCTCGGTTTTAAATAAGAAACACAGAAACACGTACCCCAGGGCATCCGAAACATTGGCACAATGCTTCCTGAACTTCTGTGACTGCTCGTTACTGATCAACTATCCTAAGAGTTACAGTCTGACAAGTACATGTAAAGCTTCCAGCACCCCAAATGTGACTGGGATGTTAAATCATCAGCAGGAGAGCGGAGAGTGATGTTAATTTGGCATGAAATGTAATTCGTGCAGCCTTTAATTATTCTTTCCAGCCACAAACAAGTCCAATATACTCTGACATTCTCATAAATTAAAAAAGAAAAAAAAAAGAGACATCGGTGAATAAAAATCAGTCCAAAGTAAATAAAATAACTGAACAGAAAATGCTGGCTTGCCCTCAGGCTGACCCAATACTGCTGTTAGCGGCTTCCCTGGTGGCTCAGAAGGTAAAGTGTCTGCCTGCAGTGTGGGAGACCTGGGTTCGATCCCTGGGTCAGGAAGATCCCCTGGAGAAGGAAATGGCAACCCACTTCAGTATGCTTGCCTGGAAAATTCCATGGATGGAGGAGGCTGGTAGGCTACAGTCCATGGTGTCACAAAGAGTCAGACACGACTGAGTGAGTTCACTTCTTCACTTCTTCCCTGCTCGAGGGAGGGACTTAAGAATCATGTGGAAACCACACCCCTCACATGTTGACACTGGTACATCTCTGTTGCATTATCTGAAATCACCTACATAGAAACCATTGGTTGCACATACTCAGCATCCTTCAGAACTTTAGTAATAGGAGTTCCAGAAAATCCCACTTTAAAAGAGGATTTCTTAATAACAATGAACCAGCCAGGGTCACCCGCACTTCAGAGGGTGGTTTGCTTTACAAATATAGAATTAAGAAAAAGCTGGGAGTTACTAGTAGTTGCCTAAGAAGAGCAAGTTAATTAATTTCCCAGAGCCTCATTAATCTCCTCTCTAAAATGGGAATAAAACCTTGTTGGAAGCTGGTTTCAGATAGGCCATTTGTGATTCCTTCAAATGGATTCTAAACTTGAAATATAAAAGCACACTATCTTCTTAAGATCTTCTAAACCAGCTGAAATCAAATACAGAAAGAATTGAAGACATTTTGGGTTTTGAGGGTCTTTTCATTTTTTGATTGATCACTTTGGTGGCCTTGTGGATCTGAAAACTTTAGCCTGAAAGGCAAAGCAGGGGAAGCAGGCTCCCTCCTGCATTCTGTAATGCATGGACTCCTCTGAATATATTCATCTGTACTTGGCCGCAATCCATTGCCAAAGGTTTGGATGGTCAGGAGGGATCATGCAGTTGCAGAAGACTGGCCTGAAGGGTTAGTGACTTAGCCACCCCGCTCTGTTACTATCTGGCCACTGCAGTCAAGACAAGACTCGTAAATGACTCATAAATGACAGCTTCGCCATCTGGAAAATGGAGAGGTGACATTCTTGGATCCTGAAGGTTTTCTATATCTAAATTATAAAAGAGAAACCGCAGAGTGACTTGAGGGTGTAAAGTTATTTTTTTTCCCCTTTGTAATAGTTCAATAGCGGGACAAATACAAAGTAAACAGGGGCTTCAAATCAAGTAGGAGACACCTTGGTTTGGCCCTTAAGAGGACACTCTTGACCTTTAGAATAGGGAATGGGCTTCCACAGGAAGTTGGGAAGCTTCCATCACAAAACACTGTTAGGAAGAAAAGAAACTAGTGAGTCCTGTGGTCAGCTCTTTAGATGGGGACTCGATGATGCATTCCCCAAACATTTTCATGTGGCCTCAGAGACTGTGGAGTTGGAGGGTCCCTGTATCACATGTAAGAGCAGAGACTCTGGACTGAGACCGCCTTGGCCCAAATCCCAGCTTTGCCACTTGCTAGGGGCATCCTTCTCTGGGCCTCAGTTCCCTCACCTGCACAATTGGGACATTATTATTATTTATTTCATAGGGTTGTTAAAAGAATTTAATGACTTAATCTATGCTCTTAGAGGACTTTTTGGCAAGAAACAAGCACTAAATAAAAACTATCTAAGACTCAATAGTGGAGAAGGAAATGGCAACTCACTCCAGTATTCTTGCTGGAAAACCCCATGGACTGTATGTAGCCTGTCAGGTCCTCTGTCCACGGGGTCGCAGGAGTTGGACATGATTTAGCAACCAAACTACCACCACCACCAAGACTCAACAGAGGGGTGTTTATTTTGCTGACGTAATGACATACCCAGGGGGAATCACTTTTTATCACCACTTGATCAGAAGCTCTGATGAATATAAATTAGAAATACATTTGTACTTAAAAATGCTGCTTTTGATGGGCTTCCGTTCTCCCCAGTTAAGACCTTTTGGAAGAAGGGATACAATAAAAAGGATGCAGTAAGGAAGTAATACAGGAAAAAAAAAAAAAAAAAAAACCTTTGGGGAAGAACAGTTTACAAACCTCTTATAAAGACCACATGTAAGCCCAGCAATCATTCATAGTTTGCAACAAGTTAAAGAAACGCATTAAAAATGAAAGCATTTTAAAGAAGTTATTCATCTTTACACTTAATAAAATGAACTTTCCCTCATGTCTGTTGGGCTTTCAGGGGTTGCTGGGTTAATGACAGGATATGAAAAGGAAGCTGGAAATAGGCACCCACGAGCCTGCTAATCTGATGCTGAAACTTAAACAGATTTTGATAATATCAAACCAAGTAAGGATGCCAGAGATGGCAAAGGGAGCTGGTTTCCAAAGAGTGGCTGTGAGGGAGAAATTCCTGCAAGGAGCCTCAGGGGTTTGGTTCAGGGCTGAAAGCAGTGAGGTCCCCCTTCTTTCATGAGACCCTGACTTCAGGACACTGATGTCAGCAACAGCTGCTCCCGCCAGGGTGACAGGCTGCTTTCTCAGTAGTCACACTGCCCCCCGGGTTCTAGATGCTCGCTCCCCATGCCCTATCCACTAAAGGAGGCAGTGTACCTGGTGCTAAAGGTTTTGCAGTCAGACAGAACTGGGTTCAAATCCTGGCTCTGGTTCTTGCTTGCTGTGTGACCTCCACCAATCTGCTTAACCTCTCTGGGCCTTCACTGTCTTTTTGTTAAGATGGGAATGATAATAGTAACTATCTCATAGGGTGAGAGTAACAAATCAAAGTACACAAAGTAGGTGCTGAGCAGACTAATAATAAAATAAATGCTCAGATCAGATCAGTCGCTCAGTCGTGTCCGACTCTTTGCAACCCCATGAATCGCAGCACGCCAGGCCTCCCTGTCCATCACCAACTCCCAGAGTTCACTCAGACTCACGTCCATCGAGTCAGTGATGCCATCCAGCCATCTCATCCTCTGTCGTCCCCTTCTCCTCTTGCCCCCAATCCCTCCCAGCCTCAGAGTCTTTTCCAATGAGTCAACTCTTCGCATGGGGTGGCCAAAGTACTGGAGTTTCAGCTTTAGCATCATTCCAAATGCTAGTTACATTAATTAAATAAAAGAATGAAAAACTATAATGGAACTATAAGGGAAAGCATCTGTCTTTCTTTTCAGAGTACAGAAGTTCCAAAAGGAAACAACGTGTATATATGTGACATGCACGTATATATTTATATATTATGCACATATCTATCTACCTACCTATTCATCTATCCATCAAGAGAGAAGGGAGAGTCTAACTCTCTCTTAAGAGAATGATGGGAACAAGTTTAAAATTGGGAGTCAGGCTCTGTTTCCATTACTGACTTTTGGTGGGACATTCCAGGAGCCAGTGTGGTTATCTTTCTGATTAGATTATTGAAAAACCTGCTTTCTTGAGTTAACACTGAAATAAAGATCCTGTCAGCTTTACCTTCACACTGAAGCTCTTTTGTCCTTTACCCCCCGCCTCCCACCAGATAAACAGGTTCTTTCTCTGTCTCCGTAGCATTTACACTTAGCTCTACTGCAGCACTGTTATTAGGGACTATGTTGATTTTGTTCGCCTTCCTAGTTGTCATTCAGTCTCTAAGCTGTGTCCAACTCTTTGTGACCCCAGGGACTGCAGCTTGCCAGGCTTCCCTGTCCTTCACTATCTCCTGGAGCTATCTTGAGCACTACCTTGCCCAAACTCATGTCCATTGAGTTGGTGATGCTACCCAACCATCTCATCCTCCATCACCCCCTTCTCCTTCTGCCTTCAATTTTTCCCAGCATCAGCATCTTTTCTAGTGAGTTGGCTCTTCACATGATGTGACCAAAGCACTGTAGCCTCAGCTTCAGCATCAGTCCTTCCAATGAATATTCAGGGTTGATTTCCTCTAGGGTGGGCTGGTTTGATCTCTTTGTTGTCCAAGGGTCTCTCAAGAGTCCTCTTAGCACCACAATTTAAAAACACCGATTCTTCAGTGCTAAACCTTTCCTATGGTCCAACTCTCACGTCTATACATGACTACTGGAAAAACCACAGCTTTGACTAGATGGACCTTTGTCGGCAAAGTGATAACTCTGCTTTTTAATGCGCTGTCTAGGTTGGCCTTCCTAAGTCTCCCTTATTAGACACTGTGCTCTCTGAGGTCAGGCAGAGCCGCAAATTCATCTCTGGGTTCTCGGCGGCTTGCACTTGGCAAGTCACGGGTAATCTATAAATGCCTGTTGAACTGAATCAAGTTTTATCTGCCCATCTGATTGGGTATTTTAACTTAATCCTTATGAATACTGAGTGAAATGAGAGCTTTCAGGAAGATTTACTTTGAAAGGTTGCATGGAAACTGATTTTTTTTTTTTTAATAAAACTCTCTTTTCAAATCTCCACAGGGAGATTTATTTAAACAAAACAAAAGTATCTAAACAAAATTTCTTTATGAATTCTTTTGAAAAATCATGAGTCAGCTTTTAATTTATCTTTTATATAAAATCTTATAAACAAAACAATGAGCCAGGGCAGCTGGAGTCTAGTGGGTAAGTTCTTAGATTAACAACCCAAAGTTGAGAGTCCTTATCCTGATGCTTTATGACTCTGAACCATTTGTGGAAGGAACAGGGGTGTAAAGGAATTATTTTGTTGACCTCCCCTCCTTGCTATTAAGAAGGTGGCTAGTTTTAGGCGGGTTAGCTCTCAGGTCTCATTGTTCTTGTTTACATAAGAGTGGTATGACCCCCAAATATCTTAAGATGCATTCCACCCTAGCCTGCTGTGGTCTACAGAGTGAGCTAGGAGGGCTGTCTCCTGTTTTGTGCTACAAAGGCGCATGTGTGGTGTCTGCAGGGGAAGGGTTATCAGAAAGTGAAGGTTACATCCCTTTTAACAAACTAGTGATTGCTTTCAAAGTAAGCTTCCCAGATGCAAAACTGAAGTATGCTTTTGCAAACAGGGGTTTTCACTTTTTCCCCATCAGATCAGTTCAGTTGCTCAGTCGTGTCCAACTCTTTGTGACCCCATGGACTGTAGCATGCCAGGCTTCCCTGTCCATCACCAACTCCCAGAGCTTACTCAAACTCATGTCGACTGAGTTGGTGATGCCATCCAACCATCTCATCCTCTGTTGTCCCCTTCTCCTCCTGTCTTCAATCTTTCCCAGCATCAGGGTCTTTTCCAATGAATCAGTTCTTCGCATCAGGTGACCAAAGTATATGAGTTTGAGCTTCAGCATCAGTCCTTCCAATGAATATTTAAGACTGATCTCCTTTAGGATGGACTGGTTGGATCTCCCTGCAGTCCAAGGGACTCTCAAGAGTCTTCAACACCACAGTTCCAAAGCATCAATTCTTCGATGCTCAGCTTTCTTTATAGTCCAACTCTGACATCCATACATGACTACTGGAAAAATCATAGCTTTGACTAGATGGACCTTTGTTGGCAAAGTAGTGTCTCTGCTTTTTAATATGCTGTCTAGGTTGGATAGCTCAGTTGGTAAAGAATCTGCCTGCAATGTGGGAGACCCAGTTCGATTCCTGGGTTGGGAAGATCCCCTGCAAAAGGGATAGGCTACCCACTCCAGTATTCTTGGGCTTTTCTTACGGCTCAGCTGGTAAAGAATCCGCCTGGAACACAGGAGACCTGGGTTGGGAAGATTCCCTGGAGAAGGGAAAGGCTACCCACTCTAGTATTCTGGCCTGGAGAATTCCATGATGAGTTCATGGGGTTGCAAAGAGTCAGACACGACGGAGCAACTTTCGCTTTCACTTTCTAGGTTGGTCATAACTTTTCTTTCAAGGAGGAAGCGTTTTTTAATTTCATGGCTGTAGTCACCATCTGCAGTGACTTTGGAGCCCCCCAAAATAAAGTCTGTCACTGTTTCCATTGTTTCCTCATCTATTTGCCATGAAGTGATGGGACCAGATGCCACAATCTTAGTTTTAATATATATATATATATATTTCCATATATATATATATTTCCATATATATATATATATTGCTGCTAAGTCACGTCAGTCATGTCCGACTCTGTGCGACCCCATAGACAGCACCCAACAGGCTCCTCCGTCCCTGGGATTCTCCAGGCAAGAATACTGGAGTGGGTTGCCATTTCCTTCTCCTATATATATATGTGTGTGTGTGTGTGTGTGTGTGTGTGTGTGTATATATATTTTTTGTTGTTGTTTAGTTGCTCACTCATGTCCGACTCTTTGTGACCCCATGGAGTGCAGCCCGCCAGTCCCCTCTGCCCATGGGATTTTCCAGGCAAGAATACTGGAGTGGGGTGCCATTTCCTTCTCCAGGGGCTCTTTCCAACCCACGGATCACACCCAGGTCTTCTGAGTGTCTTCTGCATTGCAGGCATATTCTTTTACCACTGAGCCATTGGGGGAAGTACAAATTTTTCATTTCGAAATAATTTCAGATTTATAGAAAAATTTCAAAAGTTGGTACAAAGATCCCTGCATCTCCTTCACCCAGACTCCAAAAATATTACATACACTCGTGCTTTCTCTATATATAAATGTTTTTTTTTAACTGAAACATTCAGAATTAAGTTGTAAACAGGTTACTCCTCTAAATATCTCCATGTGTTTCTCTTAAAAACAAGGGCATTCTTTTTCAGAACCACAGTGCAGTTATCAAAAATAGAAAAATAACAATGATACAACTAAACACATATATTTATAGATCTTATTCAAATTTGCCAATTGTTACACCAATAGTCTTTACAACTAACGGAAAAAAAAAGACTCTACATACTTAAAAGAGTCTTTAAAATGAATGCGCATAACTTGGGTAATTTTAAAAATAATAAAAAGGAGGAAAAATACACCAATATTGCCACTGAAGAGATAAAAAGGAAAGATGGTTTTTGTAAACTACTATTGCCGATGTGAGGAACCATTCTAGTGACTCCATCCCTGAGGGTCAAATCCCTGGGCGGCTGTCTGGAAAGTCTGTGCTAGCCTCTGAGGTCAAAGGGGCCAGCAGCCCGAACCAGGCTCCTAGTCCCACAGACAAGGATCTGAACCTGGGCTCCTGGAGCCGTGCCAGCTGTTCCAGGATCAGAAGTATGGCTAATCCCTAAGAGGATGCCACTGAGAGACACTCAACAAGGAAACAACATAATTACATTTCCAGCTTTACCACCAGAGAAACGGTGGCTCAGATGGTAAACACGCTGCCTGCAATGCTGGACACTTGGGTTTGATCCCTGGGTCAGAAAAATCCCCTGGAGAATTAAATGGCAACCCACTCCAATGTTCTTGCCTAGAGAATCCCATGGACAGAGGAGCCTGGCAGGCTACAGTCCATGGGATTGCAAAGTCGCACACTACTGAGCAAGGAACACTTTCTTTACCTCCAAGATGGGTGTCCACGTACTGAGAAGCTCTAAGATATCAGGGGGCAATGTTACGTGTGGAGCTGGTCAGCCCTGGGTTTGAATCCCAGCTTTGACAGCTACTAGCTGCATGCCTTTGGGCTGATCCTGCCCCTTCTCCAAGTCTGTCTACTCATGTGGGGTTGTATAATGGGGTTGCTTCTAAGGATTTATCAGAGTAACATAGGTAGGACCTGGCTTTTAGGTGCTTCTATATCTTTCTATCTGTTGCACTACCTTTGAACATCTGTAAATATTTATCACAGATCTGGAGGATAAATGTGTAGTGGTCTAATTTATGATATCAGCTGCATAGTGTAGGCACTATTTTTTTTTAAACTGGTGTATAGTTTCCAGTAGTTGTATACAGATGTGAGGGTTGGAACCATAAGGAAGGCTGAGCACCGAAGAATTGATGTTTTTGAATTGTGGTGCTAGAGAAGATTCTTGAGAGTCCTGTGGACTGCAAGGAGATCCAACCAGTCAATCTTAAAGGAGATCAACCCTGAGTATTCATTGGAAGGAATGATGCTGAAGCTCCAATATTTTGGCCACCTGATGAAAAAGCTGACTCACTGGAAAAGACCCTGATGCTGGGAAGAATTGAGGGCAAGAGGATTATGGGGCTACAGAGGATGAGATGGCTGGATGCTATCACTGACTCAATGGACCTGAGTTTGAACAAACTCTGGGAGATGGCAGACAGGAAAGCCTGGCATGCTATAGTCCATGGGGTCACAAAGAGTCATACATGACTTAGCGACTGAACAACAACACTAGTTGCTTTACAATGTTGTACAATGAAGTGAATCAGTTATATTTATACATATATCCCCTTCCTCTGGCCCACCGCCAACCTGCTCCATTCCACCCCTCTCGGTCATCACAGAGCACAGAGCCCAGCTCCCCGTGCTATTCAGCAGCTTCCCACCAGCTATTTTATGCACGGCTGTATATATATGTCAATGCTCCTCTCTCAGTTCATCCCACCCTCTCTTTCCCCTGCTGTGTCCACAAGCCTATTCTTAGTATCTGCATGTCCATTTCTGCTCTGCAAATAGGTTCATCTGTACCATTTTTCTAGATTCCACATTTATGCATTAATATATGATATTGGTTTTTCTCTTTCTGACTGGCTTCACTTTGTATGACAGACTTTAGACCCATTCACACCTCTGAAAATGACCCAATTTCACTCCTTTTTATGGCTGAATAATATCCCATTGTATATATGCACCACATCGACAGAGGGCCTAGGGCTGGGACTGGGCCATAATGAGACAGGCACTTTTCAGAGCAGCTGAAATCAATATACAATGAGTTGTCAATATGTCTGCAGACCTGGGGGAAACTTATGGCATAAATTAAAGTGGTATGGTCGGAGAAAGCAAAGTCTATTCATCCCAAACTACAGGTGTTGGTGGAGACTCTAGCTGCTTAGGTGGACAACTGAAAAGCGGTTGTATATTTATTTAACAATGATTCTTGAAGGTACCAAGCAATGTCAGGTGGGTCATTCACTCATGTATTCATGCAACAACTATCTATCAGGCATCAACTGCAGCACTAGGTAATCTCTGGTCAACATTAAAGTTGGGGTGTCTGTCATTCCCATTATCTAGGCAGCCTGAAATCAGGGTCCCATGGAGAGCATCAAGCACAGGGGAATTTAACACCATTCTGTAATCATTCTGTGAGAGTCCACCACCATCCTTGGGCTCTTGGTAATGACCGAGGGTGGGGTCCTGGCAAACACCATGGAGTCCAGCCTGCGACTGCCAGAGCTGCAGCTTCCATGGCCAGCTTTTCTTCCTATCTATGAGCTGCCCAGTGAAAAGTGGAGATGACGATCATTTTGCCCTATGAAGCAGATGCTTAAGACACATTGGTTCTGGCTGGTTCACCTCCAGCTTAAAGATGAGATTTCTGGGATTTTAGAGGCAACACTCTAATGATCAATTTCACAGGATAGTCTACTTCTATAACTTCCACGGAAGATTGCTCATAGAAATGTGAAGTGACTGCCTATTTCAGACACATGTACCTAAAATTCCAGCCAGTTAAATAAGACTGATGTTGAGCAAAATGACAGCCATCCGTAGCCCCATTAGAAGCTAATAATTTCAGAAAATGTTGCCATAATTCATTTATGGATACAGCGAGACTATTCCCCAAACAAGTGATAAAGGGAATGGACTCATAGTCATACCAGGAAAATGAAGCCTCATATTAATACTTCCCAAACTTGAACTGAACTCTGGAGGCACCTTCGCATAAATCTGCCTTGCAGATTATTCTGCCTCACATATTTTTATCTATCGCAAATAAAGTGGAATTCAGAATATTGCTTCAGTCATTACACCTCGTTTCCATTTATTTGGGAAGCAGGACAACCATCTGGGGGTTCTGTTTAACCAAGAGATAGGTGAAAAGATCCACCTAAGGACATTAGATTCACCAGCTTGTCTAAGTCAGCAGCAGCCTGGAAGCCTGCCCGCTGCTCTTGGCTGGCTAATCCTTGGGAATAGACTTCCATCCCGAGCGTCCACTACTCCCATGATAGTTTTCAGAACATCACATAGCAACAGTGATTTTTATAAAATCCTTCAGCATGAGGAACTACATGTGGCTTTTACATCTTTTGAAACCTCAATCTTAGACAAAAATGGCCAACTCTCTGCCACTCAGGGTGTTAACAGATATTTATCCATCTAATTGTTCAGGTGAATATGCTTCTGTATTAATTTGTAGTTCAGTTCATTAGTATTACTTATAGCGGCTAAATTGACGGATTGGTTACAACTCACCATGGAATCTCCCAGTTCCTTTATGGTTTTTTTTTTTTTTTTTTTTTAAAGACCAGAGGACCACAGAAGTAACGTGACTTGCTTAGGGTCACACAGGTCTTAAGTGCTGGCTGGAGCTTGGATCAGAAACCATGTCTGACCGATTCTGCAACCCACATATGTAACCACTATGCTGACTGCATTTGGGACCCTGGGCTAAGTATAAGAGATACAAAAACACATGTATCAAGCAGAGATCAAGCTTTGGGTGTGCAGGTCTCTCTGAAAGAGAAACATGCCAGTGAAATTTCAGGGCAAATGCAGCAGGGAGGGAAACTGGATCTCATTATTAATGCCTATGTCAAGGCATGATGGGCTTCCCCGGTGGTGCTGGTGGTGAAGAACCCACCTGCCAATGCAGGAGACACAAAAGATGATGGTTCCATCCCTGGGTTGGGAAAAATCTCCTGGAGAAGGGTATGGCAACCCACTTCAGTATTCTTGCCTGGAGAATCCTATGGACAGAGGAGCCTGGCGGGCTGAACAGAGGAGCCAGGCAGGTTAGAGTCCATAGGGTCACAGAGAGTCAGACATGACTGAAGTGACTTAGCACACATGCATGCATGATGGTGCTATGTACAACAGGGAGTATGCAACTCAGAACACGGTGCAGGTGGCAGTCAGAAGCTGACATCCAGCAGTTAGATGCACTAAGAGGTACCCTTCTGTAACAATGGTAGAATGGCCTGGCCTCCAAAATGAAGGGAGTTGCTGCATTGCTATGTAGGCTATGGGTGTTGTATCTGCCAGCAGATGTGCAGTACAGTAATGACTGGCTCAAACATAATGACCCCTTGCCCTTCTGGGAACTTCACCGACTTTGAAAAAGCTCCATGTAGGGAAGTGATCATTTTGGAACCCTGGGCTGTGTTCATTGAGAGGCTGACGAGAGCCAGAGGAAGAATTAGCAACCTCCCTGCTAATCTGGCTCCTAGTACCATACATTAAGCCAACTAGTAAAAATCATTATGAAGTTTTTGCTGAAAGGGCAAGTGTAGAAAAACATGTTTCTAAACAGAATAACAGTCTTTGCCATTTTTTTCCAACTTGCATACCATCTGGAAATTCTGATTTTTTTTTTTCAAAGGGTAGGAAAGAAATGTGCTCCAGGCACAAATAAATGTTTACAGCTGAGTTATAAACCGAGAATGGTGGGGCTTAAAACAGACAGGCTGGCAGTGATGGAACTCAAGCTGCAGTGAGACAAATAACGTGATGAGGAGCTGGCCAGCTTGTTTTTGCACATTGGCCCTTCGGAACGGGAAGTCCTGCTTCCTACTGACCTCATCAAGCATCTAGTTAAGAAGAAGTCCTCATTACAGTTTGCCCCAATTCTTAGAAGATAAAGAAGAAAGATAAAGTGGCAGGATTGTCTACCTTGACATTCTGAAGGCAGCCTTTGCCTTTGGGAAGTACAGCACCTCATAAGAAGTTGGCAGTCCGTGGAGGCTTGTTAAACGGACTGACTGCGAGACATGATGATGATGTCAGGAACAACAACAAATATTCATGGATCTCTTATTAGTGTCTGACATCCTATACCGTGTTGTATAAGTGACATCTCATTTATGCTGGACAGCAAGCTTATGAGGGGGTACCATTCTACAGATGATGACCCAAGAGGCCGAGGGAGGGCAAATGACCTGTTTACATTCACACAGCTGCTAAGTGATGGAGCTGGTGTTTGTATCCCATGAGACCAACCCCAGAGCCCTATATTACAGAGCATTTGTCAATGCAAAGTCACCAAGATTATATTAAACCCAACTCTCAGTCAAGAAGGAAAAATTGATATATTGGTGTTTGGTCTTTCTCCCTAGTCTTTTATAGTTTTTAGTTACAGACAAGTCCAAGGAAAGTAGAAATGGGTTTGTACACAATCAAGAGCAGTCACCAACATTTTCTGTAAGGGGCCAGATAGTAAATATTTTAGGTTTTTGGGGCCATCTAAGCTTAGCGGCACCTACTTAACTCCCCTGCTCCAGAGCAAAAGCAGCCAGGCACAATGAATAACATGGCTGGATTCCAATAAAACTTTAGTTGAATAAATAGACGGCTGGCCAGATGGGGTCCATGAGATACAGTTTGCTGACCCCAGATCTAGAGGATGCCCTGAATGTAAAATGAGTGAGAGGTTTTGAGAATGGTCCATGAAATTCTATTTGGGAGTTTATTCTTTCTTAAGATCAGTGCACAAATTGGCTACATATGATGTGCCCTTTAAAACTTCTTGTACACTTTGCCTCTGGGCCTGGCCAATCAAACTGGATTCCCTTATGCTATCTGACCAGGTCAGAACACTGTATTGAATCTTTGTTCTCCAGGCTTATCTCATCCCAGATCTATAGAAAAAGTGCTCCGTGCTCTTGTAATGAAGATGTATGAGTTCATTCCTTTTAACATAGAAATACACTCGAGATGGTGAGTGATTCTGGCAGTCTGTGGGCTCCCTTTCCTTGATGTGAAATCCAACACCCAAATCAACCACATTAAGGTTTAATTGAAAGAGAGAATGGAAAAAGAGAGAGAAAAAAAAAAAGAACCATGAACAACAACAAATGGAAAAGGGGAGACAAAGCCCACAGAACATATACTCTCCCAACTAATTAATCAAGGGCTTTGCTTCCACTAACATACCCGACTGTGTAGGCTGCCCTCTCTATTAGATTCCTTGCCAAATCTGAGCAGTGTAAACACTCCTAAAGACCAGGTAATGAAATCTCTATCAACGTGCCATCTTAGATGGGACTCACATGCCTGCGTTTTGCTTACATTTTAATTTGTGTCTGCTGGATACTTACCCAGTAATTGCTTAATAAGATTAACCTTCCTGGCAATGTGTGGTGGATTTTGATGAAAACATTATCGGAGTGAAGGATTATCGTATAGCACAAAAAAACAGAGGGGGTGGTATTTAATTAACTTATTGCCAATATATCTTGATTGTCTCTTTGAAACACTGGAGAAGTAGTCGATTGGAATTGATTCAGGTTATCTAAATGTATAGAATTGGCGAGTGCGGAGGAGGTGGGCCACTGAGTAAAGAAATTCAAACCCAGGGTCACTGCCTTTCGAAAGTGTTAGGCGGGTGTGTGAAAATGTAAACCTTCTGAGTCGATTTTAAAACCAAACTTTTCAACTTAGGAAGAGATGTGATCTCTTTGGTCACAGGGAAGGTACTGTTTTGGTGTTCAGAAGAAGGTGTTCCGAGTTTTATTTCAGCTTTAAGCGATTTGAAATGCTCAGACTTTATCATAAGAGTTCTCTTGACAAAAGAGACTTCAGGGACTTCCCTGGTACCAGTAGATAAGAATCTGTGTGCCAATGCAGGGAACAGGGGTTCCATTCCCGGTCTGGGAAGATTCCATGTGCGGTGGAGCGACTAAGGCTCACGAGCCACAGTACAGAGCCCATGTGCCCCAACTGTGATGCCTGGGTGCCTGGAGCCTGTGCTCTGCAACGAGAGAAGCCGCAGCAATGGGAAGCCTGTGCACCTCGATGAAGAGGCGCCCCTGCTCGCCGCAGCTAGAGAAAGCCCACAGGCAGCAACCTGGGCCCAGCGTAGCCAAAAATAAGTAATTATTTAAAAAACCACTGGACAATGATTTGGCAACCCCTTTGCTGTCTCAGAACTCACTTGGAAAACATTCTTTTGTGTGTGACGTTATGTGACTCACACACTGTTTTCAAAAGCAGGTTGCATCTGAGGGGGAAAATTCTGGTCTTTTCCAAGACACTGTGAAAACTGTTCCTTTGTTCATTGAGAGACATCATACTCTTAGTTAGGAGTTGTTCTCTTCAGGGAACCTTCTGTCCTGCTGCTGTGGGAGGCTCAAGTCGGGTGGGGGTTGGAAACAAAGCTTAACCACACTGGGAGAAGCGGCGGACCTTCATTTATGGGAGTTAATGCCTATTGGGGATTTCCTTTTGTGAAGACTGCTATTTTAAAAGTGTGGATAACCTCAGTATGTATGCACACATAAAATATATCCCTGTGCAAAATACATGCATATTCACTTTTCAATGTATATTCTGCACTCTTTTCAAAGGAAGGGGTGCTGATTTGGAGAATAAAGGACACTTGTGGATCAGACATAACAGAGTCTCCCCAAAGCAGTGTTTCTCAAAAAGCAGCGTCACGGACATTTTGGACGGAAAGATTCCTCATCGTGGGAGGCGTTCCTCTGCGCTGCAGGCTGCTTAATTGTATCTCGGCTTCTACCTACTAGATGCCAGTTGCATCTCTTTTAAAAGTGACAATCGAAAAAGTCTCCGGACTTTGTCAGATATGTCCCCAGGGGGCAAAGACACTGCAGCTGAGAACCACTGCACTAAAGGGAACTCAAGTTACATTTATGGGTGGTCAAGTCCTAGAGGAGAGCAGACTGCAAATCTGGGGCCAAGAAATTTGGCTCCTGGCTTTTGGGTCAGTGAAGACAAAATATACTGTTCCTTTTCAGGTCTGGTTTTAGTCACCTGATAATGGAAAGCACATAATTTCATCCTCAGATAAAAACTTTTTCATGCTTACTTAGAGGTAATTCAGTGTTTTGATTAGGATAGATGAGGAGAGTGATTCTTCAAGCCTGGCTCAAAAGATGAAAAAGTCACACTTGAAGCAACAGGACAGCTCAAGAGAGAGTAATTTAAGCAACATTAGCATCTCAGAGATGACTAATGTATACCTCTATGTGAGGTATACACATAGAATCTGGAATCTTCTTTGTGGAAAATGCCTCACCTTGGGAAACCCCAACAACTCCCCTAAAGATGCGCATGACAGAGACCTGAGTTCAAATTTGTACCTGCCTACTTGTTTGATTTGGGGTAAATTTCTTGTTTTCTTTTCTCTCTCTCTCTCTTTTTTTGCTGTACCACGCAGCATGCGGGATCTCAATTTCCCCAACCAGGGATCAGACGCGTGCCCCCTGCAGTGGAAGCGTGGGCTTCCAACCACTGGACTGCCAGGGAAGTCCTGGGGTAAATTTCTAAAACATCCTGGGTCTGTTTCTTCAAGATAAATTTTATCCCTTTAGAGTTATTGAAGTCATTCTGCATTAAACCTAGCACACAATAGGTGCCCAATAAATGTTTCCCTCCCATCACTGAAATCTCTCTCCAGGGTTTTTTTAAAATGTGGAGTGAACTGCCTTGTGAGCTAAGAGGCAGAGCGAAAAATTCTGTGTTTGGATAACCCTTCCAGGCAACCTCTTCCTTTCTTGATTTCTGTCCTGAATCAAGCATCCTTCTCCCCTCACCCACATGCCAACCCACCCCATAGTGCCATTGGCTGCCCTGCATGCATGCTAAGTCACTGTAGTCATGGCCGATCTTTTGGAACCCTATGGGCGTAGTCTGCCAGGCTCCTCTGTCCATGGGATTCTCCAGGCAAGAGTACTGGAGTGGGCTGCCATACCACCTTCCAGGGAATCTTCCAGACCCAGGGATCGAACCCACACTTCCTACCTCTTACGGCTCCTCCACTGCAGGTAGATTCTTTACCGCTGAGCCATTGTTGTTCTTTAATTGCCCCACAGTCCCACTCCCCCACCGTTCTGTTTTCTCTCCTCCTTCTTAGCACCTTTTTAGCACCTATTTTTTTTCCTGCAAAAATACAGTTGCCTGATTGCTTTCATAAACATTCCTATTGTCCCCCTTCGATGTTCTGCCAAGAGAAGCTTTGTTCCCGAGTTGTCAAAACTCTTTTCTCTTCTCTCCCGAAGTGGAACCGCTCGGGGTCTTTCCCTTTCATGCCTTGCCAGGCAGCGCTTCCTCCCAGGGGAAGCTGTATCTCTCCCCTCGGGAGAGGCTCCCATCTAGTGTGCCGCCTGCTGCTCTCAGCTTTCCCCATCAGGCAAGACTTCCTCCTGCTGCTTCTGCTGCTGCTGCCCCAGCTGCTGCTGTTGTTGCTGCTCCTGCCCCGGCCTTGAGATGCTTTCAAGTAGCTGCAGAGCGTGCCAGTCGCTGCAGATAGCTTAGGTATGCACATAGCTCCAAGCCGGCACCTTGCCAGCTCCCAGTGGCTCCAGCCAGGCCCAGCTCCCAGACAGGGACAGCAGACAGCTTGGAACAGGGGCACCTGAAAAGGGCAGTTCTTTTTCCTCCCCTTTTCTCCTTTTTTGCATACCTTCCAAGATTTGGATCAGAAAACCTGAACCAGGTGGCGGGGGAGCTCTGACTTTTCCTGTGACCTCAAGAGGGCAAGCTGCAACTGTAACCTCACCTTTGCCTCCAGATGGCATTGTTGCCACATCATCGCTTCCTGGTAAGCCGGTCCTTATCCCATTGTTAAAGGTGTGTCCATCTGCCGGCTGGAGTTGCCAATTGAGTCCGAGCAGATGCATTGCTGCAGGAGAGACAAAGTAATGAAAATATGAATAGATAATTCAGCAATGCAAATGTCAAGGGGGAGGGCCAGGTGCTTTTTCCAAGCGGCTGCCTTTGAAGGAAGCTGCAGTTCAAAAATGGCTTGCCCCAGGCCACAGGGATTAGCTAAATGCAGAAAGCAAGTAGGTCTGGGTGGGCTGGGTTTCCTCCTCCAGTGGAAAGGAAACAGCCTTGCTGATGGTGGGATAGCATCCCTTATGGTTGGGCAGAGGAGAAGGGAGGAAACACAGCCCAGACCTTCCAGAAGTGCCCCTGCAAAGGGGAACATGCCCCTTTGGACTCACTGTGAAGGGTATTCTCTATCCCTCTGGGCCTTTCCTGCTCTCTGGACAGAGTTGTTTATAGACTGCTGGTCCAGGGGCATTGACAAGGATGGTTTTCCTCCAAACTGCTCAAAATCTAAGCCTGTTTCAAATTGAGGCTCCCCAAGTGGGACCAGACTTTTGGTCTGGTTCAGGTGAGACTACACCTGTGTTGAAATACCCATGTAGCCCCCAGTAGCTGCAGTACTCCTTGTTGCTGTTGTTTAGTCACTAAGTCATATCCAGCTCTTTTTCTACCCCACGGACTACAGCCCAGCAGGCTCCTCTGTCCATGGGATGCTCCAGGCAAGAGTACTGGAGCGGATTGCCATTTCCTTTTCCAGGGGATCTTCCTGACCCAGCCATTGAACCCACGTCTCCTGGTTGGCAGTAGTACTGGCCCACGGGAAGAGCCCACCTCCCAGACTATTTCAAACTTTAAAGATAGTTTTCCCTCCCAGCCCTCCTCCTCATCAGTGAGTACCTTTCTGCCTATGGTGGAAAAAGCCAGGGGGTAGCAGTGGAATGGGGTCCTTCTCTAGAAAAAGTACAATGACAATTCCCTGTCTTTCCCTCTAAAATCCTTCCCACTTGCCTCATCCCGACACCTCCCCAGAATACAGAATGAGACAGAGTTCGGAACACTGCCTCTTCTTTGCTAAGCAAACAAGAACGCCTGCAAAACTCTTGCTTCACTCCTAGGCATGCCTCAAGCCTCCAGATACACACTTCTTTCTTGTTGTCCTTGTCGTTCTGTCGGTGCCAACTCCCCACATCCCAGGTCATTGAGCAAACTCAATGCCCACCTACATCTGCTGGTTCTCAGTAAGCTGTTTTTACTGAGCACGAAAGGCAAGTTCACACACCTGCATCCTTTCAAAGTCCGGGTCTAAGAAATGCTTCCTTTGCAAAAACATAAGGAGCTCCCTTCCCTGCATAGTTCTCACCCAGACAATAACCACCCTGTGTCTGTCTGGCATTTTCACCGGACACAGGTTGATGCCGTTGCTATGTTTCCAGCACTGTGGGAGAGAAAGGGCTGTTGACAGCGAAAGGTTCCTAGTATGATGCAGGGATGGGAGAAACAATTAACCACAGGAAACGCAATTAACAATGCTTAGGAAATTGTTCACACAGCAATTAATTCTGCTTGCTTACCACCACCTAAAGTCAGGCTGCATTGTTTTAAGGTTAGAAAACCTATCTTCAAACTTTACAGCTCAGATTGATGGCTGTGGATGAAGGTGGCAAGGTGTCCTTGGGGGCATGTCTGCTTTTTTCTTACACACGCCCCTACCTCATAACCAAGTTTTCTTTCTCTACATTCCTCTGAAGTGCACAGCCCACTGTTGCAACTCTTCGAGATGATTCATGCTAATAAGTGACATTCACTGTACACTTTCCATCTGGGTAACACCTAATTTTCTCCTGCAGTTTATCTATTCTATGTAGGTCACTTACTTGAAGAGACCAGATCCGACTGCCTCAAATAATGACATATTTTCAGCGTACAGAGGTCAGGACATGAGAACTAATTGTGGCAGCTTCAAGATAACGATAGCATCTGATTTGTAATTACCAGGTGAAGGGAGCCAAGGAATTAGCTATTTTTAAATGATTTTTTAAAAAGTTACAATTGGTTATTGGGCCTCGCCTCAAGCCGGCTTGCTGCTACATGGGAGATGCAAGGAGGGCCTCTGTGTTTTAAGCGAGACGCAAACACATATTGCAGGTCTAGCTGGGGCCCAGGCCTTACACGATTTTGCCTTTTCACATTTAGAGAAGGAAGCGGAGGGTTCATCAGTCAAAGAGGATAAACAACCTCCCCAGGTGCCTTCTCAATATGGAAACTCTTGTCAAAACTGCTCCCCTCTTGAGGTTGTTGCTGTTTAGTCGCTCGGTCATGTCTGACTCTTTGAGACCCCATGGACTGTAGCCCTTCAGGCTCTTCTCTGTCCATGGGATTTTCCAGGCAAGAATACTGGAGTGGGTTGCCATTTCCTTCTCCAGGGGATCCTCCCAACCCAGTGATCGAACCTGGGTCCCTGGCATTGGTAGGCAGATTCTTCACCAGTGAGCCACAGGGAAGTCCCTGTTCCCCTCTCCTGGTATTCAAACTTGCCATTTCAAGGTGCAGAACATGTTTCAGTGATCAGCTTTGGAAGATCAGCAAGCAAGCAATACCCCAATCTTACTGGATAAAGAGAAAACATCCAGGGAACAGTGGCCTCTGTTTGCAAAGATGCCTGCCCCCCCCCCACCCCGCTTTTTATCTTGGGTTCTATAGCATCTCTTTATTAAAACAAAAAACGAATTCTGAAAGCAAGAAAACCCCAGGTGGGATGAGAAGGGTTCGGGTTAGAGTATACACGTAACTTCTCAGAGAACTCCCAGAAGTGAAAGGAAAAATAAAGTGAGAAGAAGATTGGAAAAGGACAAGAGCCAAATCGATGGTGCACAGGCTCTGTCCTCCCAGTAGAAGCCATGTAACTCAAGCTGCAAAATGAAACTCAAGTTTGGGCGTATGTTCTGTTGTTGAATTGAACTTTAACTAAAGAAATGAGAACTATATCAGATGTAGAACCACCTCTTGGTTTTTTCTTTGTGGGGGCGGGGTGGGAAAGTTTGAAACAGACTTTTGCTTGCACTTTTTTTTTCCCTTGGTCAGCTATTCCTTCTCTCTTCCTTGAGTAGGAAAATGAGACTCTCTTTCTGGACTATGGGGAAGGACCAAAGTGTCCTTAGGATAAAGACTCAGGGGAGCTGTGAAGTAAATGAGTTTCCTGACTAATGAGAATTCTGTTTCTTATTCTGCTACTGATTGGCTTGATGATGGGGGCTGAGAAATCAGTCTCTCAGTCAGTCTCTCTCTCTTTACCTTTTGTAAAGGTTTCCCTTTACAGGTAGGATAATGGCTGCTTAGGGCCAGAGGGAGGTTCAGCATCTGCCACCCCCTGAAGACTTAGCAGAATGTCTTGAATATAGAAGACACTCCATAAGCGTTCATTACAATTGGTAATGACACATGGGGGCAGATGTGAAGAGCTGGATTGTAGGATACGGTACTCCGATAAATAAAAAATACATAATATGGATGTGTAAAGGATGGAATGAAACAGTGCTGGCAGTAATACGGACAGGTCTGCGAAGAGAAGCATTTTGATGATTAGGATATTAATACCTGCTGCCGGTCCTTGGATCCCTGCTATAGGCAGCCCCGTGGCAGACATTCTACAGATATTATGTCAAGGCTCACTGCTTACATTCGAGGCGGGTGCTATCATCATGCCCATTTCACAGACAAGGAAGCTGTTGACTATTAAGTATGATCACAGGGGGCTTTTGGAATCCCAGGAGGATTACAACATGAGGTGGTTGGCTGCTTCATACTTCACAGTGATTTGGTTACAAATTCTGGTTCGCAACAGGATCTCAGCCAACCTGGTCTCATAACTCATGATTAATCTCCCTATAGTCTATGAAGTGCCATTTTATTGGGCTGGCCAAAAAGTTCATAACATTTTATGGAAAAACTCAAACGAACATTTTGGCTGGCTCAATATATAGTTAGCATCCTTTCCCTGGGGCTGGTTTACAGCTCCTCACCTTGTTGATTTTTACCACACATGCTGTACACCTTTTCCCTCTGCCACATGATCAGCTTGGGTCTGGAGTGAAGACAGCAAGGCCTGGAGCCATGACTGATCAGTGATAGAATACAGAATGAGTGCCGAAGGGAACTGTTACTGTTGCAAGCAATGGAGAATTTAGGGCACTTTGTTACAGCAGCATGCTTGAGCCGATCTTGACTGATACATTTAAGTATAAGGGATGTGAGAAATTGTACATTTATACCTTAGGTGTCTGTGCAGACCTAGAGTTATTTACTTACAGGGTCAGGATCCTTTCTAAAAACCAGCTGGGAAGAGTTAGCACATATTTAGGGCCACCGCATTTTTTTCTCTATGAACAACAAGTAGCTCTTTAAACATTAAGTGATGATATCTCCAATTCTGATCTACTCTCAGAATCAGACTTAGAAAGCCAAGAAGACTCAGGGAAGAAGCCCATTGCTTTTTCATCTAAAGATTTTAGGTGAACACTGGCCTCATTGTTTTCTTCCCAAAGACATCTGGATGCAGTGGGGGTGGTCCCCTCCTCTGCTAGCCACAAATGCTCCAGCAGCTCATCCCAAAAGGTCCTGTTCAGGCCATCTGAGGGTCAAGAGTGAAATGAGTTTGGGAGACCCTTTCCCTAATGTTATTCACCCCCTACCGACAGCCAAAATGCACAATTTATCATGATTTGACAGGCTCCACTCCAGAGAGACCCTGGGATGGAACCAGGGGGCTCCACAGGGCAGGAGGGACAAAAGAGGAAAAGCCTCCAAGTAGAAGTTCATGTAATGAAGGGGCAGCTGGGAAACCAGCCACTAAAAACACAATAGGCAAACAGACTCTGAAAGTGTCTCTGGCTAATTGGAGAAAACTTTCATCAAGTACTAAAAATGCACCAAGGCAGGACCGACAGACCACACACAGACCCCAGATTTCAGCAGGAATAATAAACAGACCTACCTGGAGTGAGGGTACTGTTTTCTCAGTGAACTTGCCTGTGTTTGTGCCAGATACGCTCTGATTGAAATACTCAGGGGGAACCAAAGCAAAGGGAAGGTAGAGGGGCTGGTGGCAGGTAAAAGAATTCTCTAGCAACCGCAAGGGCAGGAGACTGGAGGCCTGGAAAAGTGGCAGCTTGGAATGGGGGTTGTCTGAAATAGTAATTAGGCTATGTGTGGGCCCTGCTGGGTGCCACTTAGAACCTTCCATGCTCACTGGCTGGCAGAGGATCAAGTTGACAAGAGGGCCAATCAATATGTCAGCAACTCTTCCCAGAGAGCTGCTCAGCCCCTGCTTGTCAAAGAGGGCAAACACGGGGGCCACGGGGGTTCTGTGTTTGCCGAGCAGGTCCCCAGGAACCGGGGCTATCTTTAAAGATCAGCTTTGTCGATACATAAATGGAGGAAGAGACTGGGCTTTCCTTTTGAAAATGGAAGCCTTCAGGCCAAGCAGAGCTTAGGGAGGGGGCCAGGGAGTCGAGCTCGCCGGGTCTTGTGGCTCAGCCTGCGAGCAGATTCGCAAGGGCCTTAGAGATGACAGCAGAGCTCCTTTGGAGACCAGGCAGGCTGATGGGGAGGGTCAGGGCTGGGTCTCCCCACCCTGACATCAGCAGATCAAGCCAACAATGCCAGGGCTCCTGTGGGAAATGTACCCAATTTGGAAAGGGCCCCTGTCCAGAGGAGAGAAAGAATCCAGGTGGAATACTCTGATCTCTAGTGCACCAATGCTAACCTGGAACTTGCACAGGCAATCTGCAAAAGCACTTCTGCAAGCAGTAGTGAAAATTAACACATGCAAATGAGCCTGCTCAATGATGATGGTGACAATTAACATTTATTTTGGCATGGAGCCAGGTGTTGGGCTAATTACAGTGTTTGCATTATTTATTCATCATTTATCATTCAGCATATATTTATTGAGTACCTAGAGTGTGTTAGGTATGTATTCCTAGGTGCCAGGAATAAAGCCATTTAACCAGACAAATCCCTTGCTCTCATGGAACTTACATTTTAGTGGGAAACAGAAACTAAACACATAAATGAAAAGTAGGGTCCAGGGCTAGGAAATGCCAGGATATGGGGGATGGGGAATGGAACTTTTTTTTTTTTTTGCTTGTTTAAATATAGCAGGAGACCTGGGTTCGATCCCTGGGTTGGGAAGATTCCCTGGAGCAGGGAAAGGCTACCCACTCCAGTATTCTGGACTGGAGAATTCCATGGACTATACAGTCCATGGGGTCGTAAAGAGTCAGACACGACTGAGAAACTTTCACTTTCACTTAAATATAGTAGTTTAGTAGTAGTTTTAGTCGCTCAGTTGTGTCCGACTCTTTGTGACCCCATGGACTATGGCTTGCCAGGCTCCTCTGTCCATGGGATTCTCCAGGCAAGAATACTAGAGTGGATTGCCATTCCCTTCTCCAGGAGATCTTTACGACCCAGGGATCAAACCCAGGTCTTCTGCATTGGAGGCAGATTCTTTACCATCTGAGCTACAGGGAAGATCCTGTTTAAATATAGACCAATCAAAAATAATGTCTGTAGTGGGGAGGGAGGTGGGAGGGGAGTTTAAGAGGGAGGGGACATATGTATACCTATGGCCAATTCATGTTGATGTATGGCAGAAACCATTATAATACTGTAAAGTAAACGAAAAGGGAGTGTCCTCCAGTAAAAGAAAATAAATGAATAAAAATGACATCTGTGATAGGTAACATTTGAGCCAAGCCTTGAAGGAAGGAAGGAAGAAAGCAAGCAAGCAATTTATGATGACATCTGGGGAAGAACACAGAGAAGGCAATGGCACCCCACTCCAGTACTCTTGCCTGGAAAATCCCATGGATGGAGGAGCCTGGAAGGCTGCAGTCCATGGGGTCGCTAAGAGTCGGACACGACTAAGCAACTTCACTTTCACTTTTCACTTTCATGCATTGGAGAAGGAAATGGCAACCCACTCCAGTGTTCTTGCCTGGAGAATCCCAGGGATGGGGGAGCCTGGTGGGCTGCCGTCTATGGAGTTGCACAGAGTCGGACACGACTGAAGCGACTTAGCAAGGTCTGTGGCCTGCGATTTGTTTTGTAAGTGAATACTGAAATGTCTCTGGTCAATAACACTTGGGTAATTACATCTCTGGTCAATAATGTGGTAAGTGACTAGCCCAAGATCCAGAGCCAGTAAATGGGAAGCCTGAGATTCTGACTGAGACACGTGTACCTGCAGAGTCGACCACCATGCCCTCCAGCCAGTGACTCCCTCCACCAAGTCCTGACTGGAGGCCACTGGGCCCTCTGAGTTTTTTAAATGAACCACGGCTTTGCCAAGACGGAACAAGTCAGGTGGGCTACAGAATCTCTTCCTAAATACTGTCAAGGCTCACTCGGGAACAGATACCTCCTTTTGTAAGTAGTGATTAGTCTTCTATAAATATAAAAAAACCAGTGTGCTATTTAACTTAAAGGAATGGCCATTGTCTGGAGAAAATAAATCTGTGTGGCAACTTCAATTTACAGTCTGACTGCCCAACCATCAATATGTTTGGTGACTTTTTCCAGGGTCGGTTTGCTTATCATCCTTTGGGGACGCGGTAGACGACAGCATGTCTTCCTACTTGAAGGGAGGGGTTGCTGCAACGTATTAATTATCCTTTTGAGGAAGGCTGTTAGTGCCAAAATGACCTTCTGCCTAAAAGAAGAGCTGCAAACAAAACCGTGAGAGAGAACATTCTTGGAAATGCCTAAAGTCTTAAAGGAGTTTTAAACAATTAAATCTTAAAGGAGTTTTTTTTTTTTTTTTTTTAAATCCCTTTCAAACGGCCATGGTGGAGTGATTTCTTTTATTTTCGCCCTACTGTACTGCGATACACTGAACGGAATAAACTTTCAAAGCACTGCAGGGAAGTTACGCCCACAAATCCCTTTACTACTAATGGGATTTGTGCACCTATCTCCCAAGAATGCTCTGAAAACTTACTTGCCTGTGTCCAACTTCCAGCCCGCAGGTTCCAAAGTGGTCGCAAAGTTTACAGCCCAGGAATTACACGGAAGAGAAAAGATGAGCTGTAGATGACCATATCAGAATCCTGGCAGGACCACGGGGAGTGAGAGGGGCTTGGGAGAAATGGACCGGCCTCTATCCCTCTACCTGCACTCTCTCATCCACCGGCCACGGTGCCACAATGGTTCCCCACACACGCTTTGTCTGTGCCTTTCTCATTCTTGTCCCTCGAAAAAGTAGGGAGGATTTCTGGCCCCTCCTGCATGTCTGCCATGAGGACAAGGAGCCAGTTGCATGAGGCAGCCCTGAGACCAGAGAGCAGTATGTTCCGGATGCAAGAAGAATCCACACGGAGGGACCAGCACATTCATCTATTCCTGTGACAGGCTTGGAATGGTACAGCGAGTGGGAAGTGGTATGAGATTAATCAGTTCCTGTGTTTAGAGGAAACAAATGGGGCTCCTTGCCACCTGAGGGTGCACGGGGCTCCCACCTGGTGTCAGTCCCACTCCCGTCGTCCCCATGCGCCCACTGCACTGCAGGTAGCAGCTGTGAACAGTGTGGGTGTGTGGTGTCTGCTGTGCTCCGGGGACCTCTATCAAGGCCCCCCCAGCTCCCAGCATCACTGGGCAGATCGATATGTGAGACAGACACACACGCTCATGGCCACTTTCTGTTTCTCGTGTGGGGACCCCAAGAGAATACACTGGAGGAGAGGTGATGCTGCTGGAGCCTCCCATTGTCCAACGAGCCAGCTCATCCTCGGGCCGATAAAACACACACCCGGAGCCATTCAACACACAGAGCATCATTTCCCACCCCAGACTACTCCGTTCCTGCTGTTATTTTTCCCGGGAAAGAACTAAAATAAAAGCCTTTCTTTCTCCAAGAAAGGACCCATGTGATCAAAATACCTTTAGAGAATGATAATATCGGTAGGTTTTATTCTGCAAATATATCACGGTCTCGGATTTTAAGAGCTTTTGTGATAGCAAAACACATCCCCACAATCCTTACACATACACCTCAATGCATCTTTCTCCCCGCCGCACCCCCTGAAGATTACCATTCAGGGCTGACAATCCGAACAATACTCAGCTCTTTAAGGAACAGCAACCAGCAGTCCTGTTCAAGAGGGTGCTGGTCCCTAAGACCACCAACTACAAGGGAAGGCGATGTGGGCTGCGCGTGGCACGTGGCCACTGGAATCCTAGGAAGCAGACATTATAAATGTTTTAGAGGATGAGATGTCATATCGATCAGGAGATGTGCTGTTTGTGCTGGAACAAAGAGGGGGAACTCTCTTTTGAAAATAGCCTTCTGTAAGCGGGAGTGAGGAGAGGGGTCTGGAAGGTGACAATTAGCGTGGTGGCCCTACTCTGTTCTCTCAACTGCTGCAAATGAGAAGTAGGGTCCAGACTCACTTCCTTCCCTGAGACCCAGGCAGCCCCCAGCCAACTGCTCCCAGTGAGCCTTCTGAGTGAACTCAGAGCCCACAGCCAGGCAGTCTGAGAATGGCAGCCAAGCCAGAGCAGCTTAGCAACAGGGTAAAGAAGGAGCTATCTCCCTCTCCTGAGTCCCTGAGAGATTCAGCCCCATCAGGGTTCAAAGCCCTGCATGGCTACTCATAAGCAGATGACCTTGAACCAATGAATTCACCTCTCTGAGCTTTACATTCCTCAGCTAGAATAAAAGCTAACATTTTTATAAAGTACTGATTCAGTGGCCAGTACTGAGCCACTGAGTATGCATTACCTTACTTACCCTTTACAATAAATCCAGAAGTGGGTTCTGTTATCATTCCCATTTAATAGATGAAAAAATTGAGCCCAAAAGGTGTTGGGAATTTTGCCCACACTAACAGGGCTCAGAATTGGGGAGCTGATTATGGAATCAAGCACATGTTCTCAGCCATTTATATCTCTATGGGGAGAGGGGTGATCAAACCAACCTTGCAGGGTGTAGTCGGTATAAAAGAGGCAGGAACCTGGGGATATCAAACACACAGGAGGCACTCAAGAAATGTGTCTCACTTCCTGTTGGGTCTCAGATCATTTTGTCATGACAACCATGGTGATCGTGGCTACCTTTTATTAAGCCCTTAATGTGTGCCAGGCATAGATTTTATGGAGTGTGTACATTATTCTCCCATTTCACAGATAACAAAATTGAAGCTCAAGGAATTGATATAACATGCAGCTGGTAAGTGGTTGAGGGGTGACTTGAACCTGAGTCCCGTGACACCTATAGCCTGAGTACTGACTGTATCACCCAGCTCACAGCAGGACAACTGTCAACTCAAGTCCAATACCAGTGGAGATGGGGGATGTATATTCATCTAGATAGCCCTCCCCCATTGGCATGAACCCCTTATCAGAGGCAGCCTTGTGGCTTCCTTTTCTGCATCACATTAGGAGGGAAGAGCCACAGTTAAGATGGGCTCAAAGGTCATCTGGTCCAGATCTTTGCTGTACAGATGGTGCCCATGACAGCCAATGACTGGCCGAGCCTGGATTTGAAACTTGGTCTCTTAATTCTTTGTCTGGTGCCCTCTCTGCTGTCTCTTCCATTTCCTTAAAGACAGAGAAGCTGATGGGCAATGAAAGGCCTTAAAAAACAATGAAGGCACTGCAGAGAAGCCATCTTCTCTCACCTAAGATTTTTATTACTATTATCTGCAATGCAGGGCATGAGCAAAAATAGCCTGTTAATAAATTAGTCAACAAACTGGGCTTTATTGTTCTTCCTGATTCTAAATTCATTAGCTAGGGTTTCTATGACGAAGTACTTCTGCTGCAGAAGTTCATTCACACCTGGAATCTAAAATCACTATTTTTCTATTTATTTCTACCTGGTCCAAGGATGCCGTGGTTGATAGAGATGTGATTCCTCCTGCATGTCAACTTGGTAATTTTTCAGGAGTGAGAAATGAGTTGAAGAAATAAGGATGTTGAGCAAATCCTGTATGTAATTCTCATTTCATTTGGTCATTTGTTCAGCAAAGCCAAATTAGGCACATGGGGAGGCTGCCAGTGTTCTTTTCAATTTTTAATTTCTGACATGGTTCACTCAAGGATTTTTTTTCAACTCCAGAATAAAAAAATCTCGTGTTAGCAAATTGGACTTGATCTTTTTCTTAAATGGTTTTAAGTTAAGTGGATTTCACATGCCTAACCTGTAACATTTAAAACTTGATTCTTATGGAAAGAAACATTGAATTTTAAAAGGAGTTAGTTCTTTCCCCCAGAGCCTGATCATAGAGTGGGAAGTGAAAAGTTTCAGAAATATGGTAGTCCTGGTTCTCTGATATGCTTACTATTAACATGGTCAACTTTTTAACTGGGAAAAAAAACTGCTTTAGGAAAAAAGGGATACCTTCTTATTGCAATGCAAACCACCAGTATCCATCAAAAGAGAAGTACATTTTCATCTGCAATAAGATAAATGATACAGCTAGGCTTATTTTGAATTTTTGACAATTTACACGTAAGTTCCACAGATTTCTTTCCTGCTGAAGGTACACGTTGGTTTCAACAGGCAGCAGCATTGTAACCACCAAGGCATTTCTGGCTTATATAAAGCATTGCAATGACAGCAGAATGACATTCTACGCACCCTCCCTCTTCTCTTCAGCTGGTGACCCCTCCCCACCTTGGGTACAGTGAAATGTGGTTCTGCCAAAACAATAAAAGTTTGTTAAACAGAAAACCATGTTATGAACTACAGTGAAATAAAGTGAAAAATTCAGTTCACATGTGGCTACTGGACAGTACAATTCCAGACCACTGTGGCTTACTGGGGTTCTTCTAGGCCGATTTCCTCCTCTTTGCTCCCAGGATATTTTGTGCCCACATCTCTCAGGGCATCTGCAGCTTTATGCGGTAATAACTTATTTGCTGGTCACGCTACCTCCCCTCAAACTCTGAGCCATGAGCACCTTGAGGGGTGAGAGTGAGTCTTTAGCCAGCTCATTTCAATTTGCCTGCAATGGAGGAGACCTGGGTTTGATCCCTGGGTTGGGAAGATCCCCTGGAGAAGGATGGCTGCCCACTCCAGTATTCTTGCCTGGAGACTCCCGTGGACAGAGGAGCCTGGCAGGCTACAGTCCACAGGGTGTCACAGAGTCGGACACGACTGAGCAACTAACATACTTTTCAGTTTGCTGCAGCAGCCTGTATCAGGTTTAGAACACACTAGTGTCCAAAAAACATTTACTGAATAAAAGAATGACTTGACAAGCTGTGTTTAAAAAAATGCAATTAACAGAGGTCTTACAGTGTACCAGGCTAAGAATAATCATGGCGATAGTCATAAACAGTATCTACTGAATCTGGACTTTGTATCAGGCTCTCAATTACTATAGGCATTTCTCATCTGAATATCCTCTTGCCCCTAAAACATCATCTTTGAGGCAGGACTTATTATGTCTGTTTTATAGATGAAGAAACTGAGGCCTAGGGAGATTAAATAACTTAACCTACTCTCACACAGCTACTAAGTGCCAGAGCCATATATTTCTCAATCCCTCACTGGTGGTTCCCTAACCTCAGTCATCATGGACCATGTTCCTGATTTTTTACTAAATCCCATCTCCACTCATCCTATTATTTCCTCACTACATTTTAAAATCACCCTTACCCCCCCTTAAAATTTTAATCCACTTAGCCTCATCCCAAAATAGTATCTGTGAAATAAAAAGCTTGATGTATTAGTTGTAAGGCTTTGTGATAATGAAAATAAACACAGAATTACTGAAATAAAGACGTGTGCCCACACAGTTCACAGTGGTCTGCCTCCTACACTGGGCAAACACCACCCCCTGCTAGACTGCCTCTAACTTAGAACATTCGTCTTTCTATTTCCAAAGACCCACCATTATTTCTGTGTTTTTCTGCCCTCTACAGTAGTCTAAGAGAGGAAAAAAATTAACAACACCAGCAGTAGAAGAAGGGGCTGGAAAGAAGGCTGCTCCTGCCTGTCTTCTCTCATTATTTCTTAGCTGGATAAAAGCAAAACATAATTGAACCACAAGACCTGACCTCCCACACAGTCCCTCCACCTTGAGGCTTGCTCTTTATATCTTCAGTGCCAGAGGACTAAGACGGCTGAAGGCAGGCTGGATCCATGGGGTCAGTCCTTCCTGCTGAGAGCCTCCCCACCATATACCAGGATCATGCCAGGATAGTCTGGAACCTGCTGGAATTCAAGAGTCCTGATCCACACCACCTGCTGCCCACAAACATATCCATAGCCCAGACCACCATGGATGTCTTCCTGGCCATTCCTGTTTCTATTTAACTCACAGATTCACTGGCAATCATTGTGCACCTACTATATCCCAGATACTACAAACCCACCATGCAAATCTCTTTCCTTTTTCTAAGTGTTATTGACGTATAGCTGATGTAGAATGCTGTGTTAATTTCTGCTATATAGCAAAATGCTTCAGTTGTGTGTCTGTATCTTCTTTTTCATATTCTTCTCCATTATGGTTTCTCACAGGATACTGAATACAGTTTCCTATGCTGTAAGTTGTTGTTGTTCAGTCGCTCAGTTGTGTCCAACTCTGAGACCCCATGGATTGTAGCACACCTGCCTTTACCATCTCCTGAAGGGCCTTGCTGCTTAAGCCTCTTGTATATACTAGTTTGCAATGTGATTTTCAATAATAGTCAACACTATTTGGTGGTTGCTGGGTGCTAGACACTTCTAAAAGGTTAAATATTTAGCCATGAAATATTTGATAGATCAAATGTGGTAGAATATCAGTAATTTTCAATGGTCCAACTTAAATATATTAATCATTTACTACAGTAGCTCCAGAGACAGATATTTTTATTATTACTCATTTATATCTGAAGAAACTATAGAAGTGAGAGATTAAGTAACCTGGTCATCCAACCACCAGTAACAGAGCTGGGCTTTGAACTTGGAAACTCTGGCTCAGAACACTTAACCATAATGCATTCTGCCTCTCAGAATAAAAGTGTCAAAACAGAATGCTACTTTCTTTCTGCCTAAAGACTAGAAGCTACACTTCAGGTGCATTGTGGGCAAAATATACTTTTATGGAGACAATGGAACATGTAGTTAGAGCAGCTTAGCAGCCAAAAAGACTTGGCTTCAAGCCCAGGTCTCCCTGGCCCTTAGGTATCTGAGATTCTGGGAGTTTTGTTTAGTCTTTTGACTTATCTGACCCTCAGTTTCCTCATCTGTAAAGTGGGAATCTTCACACTCCCTACCTCCCAGGAGAGATCGTCACATTTAATGAAATACAGCATGTATAACACTGAGCCCAGCTTGACAGAGTTACAAGCTCAATAAACAAGTCATTGTGTGGATTGGCCAGAAATAACACTATTTGGAGAAAAGTATCTTTCAAATTCCAAATCGCTTGATTATAAGCAAATAGTCATCCCTAAATTGGAGATGCCCTGCATTCTGAATGAAAACCTCAGAATCCGAAGTGGAAAAATACTTAGGGGTCATCTTCTCCAGACTCATCTTACAGAAGAGGTGATGGAGCCCAACCGAACAGGGGTTAAACACCTTGGCAGGGAGGCCAGGCGCTGTTCTCGAGGAGCACAGACCCCTGACCTCACTCGCTTCCACCTTGCTGCCTGGATTCTTAAAGTCATCCTTTTGGGGAGACACTTTCAAGTGGGATGTCAGACCTGCTGACCCGACTCACAGATTCCATGCGTGTGTGGTGTCACTGGCAACACGAAGCAGTGCTGGGAGGTGCAGCTGGGGTGGGAAAGGGAGGTGAGGGGGGATTCTAAATGATTTCTATCAACCTTCTCCAAAGCTACCACCAAAACACAGTCCAAGTAAAATCAGCATCTTTTCTATGCAAATGTAACTTCAACACAAGCCCTCCAACCTCCCTCTTTCTACCCAGATTGCTACCTTGAATCCCTTCCTGTGTTAATATTCAGGAGATGCTTCTGTGTAAAAAACATTCAATAGCAATATTTCCTACATTTACTCTGATAGTCACAAATTCAGCCTGCTCACATGGTTAGGTTTGTGCAGTGTGGGAGAGCCCAGTTAACGAACCTCCTCTAATCCTTGACTGTGAGCCTGGTGCTGAGCCAGGCTCAGGAGGGGAGTGGTTACCAAGACGCTGCTGCCCTCCAAAAGCTGCCTGTCCAGGCCAGTGGGTTCAGGCCATGGTGCCCAGACTAGCAGAATCAGCATCCTCTGAGAGCTTGTTAGGAAATGCAAATTACTGGGCCCTACTCCAGACCCATAAATCAGAAACTCAGGCACGGGTGGGGCTCAGGTATCTCTGGATTAACAAGCCCTTTAAGAGATTCTGATGGATGCTCACGTTGGAAAACTACTGGTGCAACAGCAATGAGTAAAGCAGAACCCGAAGGGTGGGAACAAGCTCCCCTTGTCCGTTTCCACAAGGGTGGAGGAGGTGAGAGACCCAGAACCTCCTGCCAGGTGCTTAAGGTCTCCTCCCACATGAGACGAATGTCACAACCAGCTAGGAAGACGCAAGACGGAAAAGAGATGCTCAAGCCAGAGTGGAAAGATGGGAACAATGCCAGAACCAGACCTGAGCCAAAGTGAAACAGAGAAGCAGGGGAAGTTCCTCCCGAGCCTGCCTCCTCTCCTCCCAGGGTCTGCTGTCTGTCTGCTCTGCCTATCTGGGAAGACCAGCTATCAGAGACCCACCAACACCTCCAGATTCAGCAGTGCCACTCGTATGAATGCCTTCCCATCACACTGGAAGCTTCCTGGACTCCCATCCAACTCACTCAGAACTTTGCTTTCCCAACTATCGGCCACTTCAATGCATATGAATTCAATGAATGTCCTCCCCCGCTTATAGCAACTTCACATTTTCTAGTGTTAATAGATGTGTAATCATAAGGGAGCTTAAGCCAAACATATAAACTCTCAGGGTGGAAATTTTAGGCACTGTGCCTAAAATTGGGGAGATATTTTCAGAGAGACAACATTTTAGACAATGGCTGCAAGATGGCACAAAGGGAAGGTTCCCCCCTCTGCTCTCTGGTCAGCCCTGACTGCTGACGTGCAGACTGAGGGCAGGAAGGTCTTGGCGGATCTGAGCTCTGTTTGGCAGAAGGATTGCAGCCCCTTCCTCCCATCAGGCACAGTGCTGTCCAAAGAGATGCACTGAGGTAGTTGTGGCAGGGACTTCTGACAGGAAATATCTGTTGGTGAGCATTCTTGGGGCAATTTCTTTTCTTCTTTAGCCCGGGAGGCTGAACCCATGAGTCTGAGCTTAAAAGCTATGTACTAGCTCAGGACCATTACGGCTTAGCCTGATGTAGCTTCAGCAGAATAGGGCAATTTTTGGAAGGCTGTTAAGACAGTTCATGGAAGTGCAGGAGGACCTGGCCCACTGTCTGTCTCAGCTGGGGTCACAGGTCCTGCCTTGGGCCTGTCACCGTGGCCTTGAAGGAAGATAACACCATGGGCCTGAACTGAAGACAATATGCAGAAGGTGCTGTGTATAGAGACCTGGTCATCAGGTGAAGATGCCACATCTGAGCCAATAAAAATACAGGATGCTAGTTACATTTGAACGTACTAATTTAGGACACACTAATTCTAAAAGCTTTACGTGTTACTTATCTGCAACTCAGATTTCATTGGGGTTCTACAGTGAATCTGGCAGCCTTGTCACCAAAGGAACTTGTGGGAGTCAATCAGGGTTCCTATTTTGTATATACAACAGTTTGGTAAAACCCTTGAAGAGGTACAGAGTTCTTTGTGGAGCAAAGTACTGTCCATACCCAGAGGTGCCCAGACACTGCTTCCGGTTGTGTTGGGACGGCTGTCCACGCAGATGAGAGCCTGTGGCAGGCATTTGCATTCTTCACCAAGTGTAAAAACTGTGGCTGTCTGCTGTGTAAATCTTGTGCACAATACTTTTTATCAACTGTATGGATTCCCAGATGGGACCTGAGGATTTTATCAGAAAATTCATCTAGGATTATTCAGTTCAGTTCAGTTCAGTCACTCAGTCATGTCCAACTCTTTGCGACCCCATTAATTGCAGCACGCCAGGCCTCCCTGTCCATCACCAACTCCTGGAGTTCACTCAAACTCATGTCCATCGAGTCGGTGATGCCATCCAGCCATCTCATCCTCTGTCATCCCCTTCTCCTCCTGCTCCCAATCCCTCCCAGCATCATTGTCTTTTCCAATGAGTCAACTCTCCGCATGAGGTGGCCAAAGTAGTTAGAGGGATGCAAATTATACCTACAACTAACTATTTAGATCACACAGGTCAGAATGGCCATCATTAAAAGGTCTACAAATAAAGTCTGGAGGCAGTGAGCAGAAAACGGAACCTTTCTACACTCTCGGTGGGAATGTAAATTGGTGCAGCCACTATGGAAAGCAGTATGGAGGTTCCTCAGAAAGCTAAAAGGAGTCACCATGTGATCCAGCAATCCCACTCATTGCCATTTATCTGGGGAAAACTTTAATTTGAAAAGATACAGGGAACTGTATGTTCATAGCAGCACTATTGGCCATTAGCCAAGACTTGGAAGCAACCTAAATCCCCATCGACACAGGAATGGACAAAGAAGATGTGATACATTATGAACCATTGAATACTACTCGGCCACAAAGAAGAACAAAAGAACGCCATCTGTGACAACACGGATGGACCTAGAGATTATTATAGTAAATGAAGTAAGTCAGAAAGAGAAAGACAAATGCCACGTGATATCACTTATACGTGGAACCCAAAATATAGCACAAAAGCGCTTATCCGTGAAACAGAACCAGACTTACAGACACAGAGAACAGGATTTGTGGTTGCCAAGCGAGGGGGACAGCCAGGGAGGGATGGATTGGGAGTTTTGGATTAGCAGATACAAGCTAATATATATACGATGGATAAACAACAAGGTCCTACTGTAAAGCACAGGGAACCACATTCAATACCATATAATAAAATTTAATGGAAAAGAAAAACAGAATTCAGCTAGCATCAAATTGATATTTCACTCTTGCCAAAGCTATTCCAAATCCTGAAAGATGATGCTGTGAAAGTGCTGCACTCAATATGCCAGCAAATTGGGAAAACTCAGCAGTGGCCACAGGACTGGAAAAGGTCAGTTTTCATTCCAATTCCAAAGAAAGGCAATGCCAAAGAATGCTCAAACTACCACACAATTGCACTCATCTCACATGCTAGTAAAGTAATGCTCAAAATTCTCCAAGCCAGGCTTCAGCAATATGTGAACCGTGAACTTCCTGATGTTCAAGCTGGTTTTAGAAAAGGCAGAGGAACCAGAGATCAAATTGCCAACATCTGCTGGATCATGGAAAAAGCAAGTGAGTTCCAGAGAAACATCTATTTCTGCTTTATTGACTATGCCAAAGCCTTTGACTGTGTGGATACAATAAACTGTGGAAAATTCTGAAAGACATGGGAATACCAGACCACCTGACCTGCCTCTTGAGAAATATGTATGCAGGTCAGGAAGCAACAGTTAGAACTGGACATGGAACAACAGACTGGTTCCAAATAGGAAAAGGAGTTCGTCAAGGCTGTATATTGTCACCCTGTTTATTTAACTTATATGCAGAGTACATCATGAGAAACGCTGGACTGGAAGAAACACAAACTGGAATCAAGATTGCCGGGAGAAATATCAATAACCTCAGATATGCAGATGATACCACCCTTATGGCAGAAAGTGAAGAGGAACTCAAAAGTCTCTTGATGAAAGTGAAAGTGGAGAGTGAAAAAGTTGGCTTAAAGCTCAACATTCAGAAAACGAAGATCATGGCATCCGGTCCCACCACTTCATGGGAAATAGATGGGGAAACAGTGGAAACAGTGTCAGACTTTATTTTTTTGGGCTCCAAAATCACTGCAGATGGTGACTGCAGCCATGAAATTAAAAGACGCTTACTCCTTGGAAGGAAAGTTATGACCAACCTAGATAGCATATTCAAAAGCAGAGACATTACTTTGCCAACAAAGGTTCATCTAGTCAAGGCTATGGTTTTCCCTGTGGTCATGTATGGATGTGAGAGTTGGACTGTGAAGAAGGCTGAGCACCGAAGAATTGATGCTTTTGAACTGTGCTGTTGGAGAAGACTCTTGAGAGTCCCTTGGACTGCAAGGAGATCCAACCAGTCCATTCTGAAGGAGATCAGCCCTGGGATTTCTTTGGAAGGAATGATGCTAAAGCTGAAACTCCAGTACTTTGGCCACCTCATGCAAAGAGTTGACTCATTGGAAAAGACTCTGATGCTGGGAGGGATTGGGGGCAGGAGGAGAAGGGGGCGACAGAGGATGAGATGGCTGGATGGCATCACTGACTCGATGGACGTGAGTCTGGGTGAACTCCGGGAGTTGGTGATGGACAGGGAGGCCTGGCGTGCTGCGATTTATGGGGTCGCAAAGAGTCAGACATGACTGAGCGACTGATCTGATCTGATCTGAAAGCCCCCCTAGAGACATCTGATAGCCAGCATGATACTACCTAACTGGTCCAAGTCCCTCTCTTAGGCCAGATGTCAGTACCCTCTTTCCAGAAGGCTCACTACAACCCATTCATAAGGTCTTTTCTTCTCTCATCTCAGCTGAAAATTTGAAACCTAAAGATCTCTGCCCAGTGGTTCAGTGGTAAAGAATCTGCCTGCAATGCAGGAGACCTGGGTTCGATCTCTGGGTTGGGAAGATCCCCTGGAGCAGGGCACAGCAACCCACTCCAGTAATCTTTCCTGGAGAATCCCATGGACAGAGGAGCCTGGCAGGCTACAGTCCATGGGGTTGCAAAGAGCCAGACACGACTGAAGCGATTTAGCACGCATGCAAGCAAAGATCTTCTGCAAGTTCCATTTCTGCCAACAGTGTTGATTCCTGTAAATATTTACCAAACGTGTTCTGCAGTCAAGACACAGCCATTTTTTCTTTTCCTTCTGGAAGGAGGTTTATTACACAAAGTAATAGGTGATGTCTTCTTACTACCACATCAATCTGCTATAGTACCTGTGTGCTGAACTTCCTCGACAGCAAGAACAAACAGTTGTTACCGAAACCTTCCACACAGAGGAAAACAGTAAAACCAGAAACAAAAGCAAAATAACAAACAAAATTTTTACAGAGATTTATTCTCTGTTAGACTACTGAACACAACACAGAGCAGCCCAAAGCTAAAGTTCAATTATATTTTCTAAAGCAGGAATGTCAAACAGTTCAACTTGATTTTTTTCTTCAGACAACACTGTCTTATTTTGCTGATAAGAGGTGACTTTTCAGCACCAAGTACCCCCCAAAGGACCCTGAGCTTTGGGGTGAAGTACTGGGCTCAGATTTAGGATACACAAAGCCAGTCCAGGGGAAGGTCAGCATAGGCGAGATTTTGAGCTGAATAACTTTTTTCTACGTGTTCTCCCATCTGTTCTCAGGAGCAATGGTGTCTGAGAAGCTCTGGTGAATGAATTGATAGTTAGTGAAGCAAAAAGCTAGGCTAGGAGCCCATGGGAAGCATGTCTGGTTTAAGGGCAAGACAGTATTTCCTTTTCCGGGAAGGCTCTATACATTTAGAACAGATTCCTTAATCAACTGTCAATGATCTCAGACTCTATCTTCAGTGTTCTTTTCACGAGGTCTTGCGCTTCATACCGTGGTCAGGAGCCAGCTCTCATCGGGTGAGGGTACTTGGCTCCAAAGTCTTTCTGAGAAATATGTTTCAGTGCATGTGGGACCACTTTGCCCAGAGAGGGGATTATCATTTTAATGAGTGGCTTTAGCCAATTAGTTTATTTTTTGCTGAGTTTGTTTTTTTTCCCATTCCACACTCCTAATTCAATATCCTTATTTTACATAAAACGTGGAAGGCTGACTGACCCTCCTAAGGATTCATGCAGAGGTTATGGTGGGCCCTATTATGGAAACTGAGTAGACTGGGGGTGATGAGACACATTTCTCACATGGACTCTCTTTACAGGTCGACTGTCTCTGTGTATCCATGTATATGTACGTACATGTGCTCAGTTGCTCAGTCGTGTCTGACTCTTTGCGGCCATGGACTGTAGCCCACCAGGCTCCTCTGTCCACAGGATTCTCCCGGCAAGAATACTGGAGTGGGTTGCCATTTCCCACTCCAGGGGATCTTCCCGACCCACGGATTGAACCCTCATCTCTTGTGTCCCCTGCATTGGCAGGGGGATTCTTTACCACTAGTGCCCCCTGGGAAGCCCATGTGTGTACATAAATGTACACACACATAAATGCATATATGTCTGTATATACATATGTATGTGTACACACACACACACACACACATATCTCCCCTCATGTATGTATATGTGTTATGAGTGATTTGTCTTCATTGATTCTATCTGGCTTTGTTGCTGTGTATTCTAGAAGGCCAGTGATTAGGTATATCTGGCTCACTACTGTACCCCTGGAACCCAGCAGAATAAAAATGGTATCTATACAGCTCCTTCCTTTGCCAAGCACTGTGCTAAGGGTGAGTCATAAACTCTCTCATTTAATTTCCTCCCAACTCCTATGAGACAAGTATTATTATTATGCCCATTATATACAGAAGAAACTGAGTCACAGGGAGGCTTAGCATCCTGCCTGTGCTGATGTAGCCAGTAAATAATTAAAACAAAACAAAACAAAACAAAACACCCAGGGATTTGATCCCAAGCAGTCTGGATTCTGGAGCCTCTTTTCTTGCCTTATACTGGAAAATACTTGTTTTATAAATTAATAAATAAATGGATGGCTAGTAAGATTAAAGCACTATGACAAAACCATGTTTTCACCCTTAGTTATTAGGCGCAGAAATCACATAAAATTCTCTAAAAGTATCACCCATTCCAGCCTTTCTCTCTCTGAGTCAGGTATGTGGTTTTCCACACCCTCTACAACTCATTCTGACTTTCAGAGTCTGCATTATTCTCACAGTTCTATTACACAAACTCCCTGTTATGGGATTGCTAATTGCTAATCTCCACATCGGTGGATAAATGTTTAGGTGGACACTGCTACTGCCTCCTCTTTTCAGAAAGGTCTTCAACATTCTAGAGGGGTCTTCAACATTCAAAGAAACCGTGAGCCATACCTCCTCACCAAGGACAGGTTTCTTGTGATGAGCTACAGGCAGTTAGGGGCCCTGAAAATCCAGATGAGACCACCTGATCTAACACCTTGAGAAAAGCAAAGAAATATACAAGATCCAAACCATGTTCATCTCTGGACAACTGAGCAGACCACTCTGAATTAGGAAGCTGTACTTCTCTCCATTCACCATTCACTCCCCATCACAGCTGGGTCCCCATCATTGCCCTGGGAGAGGAGTACCATACTCTCTGAGCTCAGATGGGTGATCAAATCCTACCCTCGAGTCTCACGGGCTAATTAAGACTCCACGGCTGGTCAATGCTAGTCACTGTGGCAGTTATTTTAAACAACTCTAGACAGTCTCTTCTGGAGAAGGCGATGGCACCCCACTCCAGTACTCTTGCCTGGAAAATCCCATGGATGGAGGAGCCTGGTAGGCTGCAGTCCATGGGGTCTCGAAGAGTCGGACACGACTGAGTGACTTCACTTTCACTTTTCACTTTCATGCATTGGAGAAGGAAATGGGAAGCCACTCCAGTGTTCTTGCCTGGAGAATCCCAGGGATGGGGGAGCCTGGTGGGCTGCTGTCTATAGGGTCGCACAGAGTCGGACACGAACGAAGCAACTCAGCAGCAGCAGATAGTCTCTTCATGTTCAAAAACCTCTCTATTGTCTCACATGTGATTTACACAAATAAATCTCGAATGGTAGATTTTCTGTCAACCCCACAAGAGGCTTCTCTAATTCCATACCAAAAAGGCAGCCCTACTTGATCCCCAAACTTGTGTTTGCTCTTTAAAACTCATACATACATAGTCAGTAGACAAAACTACACAGAATAAAACACTACCCACATTCCACTTGGAGAAGGCAATGGCACCCCACTCCAGTACTCTTGCTTGGAGAATCCCATGGATGGAGGACCTGGTAGGCTGCAGTCCATGGGGTCACTGAGAGTCAGACACGACTGAACGACTTCACTTTGACTTTTCACTTTCATGCATTGGAGAAGGAAATGGCAACCCACTCCAGTGTTCTTGCCTGGAGAATCCCAGGGACGGGGGAGCCTGGTGGGCTGCCGTCTATGGGGTTGCACAGAGTCGGACACGACTGAAGCGACTTAGCAGTAGTAGCACATTCCACTGTGTTTACCCATCAAGACACGCAGTCCCAATACTTGAGTCTGGATACTTTTGCCACCTGGATTCCAATTTTCAATTCCCACTGGAAGAGTCTCATATTCTCACTGCGGCATCATCTGTTAATGCCCATGGTCCATGGGGAACCATTGATTAACAATAAAAAATGGAAAAACAAACAAACAAAAAAAGATTCTACTTTCCAACAAAACCAGTTTCCAAAAATTTCTGCTAAAGAGAAGTGTTGAACCCTTTTCCACTTCAATCATTTTCAAAACTTTTAATGAATCTTCTCTTTTAAACAAATAATGCCATTAACATGGATGCTATGCAAATGAGATGCAGGACCTGCATTTGTCTGGCTTCCTCAAAATTGTTTCAGAAACCTGATCACATCAAATATTTTTCAGTTTATGCAAAGCAAGACCTCTCAATACATTTTTTTGAAGAGTATGTAGTTTTTCATTTGCATGTTAGTCCCAAGTGGTAAATTTACACTCTGAATGTAGGATTAACAAATTTCCATGTCTGTACTGCATTTTGAAACTTAATCATAAAGAAGTTACTTTCATACACCAAGGGCCTTAATCTGAAATTGAATGAACTTGGAGGTACCTGGATACAAGAGTTTAGCATGGAGACGGCACTGAGGAAATCTGTTTTCCCAGGGGAACATCATTTTTGTAGTTACCGACTTCATACAGTGGTTTTTCAAAAACTGATTTCAAGTCATCTTGGAGAACTCAGGAACAAGAATACACTTTGTGCGGCTGAAGAAACCACTTAGATTCTTGGCTCGACAGATCTGCATCCTAACCCCTTTTCCGACTGCTCTTTCCCAGTCTGGCGAGTAGGCCTGGCAGTGCCACTTCCTCCTTGTCAGTGAACAATGTTAGGGCTTGAGAGAGCGATGCATGATCACATTTACTGTAGCATCAACTATTTTTTTCTTAATTGTCCTGAGATCCTAGAAAGGAAACAAGCGTCTGTGCTGACAGAGGAGCTCAGCGTGAACTCTCATTTTTCACATGGAGCTAATTAAAAACTGAAATTAGTTAAATATGGAAATGACACTTGCAAGCACTTTAGTAGAATTCTGGCAAAATCCCTCTGGAGTGCTGTGACATTACCTGCTGCTCCGAAACTCCCCAACTGAATTTCACAGTTAAAAGGCTGAGCAAAGGGAAAGTTATTATTGAGATTTTGGATTCAGAATGGGTCTGTAAAACTCCAAATTAAATTTCACGGCTGGCCCTTGAGTGGCTGGCGATATATAAGGCAGGCCAGTGGAGTGGGCTGTTCACAATGTTCCTGCAAGCAGGCGCTGCAATTATCCCCTCTTTAGGTACGGTCCTGTGGGGGGGCAGAGGGGTGACGATCAGAAGGTTAATGGATGTATTTCTCCTGGAACCTGTCTCGAGGCATTTCACATATACACCGGTTTGGACAAAGAGCCTGGACTCATGCACGGGGTATCGGCTCCTATTACGAAAACTGAGGCGACTGCTCAGGGCTTACAAGACACCCTTTTCACATGTATTCTCTTTACAGATCAGACTGTCTGTGTATCTCTGCACATGTCTATACAGAAATGCATATGAACATATGTGTATATGTGTGTGTTTATCTGTGTGTACACATCTGTATCTCTCCCTGCATGTATGTATATGTTTTACAGGCATTTCTCAGTTTTTATTCATCATTGTGATACTTATCATTGTGGTCTCCCATCATGAAGCAGGGAGATCAAACAGCTTGAGTCTTACTGGGGGAGAGAGAATGGCCTTCTCTTAAAAATCCCTCATAGAAGAAAGAGCCTTTCCAAATGGACTAGGATGAAGCGGGATCCTCCAGTGTAGATGGCAGGAGACACCATCCACGATGCCACATTCTCCGTCACAGGCAAAAACAGTAGCGTTTGCTCAAGGGCAAATTATGGTGTTTGTCTACATCTGCATACAATTTAATTAAACCCGCCTACGTGTCTGATGGCTCAGGATCTGTGGTGGAGTGTTTGGGAAGTCCAGCCACTCTGCAAACCACTGGAGTGCTGGGATTTTTATTGTTTTTCTAATACCCTGTCCATGTGCCCTTGAGGCATTCCCTCCTCCTGGATCCTGGCCACGATGGAGGCAGGCACCGCATCCCTGCCTGGGCAGGCCAGCGAGAGGCGCTGCGTCTTGCCAAAGCTGGCCCTGCTCTGTGAGTCAGCTGGCAGGGCACCGGCAGTGGGCTGAGTTGCCAGAAAGAGTTCTCTGGCAGCCCTGGCGTGCATCTTCCCATCACACTCAGGCTTTGCTAGTCCGAGGCCTGGAAATCAGTGCGGCTTACCCAGCTGGATGGGTGGAAATGCCGCAGCTGTACCATCAGGCTGGCTTATTTTTATTGAATTTTGAATATCCAATTTCAAAGCAATTCAAATGAATTTGCCCAAGGCTTCGGATCAGCATGGCTGCCGACACTCTCTGCAGCAGGGTTTCGAAGTTCATATTTCTAAACAAGGGCAAGATTACAGAAGCTTTCCTTGTCAGGACCAGCGCCTCTAAAGAACCCTCTCCACCGACTCTATTAGGTCACATGCTGACAGCGGCGGAAGCTGTTGTGCTAATCCAGGCCCCACTGGTCAAGCAAACTTCTTCCACTGCTGAGAGAGAGACAGGGGGGTGGAGTAAGGGGTAGGTTTCAAAGGGTGCAGGTCATGGAGGTCAGCACATAGAATGTTGCTTACAAAGCGCAGACTGGATAGACAAAGATGCACAAAAGTGAGGCACTGCAGGCGCAGGGGTGACTCCATAGCCTTGACCCCAGGGGGAGAAAACAACCTTGCTAGAAGTCAGGATCAACTCCAAACTTATTCTGTAACAATCGTTCCCCCCACCCCATTAAGATAAAAAGAGTACAAACAAAGAAACACTATACCTGTTTTGCTAAGACTGACTTGATGATTGGAATCTTCCATCTCATGGAGTCTTTCCATCAGCTCAAAAAAAAAAAACACCCAAATATCTGTCTTTCCTCACCCCTGTCATTTTATTCTAATCCTGCTACACTCATGCCTGGAAGGCATTTGTTTTAAATGCACAAAGCAAAACTGAACCCAAGAGGTAGAAGGCTGAAGAATTGAGAAAAATGGGCCTCCTGAGGAAAAGCCCGCAGAACAACCTGAGGCTGAGGATGGTTAGATAATCACAATATGACCCGCTCTGATTTCTTCCAGTAGGACTTGGGAGACATCCCAAGTAGTGCCATGGCATTCACTGAAAACTGTTTTTAGGAAGCTTGGGGAAAAAACCCAACTCAATCACTTATCAATGTTCCAAATCTGTCAACTCTGCCCTGCAGGGGTTAAAAAATAACTTCAAAACACAGAGCAAACCGTGATTTGGTGACTCTGGTTGTAACAGGAGACAGTCAGCTTCAGAAGAGCAGGGACCTGCTTCTTCTCCCTGAGTACCGCACCCCCGGCCCAGCACAGGGCTGGCCGAGATATTAGCAGGACATAAGGAATATTTGTGGAATGAGTGAATGAACAAATGAGCAGAGGTGGTCTTGTCATCCAGGGGTGTAAAATGGCTTTTAGAGTCAGAAAGACTCCTAATATGGCCACTTAATTGTTAGGTAGCACTGGATAAGTAATCTCTAGCCCTCAGTTTTCCCATCTATAAAATGGGTTTGATAGAAATACTGACTGCATGAAACTGTACTGTAGACTAGATAAGAAAATGAACATAAAGGGCCTGGGACCATTTAGAAGGGGACGCTTTCCCACTTATTCAACTGGATAAACCACAACTCTTGTACCTGATCAATTGTGTTCCCTTTGTATCATTCTATAGAGTCTGCCTTTAAAAGGGAAAATCAAATATGTAGGAGAGCCTTGTGTTTTTGAAAAAAATTTATAGACCTTCAACAAGGAAAGTTTTGCCAGCTCAAGGCAATTACTGTTTGGGTACCTCTTGCAAACCTCACCATAAATGAGGGAGCCATGATTTTCCTTTAAAGACAAGCACTTTAGATTCAGATATAAAGACACAGAAAGCCAAAAGTGAAATAAATAGCAGCAGGATAAAGCAGAAACCCCAAAGACAGAAGTAAAGGAAAGACAAGAACCCAGTGGCCGGAAGAGGGTGCGGGACCTGCGTAGACGCTTCTGGAAACCAGAGGTAAGAACAGCCACCCACAGGTCACTCCCCTTTTGTGTGTGATGCAGTCAGTTTTAAATCATTTGCTCCTCTGAGCAAACAGTGCTGCTGGTTAGTTATCCAGTAGATGGTTTTTAATTACAAGCTGAAAAAGTCATTCTGGAGCCCTGAAACCGGTGCCCTCATGCCTAAGAAGTGCTTTTGAATATTTATACGTCTAAAGAGGGTTTGCCCTTGCAGACACAGAAAATCATCAGGAACCTTCTCGAGAGGATGTAACTTTGGTCAAGGTCAGGCACAAATCTAAATTTCGAATTTCAGCCAAGGCTTACCAGTAGGTGCCACTTCTGTGCCACAAACCATTTCAAGCCTTTTCTGACTTTATTTCTAGGTTATCAATTTTTAAATAGAGGGAAGGAACCAAAATATGCTTGTGAGACAATTCTGAGCATATGAAAGTTGGAAGAAACTTTTCTTTTTTTCCCTTGTTACTTGGCACTTCTATTTAATAGAGCTTTTTTTTTTTTTTGATTTGACTTTTTTTCTTCCAGCACGGCAGATGAATGGGAGAACCAAGGAAACTGCACTCAAAGAAATGTCTTCTAACAGTGCTAACTTTGGTTTGGCATGTCACCTATCTAACGATATCGGGGAGAGGAAATATTCCGTCAAAGCTGTGAGCCTGGAGGGAAACAGGCTGGATGGTGTCCAAACACACGCAGTATCTTAGCAACTTTTGAAGTTCACAAAAGCCAACATTTCAGTTTGGGAAGCCGGCTGGTGGGAGCTCCATGCTACCCAACCATGAACTGCTGAAAGCCACAGCCCAAGGTGGAAGTGGCAATCATTTTCAGGACCTGCTACCCAAGCTGGCAAAAATCAAGTGGCTGGCAGAGGGCAGGCGGCTCTCTTCCCAAGAAAACAGAATAAAACGATGATGCCCCAAACCCCACAGACATGTAGAACAGTGATAACCAGGTAGGGGCAAATATATCATGACTGAATGACTGAAAATGTCTTTTGGAGCATGTTGGACCAAGACAGACACACACAGACACACACACATACACATACACACCGCATTCATTGGAAGAAAAGGGGAACAGGAATCAGGCAAAAGGTATTCCAAGACCTTCTTGTTAAGAATCTGGGTGTGCCAGGACGTCCCTGGTGGTCCGGTAGTTGAGATCTCACCTTCTGGTGCAGGGCGTGCAGGTCTGATCCCTGGTCAGGGAGCTAGGATCCCACATGCCTCATGACCAAGAAGTCAAAACATAAAACAGAAGCAATAATGTAACAAATTCAATGAAGACTTTAAAGATGGTCCATGTCAAAAAAAATCTTAAAAACCAAAACACTGGGTGTGTCTTTGTGCCGTTGCCCTGTAAAGAGAGGGCTTGAGAATCCTTCTCATTTATCTCTGGAGAGTGGAGACCCCGAGCACCCACTAAAGATGTCAATGGGGATCACCGTGGAACCCCTAGTCTGTCTGTCATAGCTAAGTGATAGCGTGTATTTGGGTGGGGCAAGGTCTAACTGAACTTGACGGTAAGCCTACTTATATCCTCAACATTATCCTCCAAATCTGAAGCTGATAGTTAATCCTAACCATCTAATCCCTGAATCCTTCCTAAATCCAGCCCTGAAGCCCCAAACTGATCCTAACCCTCTGAGAACCTAGTGAATAACTGTCGCAGGAGGACAAATCCATGTCTCTCTCTGAAGCCCACCTTAGGTTATCTGCAGCTCAATCATTCCTCACTTTCAGGCAATTAAATCACGAGGCAGGTGAGACAAGTCATTTTAAGTAAAAAGAAAAAGCAAGTACTTCTTAAGCCTTTAGCTTTCTTTAACGCCTACTGTCCTTAAAACATCATTCATATAAACATTAGTATGCACAAACAATGTATGTAATAGATAACTAATGAGAACCCACTGTATAGCACAAAGAACTCTACTCAATGTTCTGAGGTGACAAAGATGGGATATATGTATACATATGTCCAATTCGCCTTGTTGTACAGCAGAAACTAACACATCGTAAAGCATCTACATTCCAATAAAAATAAAAACATCATTCACCAACAAAATCAGAAAGTGTACTACATCCAGTTCTAGTGGCCTAACTTCTTTGTTACACGTGTGAAAATAAGGGAGGAAGCACATTCTTTGTCCCAAAAGCCCCAGCACTGTCCAGCCCAGTGGGCATGTACTGACGTAACACAAGTAACCGATCGGGCTTCCATTGTAATTATAAGAACAAGAACACTTCTCTTCACTTCCCCATGTTAAGAGACTGGCTGCATTTTCTCTGCCCAGGAGAGAGCAAAATCCTGGTCAGTTGGTGAAGTCATACCTGGTACACCTCTCCTCTTCCTATCAGATTCACAATGACCAAACCTGGACATTCAACCTCCAAAATGTCTCCCAGATCCTGACCTGCCCTACTTCTGTTGTTGGTCTATCCATCTTCTCTGCTTGCTGGGTTTTGGAAACAGTCCCCTTAGATCTTATTGCCTCCAGTGTTGAACTACTCATTTAAACTCACTGAAACCCTCTGGCACAGGGCTGCCAGACTGTTCCATGCTCTCCTGTATTCATAAGTCTCAGCAGGGTTTACATCACTTAAGAATCAAATACACACACGCCTTTGGATGGTGTGAAAGGGTCTTTGTCATGTGGTTTGCTTCGGCGTGAACCACGTGGCTCCCTACACCACCATGCTTTCCCAGGCTTGAATCACCACGCTTGGTGTTCTTATTTCCTGAAATATACTTTTCTCACCCTGTCGTCTGCCAAACTCCTATGTACCTTTCCAGCTAGAAATCAAATGTCACCTCCTCTCTGAAGTACTCCCAGATACCTTCAGCTAAAATCCTCCTTGTCCTCTGCCCATTCACTTGCTATGAAGCACAGTTATGGTCTCCTTAGCCTTGTGTTGTCAGGGACTGTCTGCATATCTGCTTGCCTTCTGTGTGTGACAGCTATCTGCCGGAGGTAGGGGGCAGGGACCTTGGGTGCATTTTTGCATCACCAAGGTCTCAGAACTTAGAAAGGATTCTGTAAATGTTTGCTGAATGAATGGATAAAGGACAAAGCCAGTCCTAGGGAGGTACCCTAGGATAGATTCAAAATTGAGAATGAGCTGTAAAACTAAAATACCAATGTGGGGATTCTCTCACCTCAAAAGTCCTCAGCTGCCAGACTAGCTCTGTTTTCTGAACTCAGTTGCTTCCTTTTCTCTCCTCCCTCTTATTCTATTCCTTTCTGGGACTCCTAGGGCAGGGGTCTGAATTGAACTGTCTTCCTTCCTCCCTGCAACCTTGGGGTCAGCAAGTCCCTATCTGCAGTTTCTCCAGAGATCAGGGATCCAAAGTTGTCATCAACAAAAGAGACCCAAGAACAGAGGGCAATCCAATCCTTTTTTAACTCCAGGCTCTATTTCCCTAGAAACACTTATTTCCTCACACACACACACACAAAAAAAAAAAAAAAAAAAAAAGAGAGAGAAAGGAAAAAAAGAGCTCACAAAACCACATTAAAGCAAAGGCTTGGAAAATATTTTTGAAACATTTGGAAGTAATTTCTATTCACAAATTATCTCTATTCACAAAATGAAAAGGCAAATTATGTAAGCTGGATAAATTGAGAGAGAGAAGAAATCAGATGTAGCTGGGAGCAGAAGAATAGGGAGAAAGGAACAGAGAGAAAGACTAGCAATTCTTGCATTTCTAGAGTAAGTAGAATTTTAAAAACATTAAACATGTACTACCCTCTTCATGAATGCTTCAACCAATTCCAAGATGCTGCTGGGCAGTTAATTTCACCATCTGGGAGAAGAGAAAGTTTAGGCTAAAGAAAGACAGGTCTTCCATCACCCAACAGTGGGCGAGTTGGAGCTAGTGAGTAAGAGGTATGGAAGAAGAAAAAGAGATGAGAAAGAACAAGCTGGGAAGATGGAGGAAGAACAGATTAAGGCTAATATGTCAAGAACAGAGTGACAGGAGGGTCCCCAAAGATTCATCCAACATCAGCAATGGATGGCAAAAATGGTGTGAAGAACTTTGAAGCCATCCTCTGCTATGAGGTCCTGACACATGAAGCCCCTTTCTCAAATAGCCACAACTGGAAAAAGAATCAGATAATTATGAATATCCAGCCCCCAAGTCCCCTTGAGTTTCAGGAGGTTGAACCCACTGACGGTTCACAGACTTCAATGCCCGGCTAAATGCTTCTGAATATCCTAACGTGCAGATTGCTTTCCTTGTAATATGCCTTGCTCCACTCAATGAAAATTAAACAGTTACACATACTATTCAAAAGTAATTTGCTTGTCACACGCTATTCTCTTAAACTCCTTCCCACCAGCAACAGCTGGAGTGGGGGAAAATTCAGAATACAAACAACGTCAAACAAAATGAGCAAAGACCACTTGTAGAATTCAGATCATTTCTTCTCTATGGACCACCACAAATTGCCAAGAGTAAACCTGTTGGCCAGTTTAAAAATGACAACCATTTTTCTATCACATGCCAGGGCACTCCACAACGATCCTCTTGTTTAATGACAATGCTGCAAAGGTGGGCACTATTATCCTCATTTTAAGGTCACAGTCTGAAGCTCAGGGAGATTTAAATAACATCCCAATTTGAACCCGGTTCTGAGCAGATCCAAACACACATTCTTTCCATCTCGGTCCCGTTTCTAAAACTGACCATAAATCGTCTCTGCTTCCTATTCCTTTAATGAAATGATGAGAGGGCCCCCTAGATGGGTCAGAACAAAGGGATGAAGAAATATGGAGGGGCAGGAGAAGAGGATGCTAAATGATTAATGCATGCAGTAAGGAGCCTAAGCAGGGTGCCTGCTGGGAGAAGCCCTGTGCAAAGTTGGGTCCTACCCTGGGCTGGCTCAGGCTGGTAAGCCTATGAGGTCCACTCCAAAGTCATTGAGCAATTATTGGGCACTTAATTATACCAAGCATGGTGCAAAAAGCTGTGCACATAACCTCTAATTTAATCTGCGCAGCAGCTTTTGGAGGTGGGTGCATTTATTATCACCATTTTATGGATGAAACAAAACTATCTCAGAGAGGTTAAGTAACTTGCTCACAATCACACAGCTGGTAAGTAGAAGAGTGGGATTCCAGCCCTGCTCTGATTCTAGGGGGTTGGCCATAAACCACTTTCTTCAACTCCCATGAAGAGGATGCTCAGGATGATGTCATTATTCATATGAGGTCAAGGTCAAGGGGCAGTAAGTCTAGTTTCTGAGTGTCAGCTACATGATCCATGATCGTGGGCACTGGAGTACAGGAGGCCTGACCTTGAAGACACTCCCCCTTTCCCTAATTGTATTACTTTAAGTGAGTTATTTGGTTTGTATGTCAGTTTCTGCAGCTGACAAATGGGAATAAAATGAAGACAATGGTGCAGAACTCACTACAGAAACACAACACTTGGGAAGAAAAATTTATACTAAGTTTAATAAATTTGATAAAATAATGGATTAATAGAAATTTACAGTTGAAGGATCTTGGGGATGACCTGTGGCCACAGAGCTCTATGGTTAAGGGCCGGGATGCTTCACTTATGCAGCTCCTGGCTATGTAATCCTAGACAAGTTATTTAACATCCCTCGGTCTCAGAAATGGAGGTAAAAACATTAATAGTAAAACCTGATAGGCTTGTTGGGAGGAGGAAATGAGAGGATGCAGGCAAAGCCCAATGACCTGCACAGAGAAAGTGCTGCATAAATGCTAAGACTGTTATGATGGGAAAGCTGAGGTCCTCAGAGGGTAAACCCTTATCTGTGGTTACACTAAGAATTAACAATAGAGGAAGTAATGGAATACAGACCTCTGTTTCTCCCTCCAGCTGTGTAAACCTGGACAAGTTACTTAAACTTTCTAAGACTTAGTCCCCCCATCTGCTGAATGGGGACAAGTGTTCTTACCTCTACTAATAAGGCTGTGGAGTGGAAGTCAATGAGTGATTTAAGCAAAGCCTTCAACCTGAAGCATCTCAAGGGCTCACTAAATATCAACTGCTATAATAATTCCTTCCCTTCTGATTTGGAAGAACATAGCTTTTATTCTCAGGAATGAGGATCAAAAAAGTGGGAAGAAACTGTTCCTCATGGCTGTTGACTAACTCAAAGAACGAGTGATGTGGACAAATTCCAAATTGAAGAAAGGTAGCCAAGAGAGGTCCCTTCAATTCCTTTCATCTCCCCAACTCAATAGACTTCTCCTTGAGGCATGGCACCTGGAAGCAGCACCTTGGTCCTCTAGGAGGAAATCTTGCCCTTTCTGAATCTAGAAGCTTCTGTGAGCCCAAATCAGAAGCCCTTCATTACTGTTCTCTGTAGCAGTGCTGAATTTTCTTGTGGAAGAAGCACAGTATTTGGAGTCCAGCGACCTGGGTACCAGCCCTTGACCTGCTATGGACTAGCTGTGTGCCTTGGACAAGTTCCTTCCCCACCTGAGTCCGTGTCTGCAGCTGTTAAATGAGGACCATCATGCCTGGTGTTGACCATACAGACATAAAGTATTATTGCTCTTGGCTCTCACATCCTTCCCTGACTGACTCCAACCAGGAAGAAATGAGCAACCTGTGTGATTGCCTTTAAAAAGCCTCATTTCCCTCTCTGTCTTCAGTCCTTGATTATAAGGTGGGGCAGCCTTCTTTTCCATTCATGGTTCTGGTGCAGAAGGATGATAGCAAAGCACTGGATCACTATAAGTGGCCATAAGGCAGTTTATGGCAAGAGGGATCAGTTACAGGGCTGCATGGCCAAAGCAATGATGATCAAGTCCTTTCCCTGTTCCAGCCGGCAGATCAATGCCAGGCTCCCCGTGACTGAGGAGAGCCAGAGCACCAGCATGGAAGCATCACTTCTGCCCCGTGGATTGCCTGGCCACCCACAGCACCACTTCATCCAGCTTCCCAAAGCCTCTCTTTCTCCAGGGGGTTGTCAGAGCAGACCACAGTTACCCTGAGACTGGGCGGAAGTGGTGCGCAGGACCCATCACCTTGGATTTTGCCTCAAAGGTGGCACATTTGGGCTTCTACACGAAGTATTTGCCTTTGACTTAGGAATCCTTCCATTTCATCTTTCCATTAAGGGTGATTTCATCTTTTAATTGAACTTCACCAAATGATGAAAATAAAATACTTTGCAGATGGCTCTGCATTTGAGTAAGAGGAAACCATTATACCCAGTACAGAATAAAGTGTTTTATTTGTGTTTCTCAGGCAGCAAAGAAATGTTTGAGAAAAAAAAAATTTAAGCTTGGGAAACTGATTTGTCTACCTTTACATGGCAATCGACTTGTCTACCCTTATTTGGCAGTTATGAATAGGATTCTTGTAGTAGCAGAGATGAAGATGGCTGTGGTGAAGACAGTCTAAGTGACCGTTAAGCGCAAGGTCCTAGTGGTCACACTAAATTAGTATTACATACTAATTATGTGATTTGGGGGGAATTACCCAATATCGTTTTTTTTTTGCCTCAGTTTCCTTTTCTGTAAGACAGAAATGATGATACACTGATCATTTAGTGTGGTGGTAATATACATTAAATGAGAAAATTCCTATGAGCTTTCTGGCATATAGTGAATGTTCAAAAGTATTAACAGTCATCTTAAGATAATATGAATGATTCAGAAAAATCCTGTGTATAGGTTAAGTTGTATTCCTCTCCCCAACCCCCACCAAAAAATGTTGCAGTCCCAAGCTCCAGTGTCTGTGAATGTGATTTTATTTGGAATTAAGTTTCTTGCAAAAAAAAAAAAAAAAAGTTTCTTTGCAGATGATCGTTAAGATTAGCTCATTATGAGTGAGCCCTAATCCAATATGACTAATGTCCTTAAAAAAAAAAAAAGGGAGACTTTGGGTACAGAGACAGATATGCACACAGGAAGAAAGCCATGTGAAGACTGGAGCTGTGCTGCCGCAAGCCAAGGAACCATCAGAAGCCAAGAAGAGGTCTGGAACTGATCCTTTCCTAGAACCTTCAGAGGGAGCAGGGCTCAGCTGACCCTTTGATCCTTGACCTCTAGCCTCTAGAACTGTGAGACAATAAACTTTTGTTGTAAACTCTCATTTCACAGTATTTGGTATTTGCCCTGGCAAACTAACACACCCTCTTTCAAAGTGCCACACAGAGTATGTATGCAAAAGAGATTTCTTAAAAGTAGCTATTGCATCTATTAATACTTTCAGAAAAGCAGAACTGACTTAGCGTTAGAGTATAAAAATCACTCTTAAAAGACACTGCTGTGTTTTGGGTTTATCAGACAATTCCAACCTTCTTTTCCCTTGCTGTCTTGAATAAGAGTCTAGAAAAGCTTTCCTAGCCTCTCTTGAAGCATGGAACAACCATGTGACAATTCTCACTAATAAGATATAAGTAAAATTTTGCTAAGTGTCTGTGTGTTGGGGGAGTGGGTTTATGCTTTTTCTGATAAATGACTCAGAGACTTGGATTCTTCCCTTCTTCTTTGTTCCCCCTTGTGAAGGTGGATATGATATTTGGAGCTACATCGGCCATTTTGTGACAATGAGGCAGCAAATGCAAGGGGAACACACGAAAGTTCTGGGAATGGCAATGTGGAGAGATAGGAAGGGCTGGCATTGCAGATGGTATCATTGAGCAGGACAGACAATGCCAGTTTCCTGCCAACCATGGCTATCTAGCTGGCTCTGTGAGATAAACAGAGCCTTACATTTGTTTAGGCCAGCATGAGAGTTGCTGTTTTTGATAACTGGAGGCTGAATGCCCCCCTAACTGAAACACTGCCTTGTCTGATCTCCCTGACCAGGACGTTCAGGTCCCTTCCTCACTTTCAGTTTTGAGACATATTTATTTCCCAATTCCTCTTGCCTGTCTCCAGTCTTCCCACCTGTCCTGCCGTGGAGAACTGGCTAAGCAATGTGTCATCCTTCAACTTGCAGGACCAAGTTAGGCTGCAGCTGACTGGTATGCACGTGACCAGAGGGACTGTAATTTCTCCTTTCTTGAAAGCGGCGTGATTAAGGGTGGGTGCAAGAATTTCTTGGGGGATGGAGACACATAACGTCAAAGGCACCAAGTTAATGGCAGTTCACATATTGGTGAGAACATGGACTTGGAATTAAAGAGATCTTTGTTTTAATTCCAGATCCCAACCACTGACTAGTGTGTGGCTGTGGGCAAGTCACTCAACCTTTCTGAATCTCTTTCCTTAATCAGAAATAGGAAAACAGAGTCAATGGGAACATTATGTAAGATACCACATGTGAAGTTACTGCACACAGGACTGACATCACTGTCCTTGTTACAGAGAAAAAAGCATCGGCAATGATACTTTGGGAAAGATGCACACTGAGGGGTATTTGTTCTTACACGTCTGCAGTTGAGCCCTCTTTTCATAACACAAAGTTGACCAGTTCAGTCGAAGAACTTCTCAGAACTTAGCACCATAGCTTGCTTTCATGAAGGGAACTGAGGACTGAGTGTGAAAAACAGCATCAAGCAGAATAGCAGCACAGAGCTAAAGATGACTCACACAAGGCTGACACTGGGTCTGAGCTCTTATTTTGGTTCTGATGGTAAAGGAGAAAAATAGACACCTAAAAGCATGACGACATGTCAGTGAGAAAACAGAATTTCTTGATCACAGCACTATGGACATTTGGGTGAGGCAATTCTTCACTATATGGGGTTATTCCATGCGTTGTGGGATGTTGAGGAGCATCTCTGGCCTCTACCCACTAGATGCCAGTTCAGTTCAGTTCAGTTGCTCAGTCATGTCCGACTCTTTGCGACCCCATGAATCAAAGCACACCAGGCCTCCCTGTCCATCACCAACTCCCAGATTTCACCCAGACTCATGTCCATCAAGTCAGTGATGCCATCCAGCCATCTCATCCTCCATCGTCCCCTTCTCCTCCTGCCCCAAATCCCTCCCAGTATCAGAGTCTTTTCCAATGAGTCATCTCTTTGCATGAGGTAGCCAAAGTATTGGAGTTTCATCTTTAGCATCAGTCCTTCCAAAGAACACCCCGGACTGATCTCCTTCAGGATGGACTGGTTGGATCTCCTTGCAGTCCAAGGGACTCTCAAGAGTCTTCTCCAACACCACAGTTCAAAAGCATCAATTCTTCGGCCCTCAGCTTTCTTCATAGCCCACATCACCTAATTGTGACAACCAAAGGCGTCTGCAGATGCTGCCAGATGTTTCCAGGGGCGGGGAGGGGTGTGCTGAGTTAAGAGCGAAAAGCAGTGGAGTCTGGATGCACAAGAGAGTCTCACTGGGTGACTCTTACTGGGTCACATTCACAAGTGGTCCGCCAGGCACTATAATCCTGCATCGTGCATGAAACAGCAAGAGTGGCAAGGAAATACTTCTATACATCTTTGAGTCCTGACCACCTGTTTGATAAGCAAAGCTTAAGGTGACTGCTTATGACTCTATGACTTCCAGACTGCAGAACAAGGAGTGATCATACGTGGATTATTTCATCAATCCATGCAAGGGCTCCTTCAAATCAAGTCAGCTTAATGGCTAAAGTATTTGGTGCTCTATAAAGGAAAAGTGACAGTGTTACTCGCTCCGTGGTGTCTGACTCTTTGCGACCCTATGCGCTGTAGCCTGCCAGACTCCTCAGCCCATGGAATTCTCCAGGCAAGAATACTGGAGTGGGTTGCCATTCCCTTCTCCAGAGGATCTTCCCAATCCAGGGATTGAACCCAGGTCTCCTGCACTGCAGGCAGATTCTTTACCGTCTGAACCATGAGGGACCTGCTGGGTTCCACTTTATCCTTTACTCACAAGGCGCTATTCTAGCCAAAAGAATCACAGAAGAGCAGTTACAGAAAGGTAGTGGAGCCTGAAAGGAGTCTTAGCTCTGTTCTCTAGTTACACCCTCAGCTTGAAGTGGAAGGGTGCAGCTAGCCAAACCCTTGGCTCATCAAACACATGAAAACGATCAGAGATCTGCTCATCAGTGTAGGTGCGGAATATGAGTGTTTGCATTTTACTTTCATTCTCTGCTAATCCTAATAATTTTAAGGGGCTCTTCCCCACGAAGAGTCCTCCTCGTCATCATTCATCATCTTTTACTTAACAAAAATGCAGTCTTTGAGCTGCTCCTCTTTTACACTTCTCTCAGGATCTTTGAGGGAGCCCATGGTCTTGAGATGGTGCAACACTGTTCTAAAAGACTCTGTTGTATACACCATGGAGTGCGGAAGAGGGTAAAACTTGAGGGAAAGGCTGCTCTGCATGAAAATATTCATCCACATTATTTCATTATACACTCGAGAATGACAAGCTGGTTTGCCAGAAGAGTGTTAAGAAATTCTCTCACAATTTCATCCACAGTTAAGGGCCTATTCGCTCTCTTTCAAACTCCACTTTAAAACTTCATCCTATCTTGGAGTCCCCAGAGCACGTTCCTTTGTATCTTGAAGAGGTTTTCAGAGTGTTGTCGTTGATAGTACTGCTCCTAGACAATAACATATTGTCCTGTGATGACTCTAACCTGGTTGAGAAGTTGACTAAATTTAAGTGCCGTTTATAATAACTCTCCACATTTATGACGGAGCCATGGGCTTGTTGGGGATGCACACAGTTAATTACCCCACAAGACATGACATTCAATCCCAGGAACTTCTCTCACAGCAGCTTGGGGAGGATGTAGGAAGACTGCAGAGAATTCAGGAGAAGGCTGATCTGGCATCATGGCACTGGCTTTCCTGTGGGATGAAGTGGAGAAGCCCCAGCACTGACGTCTATCTTTACCTAACCGAGCTTGGAAATGGTTACTGATGTGAACCTCCCTGAAGACCAGTGCAGGGTCAAAACCTGGATAGAAATGGGATGTCTGGCTTCCTAGCCAAGCCTTATCTCCCGCTCCCCTCTGGCAGAAAAGAGACTAGAAGCAGGGAGAAGAAGGAAAAAAAAAAAAATACAGAGATATAATTATCAACTAAATTTAAGATCATCCACGCACCCAATCCAGATAAGAGAAACTAAACTGCCTTTAGGGTCTAAATTATCTTGGTTAGTTTGGAAGCTCATTCTAAAATTCCCCAGGTGATGAAGCAGTTTTAAGTTTTATGCTTTACTCTGGGCCCCTAGCAACCGTGAGGGTATTTTGTGCACTTCCATCGAATGTTAAAAGCACAGAAAATTAATGGAGACTTGAGCATGGTGCAGGGCGAGGGCTGGCAGGAGGAGGGCAAAGGCCCATTCCCTGATGTCTGGCCCTCTCTGTCCGGATCCGCAGACCCATAACCCACTTCATCCATCTCACCCTTCAGCCTGGGTCCAGTCGGTTAGCCTCACTGCACAGACACGTTAGAGTTTAAACCTGCTCATACAGTGAATATGTAGCAGATTTATCATCATTTCAAACTTGCCTTGAACTGGCTGATTAAAAGGCAAGTTTCTTCTTTGAAGATTTTCTTTTGTAAGCTTCACTGCCCCAAATCAAAAAGGGCAGTGGTACAGACTCCCAGGACTACGCTCTGCATTTTCTAAGGCAAGTGCCTTCAAGTCCTGGAGCATGTTTTCTATTTATAAGTGGGTGTGCTGTGTGTCAGACTAATTCCTGATGCCTCTTTTTTTGGTCCACAAGATTTGCATGACCTAGGAGGACTATGTTTTGGAGGAAGTTTTTTAGCCCTTCCGAGTTTAGTTTTAACACAATTCTGCTCTTCCCCGCCCCCCACCCAGACTTTCACACGAAATCCAAAGTGAATGCCTCTGAAGGGGTCTTGATGGGTTTTATTGGATCAAAGGGCTCTCTGATAATAAAGAAACCGCACAGAGATTTACTGAGTGCATTAAAAAAGAATGGCTTTGCGTCAGCCCTGGTAAAATTACACACCCATAAAAAAAAAATATTTTGGCCAGCCACTCTTTCAGAAAAGTGAGTGGTGATTTCCAAAATGGTGGATTCCTTTTCAAGTTTTTCAGCTCCCCCATTCTTGACAACATCCCTCCAGGACTCCAAGTCAGAAACCTGAGGAGCATACTAGATATTTCTGTCTTCACCTCCATAGTCGACACACCACAACTTCTATCACCAATCTGTCTTCTCTGGAAGGCACCGCTCACAGATCCCTCCTGTTTTCTCTATTTCCACGGCTCCCTTTCTGATCTGGGCTCTAACCGACTCATGCCCTCACTCGTTATTGCCTGAGCCTCTGGATCAGCCTCCCTGTCTCCTGTCTTACTTCCCAATCTATCTGAATCTTCAATCAATTAGCGAATAAATATTTATGGGGCATCTACTAGGTAACTGACATGCTATCATGTCGTAATTTTATCGTATTATACTCCAGCTTATGAACTTAAAGCACCTCCCTGTTGCCAAATTAATCAAATTAAACCTCCTGCCAGATTTCTAGGACATCCATCAATTGTTCCTGCTGCACCTCTCCTACTATTTTCCACGGCTCTTCCATCACATCCTTCCATTCACTGGCCAAGCTGCTCACTACCCTCATTCACCCTCTGCATTCCTGCCCCTTGCCTTCCCTGCTGTGAGTTTCTCTGCCTTGAACACTTCTCAATCGCTTCCGGGTCATTTTCTCTCCATCCTCCCAGGACTGGGTCAGCCTGGAACTTTCTCCACTCAGTCACCTTCAACTTCTCCAGTCCTTGGGGTGTTTCCCCCTCTTCTCTAAATCACAATAGCCTAATCCCTAAAATGCAATTCAGCATCTCTGTGTGTTTTCTCTTGAAAGAATTCACAGAGAGCAATAATAATAATAATAAAACCTACTTTAAATTTCCCATAGACTATTTAAAAAAGGGAAACCATCACTGTAACTATTATCAAACATTCCTCATAGCTGAAATCAAGGAGGCTCACCTTCTTGAATTCTTTGGGGAATTCACCTTCCCCAAAGCACTGTTAGCAAGGGTTCAGACTGGAACCCAGTTGCCTAAAGCAAATTCAAAGTTTTTTGCACTGGAGTGCTCTAATGTCAGCTGACCCTGTAACAAGGCATTATTATAACTACCAATCAGGTTTCCTAATCCATGTGAACAATGACTTGGATGTATAGAGTGTCCATGAGTTACTATTTGGGTCAAGAAGGAACAGAGGCAGGGAATTTTGTGTTGATAATGCAGGAAAAAGAAAACCTATCCCCAAATGATAATCTACTCTTCTCATCATGGGCACCCTTCTACAAGCTAGTCCCCAAACCTTTCTCAAAACTCATCATTGAAGATTCTCCCCCTCTGCCGCTCCGTGAGACAGGATGTGCTCAAATCAGTCTCTTGACCACACATCTCAGTCCTGAGAAGAAGAGAGGCCTGGAGTGAACCTGCTGAATTTCTTGAGTTCCCGTACCAGGAAAACTTAAATGAAAAACTGAGTTTGCCATGAAACAGTAAAACCTTATACGACCTTCAAACGGTTGGATGGCATCACCAACTCAAGATACATGAGTCTGAACCAGCTCTGGGAGATGGTGAAGGACAGGGAAGCCTGCAGTGCTGCAGTCTATGGGGTTGCGAAGAGTCAGACACAACTGAGCGACTGAATAATGACCTTCCAAAGGATGCACAGCTACCAAGGGGAAAGGGGAGTAGGGGGAGGAATTGGGAGATTGGGATGGACACATACACACTATTGATACTATGTATAACATAGACAACTAGTGAGAACCTACAATATAAAACAGGGAACTCTTAATGGTCTGTGGTGACCTGAATGGGAAGGAAGTCCAAAAGGGATACATATATGTACATGTATGGCTGATTCATTTTGCTGTACAGTAGAAACTAACACAACACTGTAAAGCAACCATAATCCAATAAAAATTAATTAAAAGAAAAAGAAATACACTTGTGTGTGTGTTGGTGAACCTGCTATGAGTGAAAAATGAGATGGGAGCAATGTACCATACCCGACCACGCTGCTGTCTCCATCGCTGGCTTCCTTGTCAATTTCAGCAGCACCACCCTCTCCCCGCCCCAGGTGGGACCTGACTCAAATTGTAGCTCATTAGCACCAAGGGAGAGAAGTTTAAGGAAAAATGTGTCATAAACAATGGTAATCCTGGCTTAAGCGGGAGAAAGCGACCTTTCTCCCCTCCCTAAAACAAATCACTGTTTTGGGCCAGGCGTGCCTGTTTTACTATTACCAGTTAATACGACCGTGGGCCGAAGATGCAGCTGTGGCCCCGGGAACAGCCTCCAGAGCCAGGCTGAACCTAATCCCTCAGGTAATGGAAAACCTATTTCTATTTCTGAGGCCTCACTACTCTTCATACCGAAGAGCCTTGTGCCTGTCACACATTTATTGAAGCTTATTACTCATCGAGACAGCGGGGTCCAGTTAGTATTTGGAATTATATTTTAAATCACAATTTTTCTCTTATTTATTTTGGGATTCCAAGGCTATGGTGAAAGCATGTCAGAGTTATTCTTCATGTGCTTTCAAACACCTTAAAGCCCACCCCTCCCCCTGAAATTCTTTTCTACGCAGAGAATCTTTACGCATACGTGGAACATCTTCAGCCAAGACACAGGGGTCACCCCTGTGCTCTGGGACCTCAGGACTCCACCAGATCACAGGGTTCTAGGGGAGAGATTTCCAGTCTCCTCACTCAGCATTAGAGTAATCTTCCCCAGGCCACTGGCTTTACTTCTCCCTCTCACACCACGCTCTTTTCTTTGGCTTTCAAAGATAAATGGATGCAGTCTCTGAGGATGCTGGGGACGGAGGTGGGAACAGATGGGCTAAAACTGCAGTCTCATCATCCAGTGGAAAAATAAAGACCACCTTAATCTAAAGCAGAGGATTTTCTGAACTGACCATGAGGCTTGAGCTTATTCACTAGGCTAGTGGTGAATATGTGGTTTTCTTGTTCAACAGAAGCCAGAGGAAACGATAATTCTCTCTAGCTATTCATCTGGCCTCCTGCCGTCTTTATCTTCCCAAGAAAAATATATACACCATATACACTACAGTCACTCATAGGGATGCCTCCCCGTATATTTTCTCTCTGGTGCATGCTTGCTTTTTCTTGCGGCATTTATGCATTTTTCTTCCTCAGTCATGTTTTTTTTTTTTTTTTTAACATGCTCTGCCATTAGAATCTGCACCCCACTTTTTCATGTGAAAGAAAATCAGCCACAATTGGACAGTGTTTGCACAACACGTTTCTCTGCAATTTACACCTAGTTACTTTCCCGATCTGGAGTCTTTCTTTACATTTCCACCGAGAGAGAGTCCAGATCAGCTGGCCCTTGGAGGAAAGTCCCTGTGCTATATCTAATCTGGTAAATGAGTTTTGAAGGATGTGACAACAAGCCAAGAGTCCACTCTGGGTATCTTCTCAATTATCTAGGTTTTTGTTTTGCTGTTTTGGTTTTCTGTTTGTTTCAAACTTTATATTGGAGTATTCCCTGGTGGCGCAGACAGTAAAGAATCCACCTGCAATGCAGGACACCCCAGTTCAATCTCTGGGTTAGGAAGATCCCCTGGAGAAGGAATGGCAACCCACTTCGGTATTCTTGCCTGGATAATCCCATGGACAGAGGAGCCTGGAAAGCTACAGTCCATGGGGTTGCAAAGAGTCAGACACGACTAAGCGACTAACACTTTGACTTTTCATAGCTGATTAACAAGGCTGTGATAATTTCAGGTGAACAGTGATGAGACTCAGTCATACATATACATGTATCCCTTCTCCCCCAAACTCCCCTCCTATCCAAGCTGCCACATAACATTGAGCTGAGTTCCCTGTGCTATACAGCAAGACCTTGCTGGTTATCCATTTTAAATAAAGCTGTGTGTACATGTCGATTCCAAATTTGACGTGGTGGGAAACATAAGCATAGTAAAGCTTTTAGTTGGGGTGAGGCAGCAGTAGTGTGTGGTGAAGAATCACAAAGGGAGTGGGAAAAATTAGCAAGGGTGTTCAGACATGCAATTAGGAGAAGAGTTCAGGCTTGGCTTTTCTGTGATCTCTGCTTTCTTCTTCTTCATGTTTTGACAGCATTCTCCTTGGGTGGGGTACATAGCCTGTTTAATAAATTCCTTAGTCATACAAACATGACAGAAAATTCTTTTTCTTCCTTTGAGATAAATTTAGTCATGGGTATTTCAGGTCTGCTCTCCAATCTGCCTCTGACATTAAAATAATCCATTGGTATTTTTCTGTGATAAGGATAGGATAGCGCTGCTGGGTCAGCTGACCTTTCCAGAAGGCTTCACTCCTGTCAGTTTTGACGAGAAGAATAAAATACCATGCAATTAGCATCCACATCTCTACAAAAGAAATAGAGATATGTGTTCCCAGAAGGAGTCAGAGCCACGAGCCTCTAGGGAGCACTTTCACCCCCATGACCTACACCTAAAGAACCAAGGTGGGGGTTGGGGCAGGGGTGGGGGAGACAAGAGCTGGGGATAAGCCACAGATCGGCAGGCTAGTACCTTTTAAAAAAATTATCAGTAATGCATGCATATTCCTTTAAAAAAAATTAAACTTGACAGAGCAAGCTAAATCTGGATGTGCCCCAAGGATACTTAAAGTTGAAATGTATAGAGGAGAGGAAGAGACAGAAACAGAGACATCCATATCTGTGCAAATAAAAGCAGACTTTATGAAAGAACAAATCTTTAGAAGCAGGATTGGAAGCTGATTTCCTTAAAGTCGGACTGAATTTACATGCCAAAATATTTCATTAAAATAAGCATATGATAAAAAGTGTTTCTGACCACAATATTCGGGACGGGGTCTGAAGGAGTAGTGGTGTGTGACACCATTTACACACGTGCCAACTCAAGAGCTCACCTCCCCTCCCTTCTCCTTCACTGCCCCACGCCCTGCCTCCACACCAAGAGATAGGACTTGGGTAAGTAGTAAGTGGCTACTGGCCTGGGCATAGCCATGTCCTATCCTAGACCAAGACCTGTCTGATGAGGAATTAGGGAACTTTACAAAATGCTGGTGGGTTAGTTGCTCAGTTGTGTTCAACTTTTGTGACCCTATGGACTGTAGCCCACCAGGCTCCTCTGTCCAGGGATTTCCCAGGCAAGAATACTGGAGTGGGTAACCAGTCCCTCCTCCAGGGGATCTTCCCAACCCAGGGATCAGACCTGGGTCTCCTGCATTGCAGGCGGATTCTCTACCAACTAAGTCATCTAAATGCTAGAAGTTTATAAATCCACTGAATTGGATTGGTTGCTAAAATTGTACAGTTAACTCAAATAGTCTTTACTGGACTTTTTTTTTTTTTTTACATCATGATACAAAATAAGGCAGAGAAAAGATATGATATAAAATAATTCTGCTCCTGTCAATTTTTGATCAAGATTGAAGACTTAGAGAATGCCCTCATAATTAAAAACAAATATCCTCACCCTCTGGCTGCAAGGGTCATTCCAAAGACAACACAGAAGACAAAAGCGATTCCTGATCCCCAGCTTCCAGCGCTCTCCTGGGAACCAACACCCATGGTCATTCTTTCCATCTCTCATATCACTTGCAGTAGCAAAGATGGTAGTGGAATTACATGGATATCAATTAGACACAACGGAAAATAAACTAATCTTAGTGAGAAATGATTTTGGAGGAGGAGGTATTTTGAGAGCGCTGCCCCCCCCCAACAACTTTGTACACTGTATCTGAAATATAGATTGATATTCATCATTGAACACATTACTCTCATCTATTAGGCAAGAGCCTGCCGTGTCTATAAACTCAATTTCCTTTATCATGGTAGCTTTCTGGTTTATTTGGATAAATGTCGAGCTGTCTACTGTTATTTATCTAAGTAGCTCATGAGGGAACCAAAAGTTTAATGATGTAAGATAAGGTGGTGAAACAGCACCTCCAAGCAATTCTCCAGGATAGCTTTCATCTCATTACCTTGCTGGATGTATCGGTTCGAGAAATTGTGCGGAAGATTACGTGTAATTTGGTATGCTGGGTGTCATTTTTTTTTCCCCCACCACACTTGTGTCTTCTAATTGTGCCATGTTTTATCCGGCTTGATACATGGCATTTTGTAGTTTGCATTGCTAGGTAACATTTTTAATTATTCTACTCACAGCTGCTTATGCCTTATTCTTATTTCTCATCTTAATTCCATCTCGTTCTTTTTAGTATTTACTCTTCCTTCTTTGGCTCTTCACTCGTCACTGGTATGGTCTTACGAAGTGTAAGCTTTATTATTTGGAAGCCTGATAGTAAAGCTGAAACTCCAGTACTTTGGCCACCTCATGCGAAGAGTTGACTCATTGGAAAAGACTGATGCTGGGAGGGATTGGGGGCAGGAGGAGAAGGGGACGACAGAGGATGACATGGCTGGATGGCATCACCGACTCGATGGATGTGAGTCTCAGTGAACTCCGGGAGATGGTGATGGACAGGGAGGCCTGGTGTGCTGCGATTCATGGGGTCGCAAAGAGTCGGACACGACTGAGCTACTGAACTGAACTGACTGAACCGATAGTTGTTCAAGTAAATTCAGGAGGAGATAATGCCTACATTGGACAAAACCAAATTGGGTAAAGACAGACACAAATCTCCTCAATTTCTGGTTGTAAAATGGTTAGGTCACTTCACATTTCTAGCGGAAAAAATGAATGGCTGATCACAGATTCATGCCAATGCATTAAACAAAGTTTTTCAGGATGAAAGCTTTGGTTCTCTGTTGGAACTGGGAAAAATGAAAGTCAGATGCTTCTATCACTATTGTATGTGTCTGATTAACATCATGCATAAGTCGTTTATGCAAAACATAACTTACCCAGGTGCTAAGCTTTCTACTAAATGTACTGTTTTACAGGGTTGCTCATTAGACTCTAGGTCTAGGAAAACATTTCAAGTAAAAATGTCCTAGATTCTGAGGCTGGTGAGCAGATTCTAGCATACAATGTGACTGGACAATAGCTCACCTAAATAACATTTCTTCCCCAACAGAAACACATAAAATTAATGTAATATATTTAATACATTTTAAATTAATATAAAACTAATACTATATAAAATTAATATATAAAGTTACAATAACTTTTTTCATGGTAAAAATGTCTACCCACAATTCTCTTGAGATTCAGGAAGTCTACAAATCATCTTATGAAACACATGTACTTTAACTAATACCCCAGAAATCTGTGTTTGTACAACTGAGGTCACAAGGGAGCCTTACAGTCCATTTCCAAAATGCGTCTGATTCAAAGGCACACTGAACTTCCTTGAAAGATGTCCCCTTGTTTATCATGGCACGGAGAAGAGAAAGCATCTGACACAGGGCCACTTAACCTTTCCCTGTGGAATATGATGGAGCCTAATCTAACCTTCATTAACGTCACGCCTAAAATGCTTGTAGTGTTAGCATAAGTAAGCAGACTGATAGAACTGCATCGTGACTGCAAAGTCCAAAGCAAGGCAATATGCCTTTTTCTTCCAAAGATCAGAGTCCCTAAGGGGAGTACGGAACATGTTCGCACAAATCTTCCCATAAATGACCTAACTCCACTGAAAACCCATCCCCAGGGAAGGGCCTTCCCTAGCTGCTGTGCAGACAGTCATGATGAAAGAAATGTAAAGACTGGAAGCAAAGCTCATCCTCCCTTTCCACCCATAGGTCTGACTTTTAGGAGAAAAAAGAAAAAGCCTTTGAAAGACGATACATACTATATATCTTATAAATTCCTCTCTCTCTCCAAGAATGGAGAGCTTTTCTTTTGCAAAGCTCTTTTCTTATCAACATGTAGCTGAGGACTATTTTCTGAAACACTCTGATATTTATATATTTATTTAAGGTGAGAAGTCGGTAAGATAAAAAATGAAATTAGTGGAACGTGCAATGCATTATCCTCTTTTTTTATGGTAATATTAAATATGTTAATATAGTTGATGGACCATTTGCTCTCCTAATGCAGAGGATCTTATTATGAGACATCAATTTAATAAAAGATTTATTTGATGACAAAAGGGCTCAGGCAAAAATTCTGAGGGTCTATTCTTTACAATCAAGGTAGAATTTTCTCTAATGGCATTTTCCATGAAGGACACAAGAAATCTGGTTTAAGGTGACCTCAAGGGAAATACAAATGTTTTAAAAGTTCACTTTGGGGGTCAAGTTTCTGTTGTACGAAGCTATACAGCTATGCTGGGTGTTGCAGGGCATGAAAGATTCTGTATGGCTTGTATACACAGACCTAATTCACCATATAATAATTCCTTTCACTACTTGGTGCCTTGTAGCAATTGTTTTCATTTCTTAGCACATCCTCATTTACAGGGACACAGCCAGCAGACTTTCAGATTTATGCCATTATTTGCTTCTTCACCTTGAACTCCAACTGAATCCTGCTACACTTTTGTAATGTGAGTGCCAAATGCTGGCCGTGTGCCAGACACAAACACTTCCCAGTTTCGCTCAGCTGGCTCTCTTGATTTCAGGGAATCACGGGTTCCTGCTAGAGGGTTTCAGTCTGGTGCTTACACACACAGCCCACCTCACTGTTCCTTTGCCTATGCTTTCTAACTTGGGAACGCAGTTTGGGAACAGAGGCAATTACAATTACATCAGGGAACCCGCAACTTCTCTGGACAGGGGGAACAAGTAAAGCTAGAAATCAGGGATTCTGGGTGCCTTAGAAATGCCCTCCACAATTGGTTCAACTCAGCCCTAACCCTGATTAGCATTCAGCAACTCAACAAATGTGTACAGATCGCTTATGAGGTACTCGGCACTGTTTCGAAGATACAATGACCCTGGGACTTGCTTTAGGCCTCTTACTGTACCTACCGAGGAGTGTGGCAGCGAATACAATAATCACAATAACTCCATTTAGTTGAGCTTCTAGCTGTGCACCAGGTACCACCACCATATTTCACCTGTTCTAAGATTTTATTTTATTTTTTTTAACATTTTCACATTTCTGGAGTCAGGATGCTCCTTCAAAACTGGTGTTTTCTTACAACTGAGGCCGACCAGGCAGCACACTGGTCTGCTGGTCTGACTAGATCTCTTTAAACACATGGTTGCGTATCAATCCAGGTGGTCTGTGTCTACCATTTCCGAAAAATACAAATTACAAATGCTAAGTAATCATGCCATATTTTAACTGATAACCTTCTCTCCCCTTGAGGATACAAACAGTAACACCACCTCACATACAACCACATATTAGATTTGAGGGGCTTCCCTGGTGGGCTCAGTGGTAAAGAATCCACCTGTAATGCAGGAGATGCTAGAAATGTGGGTTTGATCCCTGGGTCAGGAAGATCATCTGGAGGAGGAAATGGCAACCCACTCCAGTATTCTTGCCTGGGAAATCTCATGGACAGAGGAGCCTGACGGGCAGCAGTCCAAGGGGTCGCAAAGAATTGGGCATGACTGAACAAAGGTTCGTCTAGTTAAGGCTATGGTTTTTCCTGTGGTCATGTATGGATGTGAGAGTTGGACTGTGAAGAAAGCTGAGTGCCGAAGAATTGATGCTTTTGAACTGTGGTGTTGGAGAAGACTCCTGAGAGTCCCTTGGACTACAAGGAGATCCAACCAGTCCATTCTGAAGGAGATCGGCCCTGGGATTTCTTTGGAAGGAATGATGCTAAAGCTGAAACTCCAGTACTTTGGCCACCTCATGCGAAGAGTTGACTCATTGGAAAAGACTTTGATGCTGGGAGGGATTGGGGGCAGGAGGAGAAGGGGACGACAGAGGATGAGATGGCTGGATGGCATCACTGACTCGATGGACGTGAGTCTGAGTGAACTCCGGGAGTTGGTGATGGACAGGGAGGCCTGGCGTGCTGTGATTCATGGGGTCACAAAGAGTCAGACATGACTGAGCGACTGATCTGATCTGAGCATGTATTCATGCATACATGCATTGGATTTAAATGAAAGTTGTATGCATGTATCAATTCAATGAATACTCAAAGCATCTTTACAAAGCAGGAGTTATTCCTATTGTTTTGGGTGGGAAACTTGGGTGCAGTGAGATAAAACATCAAGTTCATAGTCATATGGTTTTTAAATATATACATTAGAAATCGAGCCCTAGTCTCTGACATCAGTGCCCACATATGTGCTTTCCATCACATCAAGCTGTTTCTTTTGTAATTACCAAGGCAGGGTGAGAACCTCGGCAACCATGTTATAGGTTCAGAGTAGAATGAAATAATTCAAAGTGGTGCTGCTGCTGCTGCTAAGTCGCTTCAGTCGTGTCTGACTCTTCGCGACCCCATAGACAGCAGCCCACCAGGCTCCCGTCCCTGGGATTCTCCAGGCAAGAACACTGGAGTGGGTTGCCATTTCCTTCTCCAATGCATGAAAGTGAAAAGTGAAAGTGAAGTCGCTCAGTCGCACAGAATTTTAAATCATGAAACAAATAAATGAACAAATGAAAGACTCAGAAATGGGGATCTGTGGGATTGGTGCCCATCCTAAGTGATCCAGACAAATAAACAAAGTGTGTAGAGAGACAGAGAAAATAATGCTTGACTACTGCTTCTGTACTGATGACGGCTAGGGAGACAACTGTCAGAGAGAGTCAGAATAATCTCTGTTCGTTTCCAAGGCAAATCATTCAATATCACAGTAATCCAAGTCTATGCCCCAAACAGTAATGCTGAAGAAGCTGAAGTTGAATGGTTCTATGAAGACCTATAAGATCTTCTAGAAATAACACCCCCAAAAGATGCCCTTTTCATTATAGAGGACTGGAATCCAAAAATAGGAAGTCAAGAAATACCTGGAGTAACAGGCAAATTTGGCCATGGAGTACAGAATGAAGCAGGGCAAAGGCTAATAGAGTTTTGCCAAGAGGACACACTGGTCATAGCAAACTTCTTCCAAAAGAGATGACTCTACACATGGACGTCACCAGATGATCAACACCGAAATCAGATTGATTATATTCTTTGCTGCCAAAGATGGAGAAGCTCTACACAGTCAGCAAAAAGAAGACTGGGAGCTGACTATGGCTCAGATCATTAACTCCTTATTGCCAAATTCAGACTAAAATTGAAGAAAGTAGGGAAAACCACTAGACCATTCAGATATGACCTAAATCAAATCCCTTAATGATTATACATTGGAAATGAGAAATAGATTCAAGGGATTAGACCTGATAGATAGAGTGCCTGAAGAACTATGGATGGAGCTTTGTGATACTGTACAGGAGGCAGGGATCAAGACCATCCCCAAGAAAAAGATATGAAAAAAGGCAAAATGGTTGTCTGAGGAGGCCTTACAAATAGCTGAGAAAAGAAGAGAAATGAAAGGCAAAGGAGAAAAGGAAAGATATACCCATTTGAATGCAGAGTTCCAAAGAATAGCAAGGTGAGATAAGAAAGTCTTCCTCAGTGATCAATACAAAGAAATAGAGGAAAACAATAGAACGGGAAAGACTAGAGATCTCTTCAGGAAAATCAGAGATACCAAGGGAATTTTTCATGCAAAGATGGGCACAATAAAGGACAAAAATGGTATGGATCTAACAGAAGCAGAAGATATTAGAAGAGGTGGCAAGAATACACAGAAGAACTATTAAAAAAAAGATCTTCATGACCCAGATAACCATGATGGTGTGATCATTCACGTAGAGCCAGACATCCTGGAATGCGAAGTCAAGTGGGCCTTAGAAAGCATCACTACAAACAAAGCTAGTGGAGATGATGGAATTCCAGCTGAGCTATTTCAAATCCTGAAAGATGATGCTGTGAAAGTGCTGCACTCAATAGGCCGGCAAATTTGGAAAACTCAGTAGTTTCCACAGGACTGAAAAAGGTCAGTTTTCATTCTAATTCCAAAGAAAGGCAATGCCAAGGACTGCTCAAACTACCGCACAATTGCAATCATTTCACATGCTAGTAAAGTAATGCTCAAAATTCTCCAAGCCAGGCTTCAATAGTACGTGACCTGTGAACTTCCAGATGTTCAAGCTGGATTTATAAAAGGCAGAGGAACTAGAGATCAAATTGCCAACATCCACTGGATCATCCAAAAAGCAAGAGAGTTCCAGAAAAACATCTATTTCTGCTTTATCGACTATGCCAAAGCCTTTGACTGTGTGGATCACAATAAACTATGGAAAATTCTTCAAGAGATGGGAATACCAGACCACCTGACCTACCTCTTGAGAATTCTGTATGCAGGTCAGGAAGCAACAGTTAGAACTGGACATGGAACAACAGACTGGTTCCAAACAGGAAAAGGAGTACGTCAAGGCTGTATATTGTCACCCTGTTTATTTAAAGAGTACATCATGAGAAACGCTGGCCTGGATGAAGCACAAGCTGGAATCAAGATTGCTGGGAGAAATATCAATAACCTCAGATACACAGATGACACCACCCTTATGGCAGAAAGTGAAGAGAAACTACAGAGCCTCTTGATGAAAGTGAAAAGAGGAGAGTAAAAAAGTTGGCTTAAAACTCAACATTCAGAAAACTAAGATCATGGCATCTGGTCCCATCACTTCATGGCAAATAGATGGGAAAACAGTGACAGAATTTATCTTTTTGGGCTCCAAAATCACTGCAGATGGTGACTGCAGCCATGAAATTAAAAGACACTTGCTCCTTGGAAGAAAAGCTATGACCAACCTAGACAGCATATTAAAAAGCAGAGACATTACTTTGCCAACAAAGGTCCGTCTAGTCAAAGCTATGGTTTTTCCAGTGGTCATGTATGGATGTGAAAGTTGAACTATAAAGAAAGCCGAGCACCGAAGAATTGATGCTTTTGAACTGTGGTGTTGGAGAAGACTCTTGAGAGTCCCTTGGACTGCAAGGAGATCCAACCAGTCCATCCTAAAGGAGATCAGTCCTGAATATTTATTGGAAGGACTGATGCTGAAGCTGAAACTCCAATCCTTTGGCCACCTGAGTGAAGAACTGACTCATTGGAAAAGACTCTGATGCTGGGAAAGATTAAAGGTGAGAGGAGAAGGGGATGACAGAGGATGAGATAATTGGATGGCATCACCGACTCGATGGATACGAGTTTGAGTAGACTCCAGGAGTTGGTGATGAACAGGGAGGCCTGGCGTGCTGCAGTCCTGGGTCGCAAAGAGTTGGACCCAACTGAGTGACTGAACAGAACTGCTTCTGGACTGATGACGGCTAGAGAGACAACTGTCACACAGAGAGTCCAGGACAGAGCTGAATGGTGACTCAAGGAACAGACAAGTGGTGGACTCCTTCCTTGTGCCCCTAACACTCTATCTCTTGTGGGGGCACAGAGCCTCGGGATGGCAGACGATAACAGCACCCTGTTTCCTTACTGTGCTCCTTAAGAACATGGACCCAAGGGGTCCACGGGGCTGTGTCACCTACTTCCTTGTTTTGCGTTTAGATGCTGTATTGAGTTAGGACCCCAAATTTCTTCCTCATTCTCACCAATCAAGTTTACGCATGATGGTGGAAAGCCCTGTATTGCCTGATTATCTTGATTTTTGCATTTACTATTATTATTTTTTCTATTGAAGTGTAGTATATTTACAATGTTGTGTTTGCTTCAGGTGCAAAGTAATTCAATTTATATATGTGTATACTATATATGTGTGTGTGTGTGTGTTTGTGTGTGTGTGTGTGCACATGCATGTACTCAGTCACTTCAGTCACATCTAACTCTTTGTGACCCCATGGATAAGTGGCTCCTCTGTCCATGGGATTTTCCAGGCAAGAATACTGGAATTGGTTGCCATGCCCTCCTTCAGGGGATCTTCCTGATACAGGAGCTGAACCCGAATCTCCTGCCTCTCCTTGTACTGCAGGTGGATTCTTATCTGCTGAGCCGTCAGGGAAGCCCCAACATATACATATACACGGGAACATATACTATTTTTCAGATTCTTCTCCATTTAGGTTACTACAAGATATTGACTACAGCTCCTTGCACTCTTCAGTAGGTCTTTGTCATTCACCTATTTTATCGTAGTGGGTTATCTATTAATCCCCAACTCCTAGTTTATCCCTCCCCTCCACCTCCAACTACCTTGATTTCTGACAGGCACCTTGGAGAGGAGAGCAAAAACACCTCCTTTCCCTCAGCAGAGGAACTCATCTTTTCTGAATGTCAAACATGAGATACAAATGTTGCCACACGGCGGCTAGGTGATGGGGACCTAGCTAATGACTTAATTTACTTTCCATAAGTCGACAGATCCTCTTGAAATCAGGCATACAATTAGGAAATGGCAGCCCCACTGCCAGAGACACACTAGTGTGGAAGCATTGACAGGACTTTATTATCCGGTTAAGAGCACATTAGCATATCTATTAGATAAAAAGTCTGCTACTAACATCGAATGCATAACATAACTGGGTCCCCTGACTTATTTGTGGGCAGTTCTCTTTATCTTTGTGTGGTTGACTGTGAGGTTTGACGATCTAGGGCCAGGGAGTTGGGCGGAAATGTTATTTGCTGGATTGTTCAAACATCATCATTAGCATTTTGCCCTTCAGATAATGGGAGATAAATACATAATTTGGAATTCATATAGGAGGGGAAGGTGTAGTATTTCTCTGGATAGTCAGAGAGCGGTGAGCTTGAAAGGGAGGGCTGACGCTTCTCCTAGGCTGCGTCCTCAGGAAGACTGCCAGGTTAAACTAACTGTTCTCATCATCTTCTGTCATTTTCTTTATGTTTTCCCCCAAACCCGCTCTATTCGGCGAGATGGGAATACACAAAATAGCAGCCGAGAACGCAGGATTCATCAGCGTGAGTCTCAACACATCAATTTCCAAGTGTAGCAACTTTAAACACATTGTAGGCTTTTAGTTTCCATAGAAAATAATCTCTCATTGTTTTCAAAAGAAACTGAAAGCACCCCAAATTACCAGACTCTTAACATCCTGACATGTTGATGGCCCGCGTTCTTCCCAGATCAAAGTGAGAGTGGCAGAAGACAGAGCAGTGAACAGCTTACTTAAAACACAGTATTTCATATTTGGCAGGAGTTACTGTAGTGAACAGAGACAAGGTGACTTTCTAATACATATATATGCATTTTAGTTTGGCAGGGATCTGAAGAGCTGAAAACTAATTTAGGATGACATAAATGCTCTTATCTCTCTCTCTACTCCCCTTCCTCTCCCAGCCACGGGAAGAGTTTTTGACAGAAGACTCTTGTTTTTAACTCAGGGGCGACGGTCTGAGCCCTGCGTCATGTTGAACCGTTGTGTTTGACTCTCAGAATTTCGAGGATTATCTGGATTTAAACAGCAAAGTCATAACATTACGAGCATCTTTCTTCCTTGATGGGGGTTAGCCCTGCAAGAATATTGTTGCCTTTTAAGGAAATGAGATCTCGCCAGTGTTAACCCGGGACAAGAAAGCAATGATGTCATTCAGCAACCCAGCATTGTTACGACCTGTTGGAAAATCTCACCAAAGAAGGTGTCAGGCGCTGAGTCATCTTCAAAAACAGACAATAGTTTTGCAGAAAAATCTAAAGATTGAGGGCAAGTGAGTATGTGGCAAAGTTCCTAGGCAATTATACTCCATCCATGAGTTGGGGCAGTGTTTCAAACAGTCTACTGGGAAGGAAATTTTTATCTTATAGAAAGTTTTTATCTTAAGGAGAAAAGTGAATTACTTTTTCCACTTTTAGTTTGGGTCAGAAAATAAGATGGAAGCATTCATTATTAAGTGGAATTATAGGCAATCACCATTTACAGTGGACTCTTGCCAGTTTGAGAGCACTGTAGTGTTTCTTGTTTGCCTGTTTTTTTTGTTTTTGTAAAGGTGGAGATACTCTGAAAAGATATTTTTAGGAAAAGAAGAGTAATGCAATCAGACAGGGGTTGGCAGACTGTGGCAACAATACATGGACCTAGGGGGCAGTTTTGCATTTTAAATGGTTGAAAAAAATCAAAAGAATAGTGTTCCATGACACATGAAAAGTATATAAAATTAAAATTTCAGTGTCTACAATTAAAGATGCCCAGAAAAAAGCTATGGCCATTTGTTGACACACTATGGCTGTTTTTGAATTACAACGGCAAAGTTGTGGAGTTGTAACAGACTGCATGACCTGCAAAATGAAAAATATTTACTATCTAGCTTTTGACCAAAAAAGTCTGGTGGTCTCTGTGATAGAAGGTACTTGGGAAAGCAGAAATATGAGGCCAGGTTAGGAGGCCAAGCAGGAGATGTGGCTTTTTTCCATTTTTTTAGAAGATGATTCGGGGAGGATGGGAACCAATTATTCTCCCTTGCTAATAAGGACAGAATTAGGTAAGGTGAATTGATGCTACGAAAAGGATGACTGAGGCTTCATGCAGTATTTGGGAAATGTGGCTAACCGTGATGTTTAGGAGAGAGCAGTCAAGGGAAAGATGTTAGACAAGGCATCAGGAGAATGAGTGCTTACTCCTGGGCCTGCAGCTAACTAGCCATGTGACTTGAGACCCTCTGGGCTTCAGTCGCAACAATTGTCAAAGGATTGCAATATGCCAATTTCATTTTCTGCCAGAGTGTATATTAGGGGGCTGGGGTACGGTTCAAATTTAATAATTATATGGTGATGCTTTAGTCACTAAGTCATGTCTGACTCTTGTGACCCTATGGACTGTAGCCTGTCAGGCTCCTCTGTCCATGGGATTCTCCAGGCAAGAATACTGAAGTGCGTTGCCATTTCCTTCTCCAGTGGATCCTCCTGACCCAGGGATTGAACCCAGGTCTCCCGCATTGCAGGCAGACTCGTTACTGACTGAGCCACCAGGGAAGCCCAATAATTATATACAAGTGCTTTAAATAGAAAAACAATTCTAATCAAACAGAAGGCACTAACCAGTTATTGTATGCACCCTATAAGGAGAGAAACTCAGTAGACTTGGCATAAAACAGGAGAGAAACAGTATGCTGGTTACATGCTTTAGGAACCCAGGGATCCAGAGGGATTTCTGGTGTTGCCGGCAATGAAAGTATTTGAGCAGCCCAAGGATAACAGATGACTTCCTGAGCAGGAAGCTCTCGTGTGTTTCCCAGCCAAATTCTCCAAAACCAGTCTTCCCGAGGAACCATTTGGGCGAAGGGCTGAGTGATGCATAAGATGGTCCCCTAGTGGTTCATGTAGCTTTTCAGAATAATTTATTTGAGAATGTTTTGTACCCTGGGAGACTTTGGCACTGGAAGAATCTGGTGGAAGAGTATCACAGAAAAGACCCCAGCTGCGTGAGCAGGAACCGGGGGACCTCACCACAGTTGGTAGAGGCTCACGTCTTCCATTTTGCCCGAGGGCTGGTGTTACTCTGATCTACACTTGCCCACAGGCTGAGGCTATGGAAGAACTGTCATGGGGCTGAATGTTTCCAAATTGCTCATTTCTGGAAAGACTTCATGCAAGTTTCAACACGCAAGGAAGATAATTTGGCCTATTTGTCAGAGTTCCTGGCAGGCCTGAATCAGTGCCTGTCCATAACTGTCCTGGGGCGGATGTGTCAATTTCAGGACCTGTCATGTTCCAGCGGAACACAGAGTCATGTATGAGCCAGAGCAGGCTCAGGTCTTAAAATCGTCGCCCTCCTTAACAAAAGGGCTTTGCTTTTTAAGTTGTCCTTCTGTCCTGTCTGATGGCTTGTTTTCTAGGTAGGCACAATCATGTGTTGCTCCTGACAGCACTCCGCTCTGTGTTTTCAATGCACTGTTTATGCCCCTGTGGTTCTGTAATTAATAATATACTGCTTTTCATCTTCAAAGTGATTTATACACATTAATTAATCCTCATCATACTTTAGAGTTTCTGAATGTCAATAACCATCACTCCCAGGTTTTACTTAGGAAACCAAGACCCAGAAGGAAAACAACTTAGTCAAGGCCACAGGGAAAGGGGTCACTGGGGTCAAGGTCAGAAATCCCTCTGGATCCCTGAGTTCCTAAATCAGGCACCCTCCAGATGCAGACACCTCACCATGCTTGCAGACCTGCCCTCACCTTTGAAGAGTAGCCTTGGCACTACCAAGACTGCTGGGTGAATCAGCCCCTTCCATCACTCATTTTGAGTCATAAACTATTCTTCAATACTCCAGGGTCGAAGCATAATCTTACCTAAAGCATACATAATACAAAATGATGGATTATAAACTAATAAACCATCCTAAGATGCTTGGGTCCAGCTTCCAGTAGCCTCCAGACTGAGGATAAATATGTTTCCTAATCCATCACTTACAAGTTACACACCCAATTAAAACATTAAACTCTCGCTACACTGTTTCCCATTTATATGATCGCCCTACAGAAAGCATATATTTTAACTATCAAGCTTAATAAATCAGGCAGTAGCCATCTATTTCTCTCCTGCGAGTAGAGAAGGAGGTACACCGGGGACCTTATTGGCAGAAGCAGACAGTTTCTATATCTGAGCTCCCCATGGTGCCCACTAGCCCAGCAGAACATTGAAGCCCAAGAAGTGAGCTCACGGACCCTTTCTGAAATTTCTGACATACAGACAAATCAAGCAAGGACCCTGAAGGCATTTTGAATTTGCTTCCACCAAGCCCCACCCCTGAACAGCTACCAGCAGAAACCCACAAAACTACCTTTAAGGACAGAGAAGATTCCACCCAAGTGACTGCAGGGACAACAGATGCCCTTCCCACTCCTCCAGTCCATCCCTGACTCCATCCTTCATCAAGAGGTAAGTGAGAAGCAGACATGACTTTAAATTAGGGGTGCCCGGGTGTCTGACCTCAGCCCAAATGTAGAGCTGGGGTTTGAAGTACAAAGGATTTTGCAAAGCCCCAAATAAACAGGGTGCCTTTCCCCAGAGTGTCAATGTGCTTACTTCTAGAGGACACTGACTCCTGAGAGATGCAAATAACAAGGGCTACAAAACTTAATTTTCCATATTAAGATGAGCACAGCAACAATATTTAGTGAGAGAGAGTGAAACCCTTCCATCAGTTTTCGGTCTGTTGTGCTTTGCTCTGTGCAAGGCCCCAGATCTCTGGGGGCGCACAGGTGCCCTCCTCTGCCTCCAGGCAAGCTCGGGCACAATGGTCTGGGAAGCTCCGGACCAGCTTATCCTCTGGCAGGTACCTTGCTGGCTGCCTGAGGATGAAGAAAGTGTGTGTGAGAGAGAGGAGGGTTTATATTGGGAGAGAGGGCAAAACGAGAATGATCAGGGTTGTTTTTTTATTTTCCCTCTTGTAAATGCGAAGGAGTTCAGCAAACGTGCTAAGAACTCACTTAGAACTGGTCTCTTTTTTGCTGGTGTTTTATAGGTTTGCTTTGCAACACAGCACAGCCAAACTGGGGAGGCCTGACAGAGGAGCCCTGAAACCATGCCAGAACCATCCAGTGTTTCAAATAAATTTAAACAAATGTCACCGTGGCCTCTGCCTGGGCCAGGAGATCTGCCGCTGGCAAGCTCCGTTGACAAAGCAGCAGTGCGAGGGGCTCTTAGTTGGGGCCAGGAGCTACGAGCAGGCTTTGTGCCCAGCTCAGGATGCTCTAATGCAGGGGGCACCCTGTCCCTGAACGCCTGGCATCTGCTGCTTCCCACAGTTAGAAGGCCATACCCCATGGATGCACACCAACATCCCCAGTGGGTGAAGAAACATACTCCAGCAACTTCATCAATCTGCTATCCTAGCTCATACCCTGACCTCAACCCAGAATCACAGCTGGTGTGGGAGGTGAATCTGATTCAGATTCAGCAGCACATGAGATGAGAGTTGAAGCAATAGAGGTGAAGGAGAAGAGGTGGACAAGATCCACTGGGTCTGAGAGACTTGATTCCCTATGAAGACCTGGCTGGATGCTTCAGTCCCTCAATCCTCTTTCTGTTCCCCAGCTCTAAAGATCAGCTAGCCACTCTGACTTTCCTTGCAGTCACAATGTTCCAGGCCTGCTGATGGCTACTCTTCTATCCAGTTTTTGGCTGGCTGAAGTTTAACCAACGTTGCGTGAATTGCTGAGCCCAGACCTGGGTTAAAAATCCAAGACGGAGGAGACCAGAAGACTACTTGAGGAATGAGAGAGGGGTTGACAGCAATGACAATTTTCAGCTTATCTCCAAGAAAGTATACAGTAAGGATATTTAATTTCACTTCTGATAAATGTCATTTAGCATCATGAAGGAGAAACTCATCAAAGTGAAATGGATTTCAGGAGGGGGAAAAAGCACTCCCATCCATCACTCATCTTTACATCCTGCAGGAGCCAAGAGGCCGACGGAACAGACCACAGAGGCCCCCTCTGTTCACAAGTGGGTGACTGTGCCCCCGCCTGGTCACAGCTGCCCGGACTCACCTATGAAATACGCCAGCAGGATGGCGAGGAGGAGGGCGGCCGCGATGGCCGACAGGGCGGCGCATTTCCAGCTGCAGTACTTGGAGGGCTTCTTCAGCTTGAAGGCCTTCCTGGAGAACGTATTGCGGGGCAGCAGGCGGGGTGGTGGTGTGTAAACCGTTCCTGAGGTCAAAGGGTATCCCGGGGAGGAGCTGCTAAACAGGGGTGTGCTTCCCGAGGACGTCTTAAAGAGGAAGTGCCTGCCAGGGAAGAGGAAAGAGTCAGGACCCACATCCTAGCTGTTGAGGACCAGTCAGCTGCTCCCCCCTACTCCCTCAACTCTGCTTTACATAGCACGAATATAGTCCTAATTGGGGCTTCCTAAGTGGCGCCGTGTCAGGAATCTATCCATAGTGCAGGAGACCTGGGTTTGATCCCTGGTGTTGGGAAGATCCTCTGGAGGAGGGCATGGCAACCCACTCCAGTATTCTTGCCCAGAGAATCTCCACAGACAGAGGAGCCTGGCGGTCTGCAGTCCATGGGGTCACAAAGACTTGGACACGACTGAGTGACTGAGCACAACACACAGTCCTAATTTTCTACCCTACCCTGTCATGGGCAGAGGGATGAACATGACATTTGATGGTCATGACTTTTAAAAAAAATATTCTGCAATCTTTTCATGAGTATTACATAAAGGCAACCACAATTAAAACAGCAATTAGTATCACAAACCATATCCTCTGATAAAGGAAAGGCTCTCTGTACCTATGTGCTCATGTCCAGAATGGTAAAAGACCTACTACTGATCGATCAACAGTGATTCAAGCGTGACAAATAGGTTTTTTCCCATTCAAAGGCTAAAACATGTAGTTCTGAGTATAAGATACATAGAATTTTTTAAAAAAAATTTTAATTAGAGGATAATAAGTTTACAATATTGTGATAGTTTCTGCCACACATCAACATGAACAGAAATGTTTTGAAAAATCAAAATGTATAACCAAGTGGAAAACAGAATTGTTACTACACAGACTAACATCAAGGATAAAGTTATTCACACATTCTACAGATTTCCTTCCAGCAACCCAAAGCTCAAGAGAGGTTTTCAGCTTCAGATCAGGAAACTCTGAGAGGGCAGAAAGAAATGATTATCAAATGACTACAATTATAGTTACTACTAATTTTAAAAAATGAAGCCCTTGGTTTGAGAAAGAGTAACTAACTGCCTTCAAAATGAAGTGCTAACACTAGAAAAAGGGCCATAAAATTTGAGGAAATAAAGTTTGAAACTTAATAGATAAATGCTGAGAAGATATTCATGATGAGTGGAAACCAAGACCTTTTCCCATATCACGAATATAAAATTGGAAATACAATCTTAAAATCTTGTGGTTGCCAGGGGGGTGGGGGAAGGATGGAGTTGGAGTTCGGGCTTAGCAGGTACAGACTATTATATACAGGATGGATAAACAACAAGGTCCTGCTATGCAGCACAGGGAACCATATTCAGTATCCTGTGATAAGCCAGGATGGAGAATATGAAAAATGAGGTATATATATAACTGATTCCCTTTGCTGTATAGCAGCAACTAACACAACATTGTTTATCAATTGTATGTCAATTAAAAAAATAAAAGGACTTGAACTATATTGTCACAACTATTTACAACCTAAATATCACAATATTTCCATTTAAGATTTGAGAAATCGGGCTTAGCAAAGTCAAGCAACTGTTCAAGGATTTAAACTGTGAGCTCTGTCTTATACTACAGTCTGTGCTCTGAAGTTTTACCCTAAACTGTCTCTCTTGAGTCTTCCTTATGGGCTGTCTTCCTCCCTTCATTTTGCTTTCTCTTCTCAGACGGCCTCTTTAGATCATGTGATCCTGGTTCTTTTTTTTTTTTTTTTTCATTAAAAAAAAATGGTTGTATAGTTGATATACAATGCTGCATTAGTTTCAAGTATACAGCAAAGTGACTATACACAAACACACACATATACATAAACATATATTCTTTTTCAGATTCTTTTCCATTTTAGGTTATTATAAGACATTGAATATAGTTCCCTGGGCAATACAGTAGGTCCCTGTTGCTCATCTATCTTATATACAGTAGTGTGCACCTGTTAATCCCAAACTCCTTACTTAACCCCCTCCACATCTCAACCCCTCTTTGACAATTTCCCCTTTGGTAACCATAAGCTTTTTTTTTCTAGATCATGGTTCTTTCATTGGAAATGTTTTTGCCTGCTAAGTGAATAATGTGCCCTTAGTCTAGAATTATGGCCTGACAACAGGGTAACGTACTGTTGATCCCTAACAGAACCCTTCCTCAGGGGTCAGAAGCCTGTCGCTCTAAAGAGACTTCAGGGACCATCAATTCTCCCACTACAGATTTTCTCCCTCTTTGGTGTGCCATTTATGAGACTTCAAAGGTGCCAGGCTGTATCTTTCTTGTTCAAAACGACGACTTATCTTCTGGAAAACATCTAGTGGATATCAAAGCACGGGTTTAGTAGCCTAGAGTCTGAGCAGCTGGAGGTTGGGGACTGTGGCTTATTTTGTTCATTTTTATGTTATTTGTTCATCTTTATGTTCCTAGGACCCAATTCAAGTTCAGCAGGTAGGGGTGACTTGAATAATGGAGTTTCCTCATTGTTTTGTGAATTTACTCAACTTCAATTCTGATTTTAAAATGTTACACAGGTATTTCTGCCTCTTCAAGTTTTCAGTAGGTGCAGCTGTATTTATGGAATACATACTAGGTGTCAGTTATAATGCTAAATATTTTACTTGTAACCAAATCTCACAACAATCCCATAAAGTGAATACTCTTATTACCTTACTTTTACGAATGAGAAAACTGAAGCCAAGAGTTAGCATGTGGGATCACTGGGGCTTAAACTCCAGTCTGCCAGACTCTGGAAGCTCTAACTGAACCTATGACACCACATGTTCCCTGCATATGGTGGTTAGCTGGCTTTTCCAGGGGGCTTCTGAGGCAAGATCGTGGTCCTTTCAATTATTTATATCATGGCCTCGTCCAGATAAAACTCGCAAGTATTTTAATCCTTGGCAAAGACCAAAGGAGGCTGAGATGACAGACAATCATGTCAGAAAATGACTATCTGATTAGTGAATTATTTAGCACAGCTAACATCAAAATAAACAACTGATACTTAAACTTTATTTGTACTGTAAGAACATTTGATGATCTGAATACAGCCAAGAGGTTTGATTCTATAAATGAGGTTTGCATTCCTTGTCCAAGAGCTCTCTTTGAAAGCTCCAGATAAAAAGAGCCTTTTGGAAGAGGAGGCAGTGGGCATTGTGTTTAAAGGCAGCCTTTTGGAGCAAAATTCATCTGCATTGAGGTCCTGGTTATGCCATTTCTGGACACAGAAGCTCATGTAGGTTACCTTATGCTGTTCTTGACAACCTCCAGGTCCTAATCAGTAAAAGGGGAGGAATAACAACACGGGTTGTTGTGGGAATTACACAGCCATGTAGCATGAGCATTTAACCAAGGGTGTGTCCCATGGCAAGTGCTCAGTGCCCAACAGATAGCACTTATTCTTAATTCCTCAGAGAACATAAGGAGCCTGAAACATGAGTTTTAATTTAAAGCTTGACAAATGTTGAGCAAACACCTGAAGAGTTCTCCAAATCACTAAATAATAGTCCACTGGCCTATAATTAAGCTAGCACATATGCACACCAGAAAGCCAGCATGGTGGGAAAACTCCAGGATTTGATTTAGAATGACTTCAAGTTTACTTCTTGAACAATTCTTCAGTTCTGGTAAAAAAAAAATAGGGAATCAAACTTAGGGGAATATACAGACATTGTAAGCCATCATTAATGAGTATTTACAAACATACGGACAACCAGTTTTCACTCCACCAGGGACCTCACCCACTCCCATGACTTTAGCCATCGTTGATGGGCCTGGAGTCCTCAGATTTCCATTTCTAGCTCAAGTTCTTCCCTGAGACCCACATTTCAATTGTGTATTGGATATCTCGTCCTCCACATTCCTTAACTCTCTTGAGCAAGTTACAACCAAACATCGACTCTTTTCCTTCCCCTCCCCAATTACACTCCTCCTGACTTCTGTTACCTCCAGTTGTCTAGGATATCATTGTCATCCCCACCTCCTTCCTTCTCTCATCTTCTCCTAAACAAAGGCTTAAAGATCCCATCCATTTTATTTCTGAAAAGGTCTCCCACCAAACTTCTCCTTCATCCCTCTCCCACTTTTCTTTCCAAATCACAAATTTCGTCATACCGCACTTAAAAAGCCCTGTGGGTTCGCCATTCCCTAGAAGAGGAAACCCAGATATCAATATGGGACCAGACTCTTATAACCACTACCCAACCTTTTTCTCTTCATCTCCAACCTTGGGCTTTCAGCTCCCATGAACTCTACACTTCAGCCAAAAGAAAGATGCAGTGCTCCTTCACCAACCCATTTATGACACTGCGCCTTTGTGGATGATACGTAATGCTCTCCAAAATGTCTTCCTGTTCCTTCCCTCCTCCCATCCCAGGCAACTCCGACTCACCTTCCAACCACCTGCCTGGGAAACCTACTCCAACACTCCCCCCACCTCCACCACCCCATCACTTTGTGCACTCAAGAAGCTATTTATACACTTGTTTATATGTATATATGTGTGTGCTTATAAAATACATGTTATATATTGTTATATTATGTAAATATGTTTAATGTGACTGTCACAAATCCAATCGTAAAATCCTTTCCACTTGATACTGTTAAACATTACTCTTGGCATTTGTAGAATCTAAATATCAGTGCCTCAACACCAGTCATATTTGTGGACAGAATCCATAAATTGGAAACAAGGATGTTTTTAGCAATATGAAAGAAACCACAAGATGAAGATTAAAACGTTTGAATTGATTTTAGTTGTCTTTAATGCACTCATTTATAAGAAATACTATAAGAATATGATTATTTCTTTTATATGGGATTGCTTCATGAGATCCTCCAATTGTCCCCTTGACAATCCAGGCTATTTTTTCACACTTCCTTCTAAAAAGGAAGTCAGATTATGTTATGTCATCACTGTCCTCTTTTCCCAGAAAGAAAGAAAGAGAGAGGGAAGGAAAGAAAGAAAAAGGAAAACATTGTAAAAATTAAAAAATGAAAAGTAATTAAATAAAAAGACAAGGCTTCCAATAATACTTCGAGAAAAATTGGAAATCTTTCCCATGGCCTACAACTCCCCAGATGATCTGTCCTCCGACTCTATCTTCCACCACTTGGTCCCCTCCGCTTCATGAGTTACACTCATCATATCATATCCAACATATTCCTGCCTCAGGACCTTTGAACTTGCTATTCCCTCTGCCTGGAAATGGCTCAGATGATGCAGAATCTGCCTGCAAGGTGGGAAATCCACCTTTGACCCCTGGGTCAGGAGGATCCCCTGGAGAAGGGAATGGCTCCCCATTCCAGTATTCATGCCTGGAGAATTCCATGGACAAATGAGCCTGGTAGGCTACAGTCCACTGAGTCACAAAGAGTGGATAATGATTGAAGCAAATAACACTTTCACTTTCACTGCCTGGAAATACCTGCACAATTTGTTTCTTCATGTTGGTCAACATTCTATTTCCCCTCACTTCTTTCTTTGTCACTCCCTCCTATTAAAACTGCTTCCCGCCCCCCCGCCCACCTCCAGGGCACATGCATGTGTGCATTATTTATTGTCTGTACCCATCATGAGAACTGAATTTCTATGAAGTTCAAAACCATCAAGTACTTTGTCTGATGTGTTCATCACTGTATCCTAACATCTAGAGCAGAGCCTGGCACAGAGAGGGAAGCCAGCAAATCTCTGTTGGCTGAAAGTCCTGCAACCTTCTCAAGGCCAAAATCATGAACGCTCAAGGGACAATACTGTGAACATGATGAATTTTGAAATGAATATTTCTTCTGCCATGTCAACTCTTATTTTCCAAACAGATTGATAAGTATGCAAAGTTCATACAGGCAAGAGAGTCTGTATGTATACAGACAAGGCCAGATCCTGCTACGGACGAGAAACAACCTCCATTCTTTTTGGCACTGTATTGACTTTTTCAGGATACAATTCTCAGGCCTCTCACGGGTATTGCAGTGTCTGTAGTCATCACTGCTAGATGAAACTCATTTAATTATCACATCCTTTCTTTCTGGTTGCTGGTCTTTAAAATTATTAAACCAGGGTGTCAGAGATAGGTAGACTCCTCACACAATACAATTACACCCTGGTGTTTTGTATCTTTAGAAGATTAAATTCGGCAAATTAAAAAAAAAAAACCTTTTTTTTTTATTAATCGAAAGAAGCAATCTTTTGATTATATCCCATAAATACCTGCTTTAGAATTACTTGAAGGCTCTGTCAGAAAAGTGCAAATTCCTGGGCTGCATTCAGACCTAGGCCTGGGGTCTGGGAATGCATTGGTGAAGAGGATTCCTAGGTGCTTCTAATGTATCATAAAGCTTAAGAAATTCTACTCTAACCCTTGGTGCAATTTTCAACTACATCTGCCTCACCCAGAACACACTAAATGGTTACTAGATACATGCCTTAAAATGCAAGTTTTGAATGCTTGATGTCTTTAGACGTGAAATGTCATGAAGTCTACAACTTATTTTCAAATGACTCAGTACAAAGATCTCTCTGTCTCTCTATGGATCTAAAAGCGATATGCAACAAAACGATAGCAATTGTTTAAACTACAATTAACTACTACTGTAATACAGGTGGTTTTTCTCACCTGTATTATTCTTCCAACTTTTCTGAATGCTTGAAAGTTTTCAAAATAACAGGTTGAAGAAAATGCAGACTCTGATTCACTCAAAGATCACAGTCAAATGACGCAAGAATAAAGGTAAATAAAAGGAAGCAAAAAGACCCACAAGGTGATGGTCTGGCCAGATGGTCAATGGGAGGGCCAGGAAGGGTTAGGGCACTTTGGATTTTTCCTAAACTAGCTCTTAAGTTACAGCTTATCCCTCTCGGGGGCCTGCTTAGTGTGCTCCAAGAAGTCATTTGTGATGCCCCAACCGAAGGTCTTCCCAGTGGTTGGCCATGGAAACAGCGCAGCTCGGGACTCCGGGCGTCAGCAAAAATGTGTAGTTTCCAAATGCACTTGACATTTTTCAAGCACAACTCAACTGCTCTCAGAATTGGCCACTTGTGCCTCAGGAAGGAAGGCAAATGAGGGGCCCCCAAAGTGCTGTCTTTGGAGTTTGCTAACACTCGAGGGGAGAGAGAAAATCAGTCCTTGATGTTGTACAAAAACCAATACTTCTTTTGTTGTGCACACTTCTTTCCTTGGTAGCCACGTGGGTTATCAAAGTTCAGCCCCAGCACCCAGCATCATGCCTGGCACAGGTTAGGGGCTCAAAGGCTGGCTGTCAAATTGAGTAGTGAGACTAAGGAATGGTGGTCCCTCTCTCTTCTCTCTGCTCTATAGCCTCCGTCCCCATGAATTCTCAGAATAAAGTGATCATCACTTCACTCTAAACTCTCAATCTTTTTAGTACAAGTCACCACTTCCCCTCTTGTGAAAACAAAATCATTTAATAAAAATTGTGTGTGTGAGAGAGAGAGGGCTTCCCCGGTAGCTCAGCGTTAAAGAATCTGTCTTTAAGGCAGGAGTCACAGGAGGTGTGGGTTCGATTCCTGAGTGGAGAAGATCCCCTGGAGGAGGGCAGGGCAACCCACTCCAGTATTCTTGCCTGAAGAATTCCATGGACAGAGGAGCCTGGTGGGCTACAATCCATGGGCTCACAAAGAGTCAGGCACAACTGAAGCGACCCAGTACACATGCATGTGAGAGAGAGGAGAGCAAAACCAACAGCCATTCCCCCATGGGCTTTACAGGACTGCAAAGGCATGCCTTTGAGGCAGAATCTTGGCAAGCCAGGCTTTCACTTCAAATTGCTTAGAAAATTAAGGACATACATTTTCTCTGATGAAACAACCATGGAAGATTTTAAAAAGCAGTTGAACAAACAAGACACTCATGCTTCGCATCCATGCAAGAAGGACCCCATCAATTCAAAACATGGTGCATTTTTATTTTATTCTTGTGATACAGAAGGAGCTTGACGGATTAGAGTGGACGCTTTGAAAAGCAGTGGCTGGCTAAACTACTTGAGGCCCCAACAAAAGATTTCTCTTCCTTTTTTTTCGGAGTCAATGGCGAATAAACTCACTCATTAACCTCAAAACCTACCAAAGAAAAGAAACAAACAAATATTGAAAGGCTCTTCATGCCAAGTATCATTCCCCCCCACCCCCACCCAGCTCTCAACCAGTGGGATCCTTAGAGGCGGTCTCCATCTTTTCTGTGGCTTTAACTTTATTCCCGGGGGAAATCCCAGTAGGGTTTCGAAAAAGAAATGTACTAGAGAAACAATTGCGTAGAGGTCAAGTTTTTGTGTCTTTCTTCTTGCTTGCTCACTTTCAGTCTGGATCCAGCTCTTCCATCACAGAGCATCATGGAACTAACCAGGAAGACTCACGACTAACAGTGCAGCTGTGGTCTTTGCTCATGAAGTCAGCCATAGCCACCATTCTCCTTGAAACTGAGTGAATGTCTTGAATGCTCTCCAGGTTGCATGGTGTGCAAAAAAAAAAAAAAAAGCAGCTCTGTTTATCAGGGCAGCCAGGTGTTGACTGTTGTTCTACCGAGAAAATTGACCTCTCCAGAAAATAAACTCACAGGTATTCAGAGTAGCGGATGGGAATATTGATACACAGTCCATTAATCCCTAAAAGATTTTGAATATCATACAGGCAGTTGCTGAAATGCGATAAAATGCCAGAGAAAGGAGAGAGGCAGAAGTCCAGCAGGCATGGGGGCGTGGTGATCAGTAAGGGAGACCAGGTGTGCCTGGAAAACTCGAGATCCCCTCCCATCTCACTGGCGCTGGCCGTGCCCTTTGAAGCATCAGGTTTACTGTCTCAAAAGGAGTACGTTTAATAAAGAGGCAGCCCATAAAGGGTACTGTAGCATGTAAAGTTACTGTAATTAGGTTTTCAGGAGATATCATAAAACAGTTAGCTGGAGAGAGGTTAAACAACCAGCACACTTTCTGCCATTGCTAGTCTGCTCTCCAACCTGAGAAGGAATGGTGATGGAGAGGGGCAACTCAAAGAGTAGATGAGAGAGAGAGAGAGAGAACAAGAAGAAGGAGGAGGAGGAGGAGGAGGAGTGTGGGGGGGAGACAAAGAGGTAAAAAGAAGAGAGAAAAGGGTAGAGATAAATAAGAAAAAGAATGAGGAGAAAAAGGAGAGCGAGTGGGGAGGAGAAGAGAGAGAGAGAGATGCAGGGCATGCAGAGAACGAAAACAGAAAAAAAGAGAAGCTTCCAGGATGAGACAGAGAAAAATGATGTTGGACACTGTACTATTCAGCTCCCCCACTTTTGGGGGGCTGCACCACGTGTCTTACAGGATCTTAGTTCCCCAACCAGAGATCAAACCTGGGCACAGCAGTGAAAGCCCATGTCTTAATCATTGAATGGCCACAGAATCCCCATTCAGTCACTTTTTAAATAGCAAAACTAAACCATCTTTTAAGTGTCCTGCATTTATTTTCCTGTTTGCAAACAAGAGGCACACATTATAAAAGAAAAACCAAGTACGTAAGTTAAATAAACAGAAAGCAAGTCTCCCTTACACTGAGAGTGTGTGTGCGTGCTCAGTCGTGTCCAACTCCTTGTGATCCTTGACTGTAGCCCGCCAGGCTCCTCTGTCCATGGGATTTTCCAGGCAAGAATACTGGAGTGGGTTGCCGGGCCCTCCTCCAGGGGATCTTCTCAACCCAGGGATGGAAACCACGTCCCCTGTGTCTCCTGCATTGCAGGTGGATTCTTTACCTCTGAGTCATCAGGGAGAGACTGGTAAACATTTGATGTTTAGAGTCAGATTTTTTCCTTACAGATAAAAAATCTTTTATTATTATTATTAATTATTTTTGAAATCAATAGGATCATGCCAAGGAGGTGGTACTGAATCTACAGATTCTGAACTTGGACAACCAGGGTTTGGATCCTGGCACTAGGCAAGTTACCCTCTCTAAGTTCCTGTGGTCTCACCTGGAAAGTGAGAGACGGCTGGTATATATGTATAGGCTTGTTAGAGGGATTGGGTAAATTTATTTATGTGCAAAGGCTTCCCAGGTGGCTCAGTGGTAAAGAACCCTCCTGTCAATGCAGGAGCCATGGGTTCGATCCCTGGGGAGGGCAGATCCCCTGGAAGAGGAAATGGCAACCTACTCCAGTACTCTTGCCGGGAAAATCCCCATGGACAGAGAAGCCTGGCAGGCCAGTCACTGGGATTGCAAAGAGTCAGACAGGACTGGCCAACTCAGCACAACACAACAACACTCATGTGAAAGCCTTAACACTGAGCCTGATGTTCAGTGAGTGATCAATCAGTTCAGTTCAGTCGCTCAGTTGTGTCCAACTCTTTGCAACCCCATGAACTGCAGCATGCCAGCCCTCCCTGTCCATCACCAACTCCCAGAGTCCACCCAAACCCATGTCCATTGAGTCGGTGATGCCATTCAACCATCTCATCCTCTGTTGTCTCCTTCTCCTCCTGCCCTCAATCTTTCCCAGCATCAGGGTCTTTTCAAATGAGTCAGCTCTTTGCATCAGGTGTCAACAGAATTGGAGTTTCAGCTTCAGCATCAGTCCTTCCAATGAACACCCAGGACTGATCTCCTTTAGGATGGACTGGTTGGATCTCCTTGCAGTCCAAGGGACTCTCAAGAGTCTTCTCCAAAACTACAGTTCAAAAGTATCAATCCTTCTGCGCTCAGCTTTCTTTATAGTCCAACTCTCACATCCATACATGACCACTAGAAAAACCATAGCCTTGACTAGATGGACCTTTGTTCACAAAGTAATGTCTCTGCTTTTTAATATGCTGTCTAGGTTGGTCATGACTTTCCTTCCAAGGAGTGATCAGTAAATGTAGCTATTAATTGCTTGAAGGGAGGAATCAAGTATATCTTACTTTTTACTAGATCTGCTTGACCCACACAGTGCCCAGCTCATTTAAAATATCTCTAGAACTAATGCATTGTCCTAATTAGCACAGCGACAAGAGGATTGTCGGCAACCCTACCCCTCAAAAATAATTTTATTAGGAAGGGAAGGATGGAGGATGTTACTAATACACATCTCTTTTTCCATTTGGGAATTTATGCTTGGGTTGAGAACTTAACTGTTGCTTTAAAAATAAAACTTGAAAAATGTTTTAAAAAACTGCTACTTCCCAAGTTTGAAGAAGCAGCCAATAACCCAATTAGTATAATGAAAAGCCCATTTCATATCATGATTCCTTAAGCTTTAAACTCAAACCAATTTTGATTCAATGAGAAACAGGCTTTCAAGGTTTCTGAGCTCTGAACCTTTCAGATCAGAGGGGACCGTCATTACATTTGCATATGCCACGAACAACAGGAAAATCCTCTATTTTGCCCTCTTCAAAATTTGCAGTCATACCAAAAATACTCACAGCTGGAATAATTAGCAACTCAATTTATTGCCTTCCGTTTTCTAAATAGAAGCTTGATATTTAAATAGCATCACACTGTGATATAACATAGCATTTTTTCATAGAAAAACTTTGTTTTTCTTTTCCCCCCATGAAATGACACAGTGTTTAGTGTGACAGGCAACATCTCAGGAGGTCACTAAAGAAACCTGCTGTTGTGTGAGCAAATCCATTTCGGAATCTTTGGCATGCGATGACTACGAGTCTTTCTTCGCGCCCCTCTCCCCCTCCCCCGAGTTGTTAACTTGACTTTTTTCAAGTTAATTGGTAAGAGTCATGATATAGTAGAGGGAAAAAAAAAACAAAGACTTCTGACTTTGGTTTACACTTGACCTTGAAACCACCTTACACCGTAATATGGGAGTGCAGAGACAGCCATTTGAAATAGACTTGCATCTGTGTTCACCGGCAGCCAGAGGTGGAGAAAGAGAGAATGCACGCCATCAGATACAATCAAGGAGCACCGGGACTCCTCCCATTGTGCTTACTGCCTGCGCCATTCAGAGAGTCAAAGAATTTTCAAGCTGGAAGGAGCCTTAGGATATGTCCCTTTATCATATTCTGCTTCACTACCTGGGTCTTGTGTGTCTGCCTTGTCTCTTCTGTCGACTGACAAGCTTCTCCAAGGCAGGCTCTCTATCTTTTGCTTCCTAGTACTTTTCTCTGTTCACAGTTGGTATTCACAAGTGTCTGCTGAAGGAACATACAAAGTATGGTTTAATGGAAAATGTACAGGCTTTGGAATGAGGCACGACTGCATTCAAATCTCAAATCCTTTGGGAACTGTGTGATATTGGGAAAGCCAATGAATTTCTCTGAGCCTTGGATGCCTCCTCTAAAAGATGGGTAAATAATAATATCTACATTATAGAACCGTTGGAAGGGCTGAAAGAGATCATTTGTGAGCACAGAAGCTGGCCTATAGGAGGTGTTTAACACATGCATGTACTGTATATTTGGGGAATACAGTACATCCATGTGTTAAACATGTCCTGAGTCTTCATTAAATGTTGGTTGTCCTGAGTCAACCAATATTTACAGGGATCAGTTCAGTTCAGTCACTCAGTCTGATAAATCTTTGTATTTACAGGGATACAATGGTAAATTACGTCCTAACCCTCATGCGGAATTTCTAATTGGAGAGGCAGACCAAATAAAACTCAAATGCAGGTAAGTCAATTTGTTGTTGTTTTTCAGTCACTTAAGTCATAGACCCATGGATTGCAGCCTACCAGGCTTCCCTGTCTGTCACCATCTTCCAGAATTTGCTCAAACTCATGTCCACTGAGTTGATGCTGCCATTCAACCATCTCATCCTCTGTTCTCCCCTTCTCCTCCTGTCCTTAAACAGCATCAGGGTCTTTTCCAATGAGTCGGCTCTTCGCATCAGGTGACCAAAGGATTGGCGCTTCAGCATCATTTCTTCCAATGAATATTCAGGACTGATTTCCTTTAGGATGGACTGGTTGGATCTCCTTGCAGTCCAAGGGACTCTCTCCAGAGTCTTCTCCAACACCACAGTTCAAAGGCATCAATTCTGCAGCACTCAGCCTTCTTCATGGCCCAATTCTCACATCTGTACACGACTACTGGAAAAACCATAGCTTTGACTAGACGGACCTTTGTAAACCAATAAATACATGATGTAATTACAAACTGTGAAAACCACTGAGATAGAAAATGTGGGACTCCATTAGTGTGGTCATGCTTCTCTGAGGAGACAATGAAAAAGAGGACATCTGAGGAAAAGAAGTGGGTGATCAAATGGTGAAGAGAGTGTCCCAAGCAGAGGAGACTTTCTCGTTTTTATTTTGAGGAGGCATCTAGCAGGTCTTGTGAGAGTCTTCTTGTTTTCTTCATCTTTCAAGTTGGAATCCTCCTCAACTTTTCTGTCATCCTTGAAGTATGCTAGCCACCATTACATCAATTATTTCCATTGAGGAAACACGATGGTTTTGAAAAATAATGGGGTAATGCATTTTTAAGGCTAATTTCTAGGATCCTACTTAGCGATTCTATGCATTCTGCAGCCGTCCCTTCCTCCCTTTCCACAGCAAACCCAAAGGATGCATATATTCAGGCATTAGTTTACAGGAATCTCAGGGCCAGTTACTGGTTTGTCACCAAGAGCTCAGAGATAACACTCCTTTAAGTCTGGAAGAATTTTTGGTGAATGTACTTGCTACTTATCTGTCACTTCTCTGCCCACCTATATACAGAGCAGTTTATCTTCACAGGTTTCGTATCTCTGCAAACATGGAGATTTCATGGTGCATTTTCTCTTCCAAATCACTTTGAAAAGAATACGACAAGAACAGACTTCATCTCTGAAAAATCCAATGTTTACCCTCTACTACCCAGAGAAGAATCCATTTATCTTTCTCTTCTTTCCCCCCACCTCGGTTATGAAGGAGTCCTGCCTCATACACTTTTTTTCTTTCCTTATCTTTGATGCTTCAGTGATCTCAGGAAAACCTGAAGAGTTGCATTTACCAGGATGCAGCCCGGGGATCATGTAGACCATCTTCCAGATATTAACATATTACACACGTGGGTCTATTTACCAGTATTAATCAAATCACATGTGCTGGTATTTTGTGCAGTGCCTGCAAAGTTCACCATTTCAAAGCATGTTTTGGAAGAAGACATTTATTCCCTAGCATCCTTCTTGGAAAAGACTGGAGCAAGAATCATGTTCTCCAGACTACTGTGTCTCTCCCTTGAGTAGGTCTTTCAGACTGAGGGAGACGCATCGATCCTCTAGCTGCTCTTCATTAATTAAATTTTTTTTCTATTGAGGTGAAATTCACATAAAATTAACCATTTTAAGCTGTACAATTCTGTGGCACTTGGTACATTCACAACGGCATAAACCACCACCTCTATTTTGTTCCAAAAATTTTCATCATCCCCTAAGAAAACGGTCTCCATTAAACAGTAACTCTCATTCTCCCTTCTCCCACCCTCAGCTCTGGGTAACCACTGATCTGATTTCCATCTCTATGGATTTCCCTATTTCAGATATTTCAAACACTACACAATATCATACAATATGTGGCCTTTTGTGCCTGGCTTTTCTCAGCTGGCATAATGTTCTCAAAGTCATCTCTGTCATAACATTCATTGGTACAGCTTTCCTTTTCTGTGGCTGAAAACTATTCCACTGTATTACTATATTATGGTCATCCCTGGGTATCCACAGGGGACTGGTTTCAGAACCCCACTTGGATACCAAAACCCATGGATGTTTAAGTCCCTTAAATGAAATGGCAGAGTATTTGCATATAACTACACACATGCCCCTTTAAATTGTTTCTAGTACAAAGGAAACACTATGCAAATCATCGTAAATATAATATAAATGCTATATAACTAGTTGCTGGTACATGGTAAATTCAAATTTTGCTTTTTGGAATTTACCCCCCAAATATTTCTGATCCCTGGTTCACTGACTCCACAGATGCAAAACCTGTGGCTGTGCAGGGCTGACTATATGTGACACATGTTGTTCACTGTCATCCATCAATGGACATTCGGGTTGTCTCCACCTCCTGGCCTCTGGGCACAGGGCTGATCTGGCTATTTGCATACAAATACTTGTTTTCATTTTTTTTTTCTTTTTTGGCGGCTATACCCAGAAGTGCAATTGTTGGGTCATTTGGTTACTATGACCCATGACCTATAACTATGAATCTAGCTGCAGCCTGGGAGACCTGGGTTTGATCCCTGGGTAGGGAAAAACCCCTAGAGGAGTACATGGCAATCCATTCCAGTATTCTTGCCTGGAGAATTCCCATGGACAGAGGAGCCTGGTGGGCTATAGTCCATGGGGTCACAAACAGTCAGACATGACTGAGCAATTAAGCACAGTGGTCATTATGTTTAACTTTTTGATAAACCTTTAGCTAGCTTCTAAATGCAGAGAATGATGGTCTACATTGAACTTCTCTGCAAGCTTACATTCTGGTTGGCTCTAAACCTTGTGTCAGGCTTCTTGCATCTAATCCATGTTGTGAACTTGTTTCTGAAACCTTGGACTAAATTATAAAAACAAGAAGCATCATCAAAGGGCCAGGGAGCTATATGTGCAGAAAGCGTAATATAACTTCATATCTTACAAAATGCTTTCACATGCCCAAGTCAACGGCTTTCATTTCAAGAAAGAGGTGTGAAAGCCTGGTAAAGTTTATATTCTAGCAAAGCTATCTTATCCCCTGATAGTTTATTTTTTTTTTAAAGTTTCATTGTTAGCACATATTCTGAGCACCATATTATTAATAGAACTTACAAGGTCCAAGTACTGTAATGCGGCTGCTGCTAAGTCGCTTCAGTCATGTCTGACTCTGTGCGACCCCATAGACGGCAGCCCACCAGGCTCCCCCGTCCCTGGGATTCTCCAGGCAAGAACACTGGAGTGGGTTGCCATTTCCTTCTCCAATGCATGAAAGTGAAAAGTGAAAGTGAAGTCGCTCAGTCGTGTCTGACTCTTAGCGACCCTATGGACTGCAGCCTACCAGGCTTCTCCATCCGTGGGATTCTCCAGGCAAGAGTACTGGAGTGGGGTGCCATTGTCTTCTCCGCCAAGTACTGTGGAACCTTATAAATGAGTGAATTTCAAAACTTTTGGCCAAAAGAGATACTATGTTTTATTTTAGAGAGCAAAACCACAAAGTCCTTCTCTAGCAAGGATGTGAAGACATGCCAGGCTTCCTACTTCAGTCATGACATCAGAGACAGACTGAAATATTAAGACTCAAACTGTGTTTTTGGGACCACCAACTGGATATGTGTATTACTAACTTCAGCTAAAGAAAGAATTCCATGATATTTGGGAAATATTGGAGTAAATAAAATTAAGGAGATTACTACCTATTTTCACAAGCCTTTCACATCTTAAAGATCTCGGTGCCTTCTGCAAAATGTTTATCATTTTATTTACTGATTTGATCACATAAATTTTAACCCACGCACCTTCCCGGTCTTAAAACTGGTATCCCACTGGGTACATCTTTGAGAAATAAAGTTTTAATTCATTTCTATCTCTGAACGAGTACACTAACGCCCAGAAAGAAATGAGAAATAAACAAACAAAAATGGTTATTTCCTAGATGTCTGTAGATTCTTAAGACCCAGTCTTGGGGTGGAGGGAGAGAGGGAGGGATAAGAGGAGGAAAGAAAGAGAGAAAGAAGAGAAGAAGGCAGGACTAGCTTTATGTCATAAAAATTAAAAGGGACAGATTAAGTATGTTACAGCTTCCTTCAAGGCCTAGAAAAGAAACACTGAATTATCTAAGTTTTTGCAGTGTGTATAGCTGAGACCGTGTTGATGACTTAGATGTTGGTAATTCAAGCTATACGGACAGCCAGAGGAGAAAGAAAACTGCTACCCGTTCTTTTGTCTTATACATTTGCTTTTTCCATGTATCTACTGTATGTGGAGATTTCTGGCATTTATGTTCAGGGCTCTGTTCACTTTTTTAGCCCTCAAATAAAAGTAGTTATCTTTATAATTTGTTTTCTCATCTGAATTTACATCAGACCCTTTAGGGCATAAGCCCTAAAGAAGACCTATCAGTGTATGTACCCACATTTTTTTTACATGTATAATATCCATAGGTATTTTTTCTTAGCACTCCTCAGGAAATGATACAAGAGCCCTTCAGGGATATTAATTAAGCTTTGTAGCAACCCCTGTGACATGTCTGCCTGTCTACATATGTCTGTTGGACACTCAGAAATTAATGCTTTGCGGAAGTGTGCCATTTAAGTGTGTTTGTAGGCCAGCCACATACCCACTGACAATGCATGAACAGATCCATATGTGTCAGTCATCAAAAAAGAAAAAAGCGCCATTTAAAAAGGCAACCATCTTTTAGCATCAACACATAAATACCGCCATGGCAACTTTTTATCCTCTCGGGCAGATCCTGCCGCCTCCCTGTCACAAAACAGGTCCCGGGGAAGCAGACTCTGCAAGTCTGGCTTCCTTGAAAGGCTCCTGGTTTCTTAAATGCTGGGTTTCCCAGGGCCCCAGGCAAGGCTTTTTAAAAATGCAAGTGTCAAGGCAAACTGTCATGCGTGTTTGCCTTAAGTACCCGAAAAGCTTGTCACTGCCATCTTGGAAACCTTGATGAAGATGCAGACGGACAGGCTGAGGCACGGGAGATGGAGAGCTGCCCGATGGGAAGGTGGCATGCGAGACGAAAAGGCAGGGGCCCACCTTCAGGCATTTTCTTTTCGAGTGGCAGAATTAAAACAAAACCTCAAGGAGAGTCTGGTAAGGGGAGGGTGCCTTGCAGACGCTGCAGAGGCTTGGACTTGAACCGGGGTCCCGTCTGGCTCTGAGGTTTGGCTTGATAAGAGGTGAAGTGGTTACAGGACACAAAAAAGCCGTGTCTGCCTTTCTGGGAGAGGACATGGGGTGGATGGAGAGGTCAGGGACCTGGAAGGAGGAGGAAGGTCAGGGCAGGGTGAAGGCTGGGACAACATCTGCGCATCTTTGGGTGCTGGGCAGGGCTGAGGTTACAGGGTGAACTGCGGGCAGCATGTGGGCTCCATCACCTGGCTGCCCCTCCTGGAACCTGGTGCAGCCTGGGGCAAACGACCCGATGTTGTTGAATCTCAGCTTCTTGAGATGGAAAATGGTGAAAATGACTGAAAATATCTCATAGGGATATGGTCTGGATTAAACATGGGGGCTCAGCACATACCTGATGCTGAGTAGACCCTCAATCACTGCTGCAGCTAATGAGCAATGACCCCTGTAGATGGCCTCCTTGAAGTAACTGTTTCTTGCCTCTTAGTCCCCATTCCTTTCTTCCTTATGAGATCCTTTGTTTAACAGCCGAGAGCCTATTTTATTTATTTCATTTATTTGGCCGCACTGAGTTGCATCATGTGGGATCTCTCGCAGCTTTAGTAGTTGCTGTGTGGCTTTAGAGGCTTTGTGGCACGTGGGGTCTTACTTCCCTGACCAGGGATTGAACCTGAGTCCCCTGCATTGCAAGGCGGATTCTTAACCACTGGACTACCAATGTGCTGTTAACTTTTAGCTCTTGCACTTCCGGTGTGTTCATCAAAGTCTTTCTTCTTTCTCACCACAAATGGGGTCATAACACACCTTTGGATAAATCCCTCTGCAGGGTCCATCAGAATAAACCACAGGGGGCTTCACTGGGCCTGGAAGGTGCCCCTGCCATGGGCCTCTCCTGCACTGAGTCCCAGTGCAGTGGATCCAGAATACTCGTGCATTCTTCCATTTCTGGCCTAGTTTTATTCCTTGTCTCAGCTTAGAAGGCCCTTTTGCAGGGGTAACTCTCCTATTTCTAACAGAATGGGACTCAGACCCCATTCCTACAGCCCAGACTCCTTGACCCTTCACTCCATGTCCCCAGACGGTGCCCTGAACTTTCTTCCCTCTTACAACTGTTTATATTCATGTAAATTACTTACTTCGCTTTTTCTGTTGTTTTCTGTTTCTTCACTAAATCGAACCTGAGTCTCCTGCATCTGCAGGCAGATTCTTTACTGCTGAGCCGCCAGGGAGGCCCTAGTTTTCTCCTGTGCAAGTGAAAGTGTTACTCGCTCAGTTGTGCCCTACTCTTTGAGACCCCATGGACTGTAGACTGCCAAGCTCCACTGTCCACGGGATTCTCCAGGCAAGAATACTGGAGTGGGTTGCTATGCCCTCCTCCTGGGGACCTTTCTGACCCAGGGATCAAACCCCAGTCTCCTGCATTGCAGGCAGATTCTTTTTATCTGAGCCACATTCTTTACCATCTGAGCCACCAGGAAAGCCAAAGAACAATCTGTTTCTGCCCAGTTTTTAATCAGGCAACTTTCATGTGTGAGGGCAAACGTGATCAACACTACACTAATGGAAAGCTTTCTCCTGCTGCTGCTGCTGCTGCTGCTAAGTCGCTTCAGTCACGTCCGACTCTGTGCGACCCCATAGACAGCAGCCCACCAGGCTCCCCCGTGGGCAGGCAAGAACACTGGAGTGGGTTGCCATTTCCTTCTCCAATGCATGAAAGGGAAAAATGAAAGTGAAGTCGCTCAGTCGTGTCCGACCCTCAGCGACCCCATGGACTGCAGCCTTCCAGGCTCCATGGGATTTTCCAGGCAAGAGTACTGGAGAGGGGTGCCATAGCTTTCTCCTACCAGACTGTAATTCCCAGGGGACAAGGGCCTCACCCTCTTCCTCCTTTACTCTCAGAATCTTGCTTGGTGCTCAGCCCCTAACAGGACCTGCATAAATGTTGGCTGAATTAAGTTGAAGTCTGATGAACACTTCAACACGTTAAGTTGTAGTCTGATGAACACGTCATGTATGGCTGTGAGAGTTGGACCATAAAGAAAACTGAGCCCCGAAGAATTGATGCTTTTGAACTGTGGTGTTGGAGAAGGCTCTTGAGATCCCCCTGGACAGGAAGGAGATCCAACCAGTCCATCATAAAGGAAATCAGTCCTGAATATTCATTGGAAGGACTGATGCTGAGGCTGAAACTCCAATCCTCTGGCCACCTGATGTGAAGAACTGACTCATTAGAAAAGACCCTGATGCTGGGAAAGATTGAAGGCAGGAGGAGAAGGGGACAACAGACGGTGAGATGGTTGGATGGCACCACCGACTCCACGGACATGAGTTTGAGCAAACTCCGAGAGTTGGTGATGGACAGGGAAGCCTGGCGTGCTGCAGTCCATGGGGTGGAAAAGAGTTGGACACGACTGAGAGACTGAAGGACTGAACTGAACCGAACTGATGAACACAGCTAGTAATGGGATTACCAACGGGAGGTGCGAAATACAAAAGTCCTTATTTAGCATAAAACTGGAGTTTCAGATAAAGAAACTAGATAAGTTTGGCCAGAGGCTCTCATATTGACTGAGCCTTCACATACTTATTTCACAAAAGAGAATGTCTTTCGTGAGGGATTTTCAAGCTCTTGATGATCACACTGTCCTGTAATAGAACAATGATACTGCTGTTCTCAGCATTTCTCTTGGGGACTCAGAAACTTGACTCAGTCATCTTAGATGTTCTGATAATATCCCCATTAGGCAGAGAGAGGCAAGGTAGACAGGGAAAAGAGGCAAATTTAAACCTTGCCAAATTAGAAACGTTGGAAAAGACTCTGATGCTGGAAGGGATTGGGGGCAGGAGGAGAAGGGGACGACAGAGGATGAGATGGCTGGATGGCATCACCGACTCGATGGACGTGAGTCTGAGTGAACTCTGGGAGTTGGTGATGGACAGGGAGGCCTGGCGTGCTGTGATTCATGGGGTCGAAAGGAGTCGGACACGACTGAGCGACTGAACTGAACTGAAATGAATTGAAATTAGAAACGAGAAAACAAAAGGCAGCAAAGGTTAGACTAGAATCACATTGGCCAGGTTGCAGAACGTCTGGGAATAAAGAGAAAGGGCCCTACAGCTAGAACCAAGGGCAGTGAGCAAATCCAATTTCCCCCACAGCCATTCCTCTTTCTTGCTTTACCTGACATGTAAGAAGGGGAGGTGAGTTTCTGGAACATTTGAGTATTATATAGTACAGTATTCCTTGAAAAAAGAAATATTGTACAGTATTCCTTGAAAAAAGAAAATTCAATTCTATGTCTAAAATCCAAGACTGTAAATTTCAGGACTCTTATTTTAAACCCATAAAAGACATTCAGGCCAAGAAAGGAGGAATAAAAAGAGACTGTAACATTCAAGTTGAGACAGACATAATTTGGCACAATCTATCAAAATTCAAAATGTACATTATACATACCCTTTGATCTAGCGATTTCACTTCCAGGGATTTAACTTTGGAATATAATCATGGAAGTATGCAAAGAAAGATATATACACAAGACTTGTCATTACAGTTTTGTTTGTAACAGCAAAAACCTGAAAGCAATCTAAATGTCCATCAGAAAGAGATTGGTTAAATAAATTATGGCGTTACGGAATATTACACAGACTTTAAAAAAGAATGAGGCAGTCTACATGAAATTACCTGAAATGGTTTCTACAATTTCTTATGAAGTTAAAAAAAAGACATCGCCAAATGGTAGGTATAACACAATCCCATTTATACTAAACTTAACAAGAAATATGCTCAGACACCATAAATATTTTTAGAAGCCTAAAATAATAAACCTTCAAATGAGATTTCCTTGAAGATAGGAATGGAGGGGGCAGGGAGTATACTTTGCATTTTTCACCTTTATAATCACTGAATATTTTTATCGAGAGAGTGAATACATTTTGTAATAAAATACCTGGAAATACTAAATCTATTGTAATCAGTTCAGTTCAGTCACTCAGTTGTGTCTGACTCTCTGCGTCCCCATGGACTGCGGCACACCTGGCTTCCCAACTCCTGGAGCTTGCTTAAACTCATGTCCATTGAGTCGGTGATGCCATCCAATGATCTCATCCTTTGTCATCCCCTTCTCCTCCTGCTTTCAATCTCTCCCAGCATCAGCGTCTTTTCTAAAGAGTCAGTTCTTCACAGCAGGTGGCAAAACACCAGTCCTTCCAATGAATATTTAGGACTGGTCTCCTTTAGGATGGACTGGTTGGATCTCCTTGCAGTCCAAGGGACTCTCAAGAGTCTTCTCCAACACCACAGTTCAAAAGCATCAATTCTTTGGGCTCAACTTTCTTTACGGTCCAACTCTCACATCCATACATGACTACTGAAAAAACTATAGCTTTGACTAGATGGACATTTGTAGGCAAGTTAATGTCTCTGCTTTTTTAATATGATATCTAGATTGGTCATAGCTTTTCTTCCAAGGAGCAAGTGTCTTTTAATTTCATGACTGCAGTCACCATCTGCAGTGATTTTGGAGCCCAAGAAAATAAAGCCTGTCACTTTATTTCCATTGTTTCCCCATCTGTTTGCCATAAAGTGATGGGACCGGATGCCATGGTATTAGTTTTCTGAATGTTGAGTTTTAAGCCAGCTTTCTCATTCTCCTCTTTTACTTTCATCAAGAGGCTCTTTAGTTCCTCTTCGATTTCTGCCATAAGGGTGGTGTCAACTGCATATCTGAGGTTATTGATATTTCTCTTGGCAATCTTGATTCCAGCTTGTGCTTCATTCAGCCTGGCATTTCGCATGATGTACTCTGCATAGAAGTTAAATAAGCAGGGTAACAATACACAGCCTTGACGTACTCCTTTCCCAATTAGGAACCAGTCCATTGTTCCATGTCCAGTTCTAACTGCTGCTTCTTGACCTGCATACAGATTTCTCAGGAGGCAGGGAAGGTGGTCTGGTGTTCCCATCTCTTGAAGAATTTTCCAGTTTGTTGTGATCCACACAATCAAAGGCTTTGGCGTAGTCAATAAAGCAGAAGTAGATGTTTTTCTGGAACTCTCTTGCTTTTTCTATGATCCAATAGATATTGGCAATTTGATCTTTGGTTTCTCTGCCTTTTCTAAAACCAGCTTGAACATCTGGAAGATCTTGGTTCACGTACTGTTGAAGCCTGGTTTGGAGAATTTTGAGCATTACTTTGCTTGTCTGTGAGATAAGCGCAATTGTGTGGTAGTTTGAAAAGTCTTTGGCATTGCCTTTCTTTGGGATTGGAATGAAAACTGACCTTTTCCAGTCCTATGGCCACTGCTGAGTTTTCCAAATTTGCTGGCATATTGAGTGCAGCACTTTCACAGCATCATCTTTTAGAATTTGAAATAGCTCAGCTGGAATTCTATCACTTCCACTAGGCTTGGTTGTAGTGATACTTCCTAAGGCCCACTTGACTTTGAACTCCAGGATGTCTGGCTCTAAGTGAGTGATCACACTATCATGGTTATCTGGATCATGAAGATCTTTTTTTGTACAGTTCTTCTGTGTATTCTTGCCACCTCTTCTTAATATCTTCTGCTTCTGTTAGGTCCATACCATTTCTATACTTTATTGTGTCCATCTTTGCATGATATATTCCTTTGGTATCTCTAATGGTATCTCTAATTTTCTTGAAGAGATCTCTAGTCTTTCCCGTTCTGTTGTTTTCCTCTATTTTTTTGCACTGATCACTGAGGAAGGCTTTCTTATCTCTCTTTGCTATTCTTTGGAACTTTGCATTCAGATGGGTATAGCTTTCCTTTTCTCCTTTGCCTTTCGCTTCTCTTCTTTTCTCAGCTGTTTGTCAGGCCTTCTCAGACAACCATTTTACCTTTTTTGCATTTCTTTTTCTTGGGGATGATCTTGATCATTGTCTCCTGTCCAATGTCAGGAACCTCCATCCATAGTTCTTCAGACACTCTGTCTATCAGATATAATCCCTTCAATCTATTGTAATATGTGCTCTAATTCTTTGCCTAATTCTTGACTGTTTCTTTGCAGAAGGAAATGGAGATAAAGATTCTTAATGGGATGAATAGGCAACAAAGTTGCCTCATCATCATGCAGGAAATGGAGGGAAGTTCCAGAGACCTGCCTACAGCCCCACCTGGACAATCAGCTCGAGAAACTGATGAGTCATCTGGCCTCACAGCTCCTCATCTGTAAAACGGATATCAGCCTGCAAATCCTGTTGGCCTTGATTCCTCCTCCTGGTCTGCCTTCTGATGCAGTAGTCAGAATCAAGGGCCTGGTAATTCCATGGTGGTGCAGTGGTTAGGACCCTGCACTTCCCCTGCTGGGGGCCCAGGTTCAATCCCTAGTCTGGGAACTAAGATCCCTCAAGACTTGCAGTGCAGCCAAAAAAAGAAAAAAGGAATCAAGGGACCAACTTCTCGGAAGATGGCAGGTGTTTCTATACTCTCATCATCAGACCCCTTCCTTCCCACCTCACCTCCTACCTCTCTCTCTTCCTCTCTCATTAAAATAGCCCCTTCAACTCTAGCCCTGCAGAAAATTCTACACTTCTCCCTTTTCTAAAACCTGAAGGTACTGTGAATTTGAAGATGCATGTTATAGGCAGGACAGGAGGAGGTCTCCATCCTAACACAGCTTTCGTATTTCCGGACAGGGCCCATGATGGTGAAAACTCAGAAAAGTACCTCCAGACACACACTGAACGTGTCCTTTCCTACCTGGTTCTCACACCCGCTGCAGTGTCACACACACCATTCTACTGAATTTCTAGGGAGTTTAAATGTAGGTGTGCACTTTTCCCCCACTACTGAGCTTCTCCACAACATGCAACATCAGATTAAATCACAAGAGTGTAAATAGGAATGGGCATAATTATTGACATTAGGAGAAGCTGATTTTTAGGACAAAACTTTTTGTCTCATTAAATGTGGAACTATTCTGATGGTACCTATAAGAAGGTCCATTAGGGAGCAGACTGACTCCTATCTAAAATTTTCAGCACAAAAAGGAGAAGATGCATTTTTATATTGCTGAGAAGAGAACCTTGGAGCATGGAATTAGAGGTTTCCCATTCACTGTCTTATTAAAAAGCAAAACCAAGGACTTCAAATTGATAAAGGTAAAACTGCTTCTCCAGCCATTTTCAGGAGAGGAGAAATGCACTGAGTTGTTCTGAGTTAACTTTCTCATCAAGAGCCCTCATAAAGAGCACTGGTTAGTAAGACAATAAATGAGCATGTTTTAATTAGAAAATGTGGAATCCAAGCACTTTTGCAGGAAAGAAGATGATAGCTGGAAAGAGACATCAGGGGACTAATAAAAGTCAAGATGCATTCAGTGGCCACAGTGAACTCCAAGGTAAAGTTGTGGGACATTTGAGAAGTGAACCAGAGAGGGTGATGAATCAGAAGGGGATGGGAATTACTCAGTGGAACTTATTCTTTCTACTTCATAATGGAATCAGTTGTAAACCCCCTGCTGTGTCCAGGCAAGTGAGGTAACTGATACTCTTGAACCTCCCATACTCCCAACCCTGGCCAGGACTGTGTGCCCAGAGGAGAAAATAATGTAATTAGGGGGTAAGCAAAAGCAGCTAGGCTAGGGCACAGCTAGCACTGAACTTGGCCTGGGTTTTCTCGTCTTTTTTTCAGCCTGCCAGCTCTCTGTCTTACCGTCTAACACCGTGGTGTTTGGTTATGGCCACACCCTTTTTTCTGGTATCTGGTCCTCACAGGCATATGATCCAGGCGTAATCAGTCAACACGGTCCACACTCCAGACCTCCAGACTGGGTCTGCTGTGGGCACAGGTTTCTAGCTGAGTTCCTGGGAGTTTCCTTGAAATATGAAGAGGAAATCCTTTTTCTTTTAGTTTCTAAGCTATGAGAATAGAGCCTGCAGTTCCCACAGAAATCTCACAAAAGGACACCTGCTTAAGAATGATGTTAGGAAACGGAAAAACAGCTGAGAGAGAGAGAGATGCCTAGTGCCTGAGCTCAAGTCCCTGAATCAAGTTCTGCCTGAGTTTTGATTCTGTCCCACACCCTACATTACCCCAAGTTGTATCTTCCTGACAGGGCTCCCAAATGGATAACATAAAGTGTCTGAAACAGTGCTTGGCACCAGGCAGGCGTTTAAGAGATGACAATGACTAAAGACAAAACCAGGAACAGCGTTCAGTCCGTCCACACAGTGCAAAGATTTTCAATATAGCCACCATCTCTCCTCGCATGGACTCAGAAGTTTAGAAGCTGGACAAGACGATCCCTGCCCTTCTCTGCCTTTGGACAAACAAAAGTGTTCAATATTTTACAGAAAATAAACACGTGTTTAATTTTTAAAAAATGATTAAATATTACACTATTTCCAAATATAAATCAAGTCACTTGCTAATATCTGCAGGATATTGTGTGGAGTGCTCTCGTCAAACTCATTCACAGAACATCATGGTCAAATTGTCAGGTCTTCAAGACACCTTGCCTCTGACAAAACCCCATTTCTGTGCTCTTCAAACTGCCTTCATACTTTTGTTCCACCTTCCAGGAACTAATATCCTCCATCCCCGGGGTCTCTCTTTCCAAGACATCACATTCAGTAAGTCCTCAGATCTGCCAAGGGCCTTAACACCAGACTAGAGAGATTAAGTCATTGGGTTTTGGAGAAAGAGAGAAGAGGTCACTCAGGGTCAGCAAAAATGCAAAAGTTGAGCTGCACCAGCCTCTGAGCCATGGACTGAGTACCTCCTCTCAGATCGTTGGCAGCATTAAAGTGCATAATAAATGTAATGCAGTTGAATCACCCCGGAACCACCCCCCACGCCCCACCCCCGGTCTGTGGACAAACTGTCTTCCACAAAATTGGTCCCTCGTGCCAAAAAGGTTGGGGACCGCGGCACTAAGGTGACTAAGAAAGCACGAAGCTGGACACAAGACACCCACACAGCAGGGCCCTACTTTCAGACGGTTTTTACATTTATTATCTCACTTTACTAAGCTGGCTTTCCCCAGGGTCCCACCAAATGCTTCAAAGTGCCTAATATCACCTTATGCTTTCTCATTCCCTATTCCTAAGTGTAGTGGAGAGGATCTGGGTTGATAAGAGATTTAAAAGGCACAAAGACTAAGTTCCCCATTTAAAATTCATATCTAAGCACATATCCATGCAAGAGGAAGAACATTTCCTACCTTCTTCCTAGAACCGGATTTTATATCCAGTCCTTCAAGTAATTGCAAAATAATAATAATAAGCTTTTAATTGTCATATCGTTGGTGTCCAACATCTTGACAGGAGGACTAATGTTGAGCAGTGGACTTAGGGATGCTCCAACCCAGCCGAAGCTTTTTAACAAATTGAAATAGAATTTTAGAACCATCTCACAAATACAAAAAGGAAGTGCTACTCATTCTCTTTTGAAATATAAGGCAGGCATGCACAGCTAAAACACTGAGGACAGAAATTGGAAGCACTTGCTGATTTCTCAAACAATTACTTTGAGCAAGAAAGGATTCTGTAAGGAATTAAAAACACATGATTTTGAAGCTGATTCTCCGTGGTTAATGTTGTCATAAAAATGGATTATTTGCATACAAGACTTAGGGAACAGTCTGAAACGTGTGGGTTTTGGAGGAGAAAAAACAGCTATATGAGAAAAAGTGCTTCAAGTTGTTTCAGCTCCCTTATCATCCAAAGGATGCAGTCCTAGCTGAGCACACTGGCTGAGTGCCTCATGATGGACTGCGATTCTGGGGACATAAGATCCCCAATCATGAAGGCAGGCCAAACCAAGACTAATAAATCAAAGGAAGCTTCAGAAAAGGTGCAGAGCCTACTGCCTCTGCCTGGGAGAACCACGAGTGCCTTATCTGGCTTCTGTGAAAAGAAAAAGATCATTGCGGAGCCAGAATTAGAAAAGCCTCGCGCGCTCCATCAAGTCTCTCCCATCTGAGCCAGATAAAATATCCTCTGGGGAGGCTTCAGGAAATGCCCCGAGGGTATGACAGTTGATATTAGCTGAATGGGTGAAAGAGCACAGACAGAGATGGAAATACTGGGTTTTTTTCAACTGTGAACTTAACCCAAGAGTCTTTGACGTTTACACAGACTCAGGGCAGAGGCTTGCACTTCCAAGGCATGACCGCAAGGTGGCTTCAGTCTGTAATAGGGTCCCCGTGGTCCAGGCTGCAGAGGGATGGCTTTTAAAAAACACAAAACATCTTTCTACCCAGAGGCTTTCCCGTGGTAACTCATAAGTAAGAAGTTCAAGTCCCCAGAGCTTTAATAAACTTAACAAGGCTTTAATTTTATAGCGGGAGACACATTTTAAAAGTTGAGCCCTCCTTGTAGACCTTTACCTTCAAGTATGTTTCCAAGTTTGCAAACCATGCCAAGAGCAGACTAGAGTGGTCTTAAATAAGACAATGCTTGTTTCTTTCTTAACGCACCTTGTAATTTGCACACGAGCCACAACACTTTATTTTCTTATTAATGGGTTTAGGTGTGTTTAACACCGCAAGCCATAAATAGCAAAGCAATGGATTAGACCAGGTTGTCTTTATTTTCCTGCCAATTGTTAGAAAGTGATGTGGGGTATGGGGTACCCCTCCTTACTGGGTTTTTCTCTACCACTCACCAACACACCCCCAACTCCACCTCCCGCCTCTAACCAACCACCAACCCCTGTCTCCATCTGCCAAGAAAAAAAAAAAGGCACAGTCTGGTTTCTCATTGGAGAGCATGCCTATTGAGCTGTTCAGTTATTGAGATTAATAAGCTGCCAGTTTCCAAGGAAGACTAAGAAAACTACAAAATTAAAGTGCACCGCAACGTGAAATGCTGCTGGTGGCCAGGCGGGATCACAGTGTCAAAAAGGCAAGGTAAAGCTATAAACTAAGGCTGAGTTTGAAAAGCTAACCTAAAGGTCTCATTAATTTCCATGTTGCCTCTGATGAGAATTTAGAGGGGGCATAATGTTTCGCAGTATGGAGAAATCATGCTGCCTACTGATTTGAAAAGTGCTAGAATGCATTTCATGCATTGGAGAAGGAAATGGCAACCCACTCCAGTGTTCTTGCCTGGAGAATCCCAGGGACGGGGGAGCCTGGTGTGCTGCTATCTATGGGGTTGTACAGAGTCGGACATAACTGAAGCGACTGAGCAGCAGGAGCAGAATGCATTTGGTTCACCCAGAATGAATTCTAGTTTTACACCTCACTTGAAAACGTTAAAAAAAAAATGGGGGGGGTGGGAAGCAAACAGGTTACCTTGGTTTAATATTCTCAAGATCAAGCTTCTCAGGGATTCTGTCAGAAAATTAATCCTTAGGTAGAAAAATCAATCTGAGAACAAGTTGAGAAGAGTCTTCAGGTTCATCATGGTGGGGATGTTTCCACAATCTCATTTCTTCTCCATGAAAACCTTATTTACTAAAGATCATTAGGCTTGATTCCCAAATATGCAATCCCCATAAAGCTTCCAGATGAGGCTAAAATTACTTGGTCTTGAAGATAAAAAGTAGGTTTTCTGAAATGCTGATACCCAAATTAGATTCCTGGGATTCCCTGTGCCACTTGTCAAGCCCAAAATGCTCCATTCTCGATCAGAGCACTTCCTGGGTGTTCATCACAACTTTCTGAGTGTCCCTACACGAACGATGACCAAATGGCCATCCAGCATACTCAAGGCAGTGTGGCTTTCTCCTGCCAATCTGGCAAAGTCCTGTTTGGAAGATAAACCTCCTGCAAATCAAAGAGGCTAAAAAAAAGTAGCAGTGCTTTTTATTTCTGCAGCTTCAATTTACTCTCGCAGTTTATGATAGGCAGAGCATTAAACCTCTGAGCTCAGCTCACATGTATCCCATGCTGCTGGCACCATAGTCCTTTGAGGCTTCAGATTTACCATTCTGGGTGGCTGTCAGTCTTGCAGAGCTGAAGACAAGGGTCCCTTATATCTTGCCTAGCTTATGAATTTGTCAGTGACCAACTCTATGTCCAGTAACAGACTGGGATTCATCCCTCAGATCATTTCTTGCCTCACATCACTTATAATGCATTAACTTCATCATTTCCATGGCCTGGGTAAATTTTAATTGGATAATAAGTATCATTTTATTTTGTTTTGTTCTTCTAGTTTCAAAGACATTATCATGTGTTGGGAATACGGCATGTGGAGTCAGGTAGACCCAAATTTCAATCCCGGTCCTGCCACCTACTTATTTGGAGATGTGCAGGTAATTTCATCTTCTCAAGTCTCAGTTTCCATTTATTTAAAATAGGGATAAGTAACATATACTTAACAGAAGAGTTAAAGGGTTCAATGGGATCATGCCTGTAAAACTAAGTATTGAGCAAAAACTATTTGATAAAGTTGTTATTCACAGAACTATACAATCATGTAGAATAACTAAGTTGAACAAAATTTCTGGAGAGTTTGTTTTTTTTTTTTTTAAAGAGAAACATCAACTGCTGAGAACTTTGGATACAGTCAAAGTGAAAAGTGAAAGTCACTGTCGTTTCTGACTCTTTGTGACCTTGTGGATTATACAGTCCATGGAATTCTCTAGGCCAGAATACTGGAGTGGGTAGCCTTTCCCTTCTCCAGGGGATCTTCCCAACCCAGGGATCAAACCCAGGTCTCTAGCATTGCAGGCGGATTCTTTACCAGCTGAGCCACAAGGGAAGCCCAAGAAAACTAGAGTTGGATACACTAACTATGCTATTATTTGTAAATGGATGTGCTTTATGTTACATCTGTTATTTTAGAATCAAAATAAGTCTGGACAATAACAGCAACTCAATACTCTTTCTTGTTGCCTCAGAGATTTAAGAGGTGGAAAACTGAACTTGTTTTCTAAGTGACATCACTATTCACTCAGCCTCTTAAGTAAAAAAATCGGGTATTGTGCTCACGTCTGTCTAAGCTACATCCTGACATTCCAGCCATCATTAATTTTACTGATTCTACCTTTAGTACATTCCCCATAACTCTGGTCAGATTGGTAGGAGAAAGGCAGACAGCTCTGATACTGCAGCTATGGGGACCCTAATGGAAACACCACCATTTTTCATCTTAACCATGACAGTATTCTCCAAATTGCATCCTCAGTCTTACTGTACCTCTGCCCAACCCCCTACCTATTAACCATAAGGCAGCTACCATAATTAAAAGCAAAACAAAACCATCTATGTATTATTTCAGCCTTCTGTTTAAAATGCTTCAGTGATCTTTCACTGTTTTGGGGAGAGTCCAGAATCTTTAAAGCAGCCCCAAACCATGCACTGTCCTGCCCTTGCCTGCCTTTCTAGTTTGCTTTCTCTTCCTGGAGTCAAAGCACTTCTTCTCCCACTGGATCATAGTTTTCACCAAGAACATTCTTTAAGTCTGCTGCTGCTACTGCTGCTGCTGCTAAGTCACTTTAGTCGTGTCCGACTCTGTGCGACCCCATAGACGGCAGCCTAATTAACACCTACTCATCCTTAGGGCTCAGCCTTTATGCCAATTTCTCCTGAGTCTGGCTTCTCTATACCTCTCATGGCACTTAATACATTTGTCATTGGAGGGTCACAGGCCTAATCTTTTGCTCGCATTCTGTCTACAGCCTAGAATCTACAAAAAGACAAGGACTTGCTTTTCTTCTTCTTCAATGCCTGGCATCTGGTTGGGTCTCATAGATGTTTCTCTAATGAGTAATGGATGACCATTTCAAAAAGTAACTTGAAAACTTGCTTGAGGATCTTGATGGCTACTCTGGTATTCTGGGGGCAAAAGCAAACTCAGAGAGAAGTTTTGTTCTGCTTAGGGATTTTCTTTAGTGACCTGCTACCAGAGAGAGATTCCGAGAAAGAAGCTTGCTTCAGCAAAATGTACGACGGAAGGAAAGTTAGGTTCTTTCACTGAGCTACTTTTTACTACTTTAGACAAAGAGATGCTGACTTCAGAAACTCCCAAAGCAGCAGCTGGCCAGAAAGATTCCTGACCTTGTTGCTCTCAGAAGAAGGAGGAGGAGATAGGTGGTATCAACTCAGAATTACCCATGGACCTTGTTCTAAGACCTTCTGCAAGTAGGCTGAGAGAAAGATGGTTGAGGAGAGTGATTCTGTAGACCATCCTGTTTGCAAACAGTTCCTCTGCCCTGTGTTTTGTTTCTCTTGGCTTATATTATGGTTTACACATGAACTGATTGTTTTGGGTAGTACGCATTTATATGCATTTTTTATTTATATGGTTAACATTGATACAAAACTTTCCCTTATAAGCTTTTTTTGTCTTGTGTTATATTCCAAATTTGTACAGTGCTGTTTTCTGGCTATGCCTCCTTAACCAGCACCTTGATTCTACTTGTCATAGAACAAAAAATGGAAAAAGCACAGTTCAAGGAAGATCTAACATGCCTCATTAAGACTGATGGGAACATCAACAAGCAATGCAGGGGGCCAGGGCTCGTTCCTTGCTGGTCTAAAGAAACACCTTGGATTTGGCTTGGAGTCTCTGGGGTGGCAGAATGCCTACCCATCACCTTCCAGAGTTATGAAATTCTTCCATCATGCCCAGAAGTCTAGATTAATGAGATCGGGGGTGGTGAAGTTTTGTTTGTAAATTTCCATTGCACTTTCACAGTTGATGACTACATCATAATCAGCCTCCAGAATGTCTTGCCTTCAATGGTTCTCTGTCTCCAATGTGGTTAATCAATCCTTATTTGATATGAAAGACATGAATGGGAATCCTAGTATGATATCATTACCCTAACTTAAGAGCTTCTGTTCCCTACATTTGCCTGGTGGGTAAGAAAATGACACCATTAAACTAACAATATTTCAGCATTGGAGTGAAATTGTTCACTTTTACAGTTTCCAAGACTACATGGAAAAATCACTGAAGAATGGGAACAAATGATGCCATAATCTTTGATTTTTTTTCTCCACTTATCTACTAGGTAAAACTCTTATTTATCCTTCCAAACCCAGCTCAAACAGCCCCTCAGCTGGAAAACTTTTCCTGAACATCCTGGAATAGTTAATTATGATGTCAGCTGTTCAACCACTGTAACTTACAGACTTTCTTTATTGTAAACACTGCATGATCTTTCTGTTTATGTGCCTATATCCTTTTTTAGGCTGTATGAGCTCTAAGGGAAGAATACACGTTTTAATCATAATCTCCCCAGTACCTAACATAGCACTTAGTATTTTCAAGAGACTCAGTAAATATTTGCTAATAAGAGACTGAATAAATAATATCTAAAAGAGAAACATAAAGTTCAACAATTCAATTCAAGACCAGTTGCACACCCAAATTCTATGTATTCAGTTCTATAGATAGAATTTCAAATACCTGGGTTTGATTTTAGTAATGGCCCTTCTCAAGGGACTTACATTCTCTAATTCTTGGCCCTTGAATGTACTGATCAGAGAACATCTGATACTGTTCTTGCCTTCTGATAGGATTTGGCTTGCTTCCTCTAAAAGCACTGAGAAACTCCAAACCTAGGAGAAATGCTAAGTATTCTAATAACCTGACGAAGGACTCGACAGGTTGGAAGGCATGTTCTGGGAGAACTTCAGGAGAGCAGGAAGGGGATATGCTTGGTTTGCTGGTCCTCTCCCCCAGATCTTTTCAAGGGAAATATTTATTGCCAATCACATCAGAATGTGATGGGTGACAGCAGATACCCTCATGCAGTGCATGTGTTCCCATCACCAATTAGAGACTCTTTGTGCGGAGTGGACATTCTGATGGATCTTTCCCTGATGATGTGACAATCAAGGCAATAATTGTAGGTTTGTGATCAGATACCTCACCATCTTATGTGTAGAAACCACCAGAGTTCCATCCAAAGTCTCATAATTTACGATCTCACTGATGCTCTAGAATGCATGCAAGTTATGTTGACCCCAAATCTACATTCTGAAATTTTTAAATGGTGACAACAATGATTTCTTCCTACTTCACTGACGTGCTTCCAGGCTTGATTGAGACAGTGCATTTAAACCACTGATATTGGCATTTACAAAGTACACAATAGAAACTGTTCGGTATTGGTGATGCTAGTCCTCTTTTTCCCTTTTTCTCCTTCTTTTTCCCAATATCTACTACATTTCTTCTACCCTTTCTCCTCCTCCTCCGTCTTACCCACTGTGCATTGCCTCATGTCTAGTGACTATTAATATTTTTCAAATAATGGCTGTTAACGTGAAAACAGACTGACTAGTACCCCACAAACTCTATGGCAGTTCATAAATATAAGGAAGAAAAAAGAAAATCTTATCCACTCTTAAAGACCACCACCAACTATGAAAATTGACTGAGTTAAGCCTGGTGGACTAGTTAGCTTTCAGCCTGGAACCCTTCCATAAAGCTACTTATTAGTGGGTTATTATATCAATGCAGATGTTTAAACCTATCTATTATATATAATATATACATATATTTTCTATTGAGTTTACTTATTATAAACCTTAGAGATTACAAAGGCATGGTTACAAATCACCTACACTGGTTAGAAAATAAAATGCATCAAAGTTTGAAGTGACTATAATGACAATGAGGTTCAACGTATCCAAGATCTTATTAATAATTAGAGATAAACAACATGAAATGCTATGGCTTGCATAATTATTGCCAGCTGCATGCAAAAAATTCACTGGCCATTACCGGAAAGATTACAGATTATTTTTTTTCTTTAAACCTAAGTTATTAAAGTTTAAAAACTATGTGAGAACTTTCTAAAGGTTCAATATGAATTAGCCCCATTCTCTATTTAGTTTCCATGGTTCTTCTGGGCTAGGAAACAGTGACCACTGAAGTACATACACCCTGAAAGTGCCTGGGGATGGAAAAACAAGAGCATTCCAGTATCTGGTCAACCCACTGCCAATTACACTGTAGCCTGCCACGCTGTGACCAATGCCCCTTCCTTCAGGTCGCTAAGGCAAGGGTCATTTTGGAAGACCAGAAGCAAAGGTGAGAAAAGGACAGCAGCAAACACAAAGCAAAGCCAGAGCTGGAGATCACTTTCCAACTCTTCCCTTTCAACATAAATGCTGCCCCTTTTTTCTTGTTTGTTTTTCTCTACATTGTTGTTTGCCCCTCAGGCATCAAGCTGTTAAAAAGTGTGTACAGGAGGGATTAAAGAGAGACTGCATGTTGGATGAAATATAAATTAAAATTATACTTCTGTCAGTCTGGAATTGGGGATTGTTTCTCAAGGTCTCCCCAAACACTTAATTTCAAATGAGTCTTCATTTATTACTTCAGGAAAGGCTAAATGCATAATTTATCAGCAGCTTTCAGTCAATATACCCTTATAAGCATGTTTCCCATGAGCCTTTGTGTAAAAATATGTTATGCTAATTCTATTAGTTGGGTACACAGGAGCTGTCGAAGAAAGTAAACATGCATTAAAAGGAGACACATGTGAACAAAAGAAATACCTATCAACCTGCTGTCCAGGGTGGAATTACCAAGGGAACAGCCAGAGCTGGTCAACTTATCCCACAACGTAGGCGGGGTTTTCACCCCACTATAGCTCTGCGCCACCCCGATGCTCTGCGAGGGTGAGGCAGGAAGGAGGCATGTGTGATCACGATGGGGACTTACCGAGTCTCCAGCGGCACGTTGCTGTTCAGCACCCAGCTGTCCTGAAGCTGAACGGACTCGGGAGTGGTGGCCAGGTCATTGGGGGCGGGAGCCGGGGCGTGGATCTGACTCCGCCGGTTGGTCAGCGAGTTCCTGTTGAGGGAGTTGGCGGACGAGTGGTGATGGGACAGCGTGTGGTTGTGCGGGGGTGGCAAAGGGGGCCTCAGAGTCGACTGGCTGTGGTGGTTTGGAGGGCCTGGGAAAAGAGGAAGGAGAAATGGCAGTCAGGGGCTGCTGGCCACCGCCGCGAACACACTATCTGGAACCAAAGCCTTGATATTGACAAGTGCTGAACATCACCCATTGGAAACTCAGGTAAGACTACATCAAGCATCCCAGGGTCAGTTACTAATAAACAGTATGCCTTGATTTGCCTTTAGGTAATTGCACTCATCTCACACACTAGTAAAGTAATGCTCAAAATTCTCCAAGCCAGTCTTCAGCAATACGTGAACCATGAACTTCCAGATGTTCAAGCTGGTTTTAGTAAAGGCAGAGGAACCAGAGATCAAATTGCCAACATCTGCTGGATCATGGAAAAAGCAAGAGAGTTCCAGAAAAACATCTATATCTGCTTTATTGACTATGCCAAAGCCTTTGACTGTGTGGATCACAATAAACTGGAAAATTCTTCAAGAGATGGGAATACCAGACACCTGCCTCTTGAGAAATCTGTATGCAGGTCAGGAAGCAACAGTTAGAACTGGACATGGAACAACAGACTGGTTCCAAATAGGAAAAGGAGTACATCAAGGCTGTATATTGTTACCCTGCTTATTTAACTTATGTGCAGAGTACATCATGAGAAACGCTGGGCTGCAAGAAGCACAAGCTGGAATTAAGATTGCCGGGAGAAATATCAATAACATCAGATAGGCAGATGACACCACCCTTATGGCAGAAAGTGAAGAGGAACTAAAGAGCCTCTTGATGAAAGTGAAGGTGGAGAGTGAAAAAGTTGGCTTAAAGCTCAACATTCAGAAAACGAAGATCATGGCATCTGGTCCCATCACTTCATGGGAAATAGATGGGGAAACAGTGGAAACAGTGTCAGACTTTATTTTTTTGGGCTCCAAAATCACTACAGATGGTGACTGCAGCCATGAAATTAAAAGACGCTTACTCCTTGGAAGGAAAGTTATGACCAACCTAGATAGCATATTGAAGAGCAGAGACATTACTTTGCCAACAAAGATCCATATAATCAAGGCTATGGTTTTTCCTGTGGTCATGTATGGATGTGAGAGTTGGACTGTGAGGAAAGATGAGTGCTGAAGAATTGATGCTTTTGAACTGTGATGTTGGAGAAGACTCTTGAGAGTCCCTTGGACTGCAAGGAAATCCAACCAGTCCATTCTGAAGGAGATCAGCCCTGGGATTTCTTTGGAAGGAATGATGCTAAAGCTGAAATTCCAGTACTTTGGCCACCTCATGTGAAGAGTTGGCTCATTGGAAAAGACTCTGATGCTGGGAGGGATTGGGGGCAGGAGGAGAAGGGGGCGACAGAGGATGAGGTGGCTGGATGGCATTACTGATTCGATGGATGTGAGTCTGAGTGAACTCCGGGAGTTGGTGATGGACAGGGAGGCCTGGCGCGCTGCGATTCATGCGGTTGCGAAGAGTCGGACACGACTGAGCGACTGAACTGAACCGAGGCATCAAATGATGCATGAGAAGCTAGGTTAGCAAAACCAGGCTGGTGAGGGCTCACCAGTGGGAATTATTTGAAACTTCTTAATTCTGCAAGGAAAGTCATGTGACATTCAAGGTTGACCTCTATTGTAACAAGTTCCCAGCCCATTTCCTGGTAAGCCAGGATACTCCATACATTCTTTAAACAATGTCCACAATGGGGGGAGGGGTGGGCTTCCCTGGTGGTCCAGCATTAGGGCTCCACACTCCCACTGCAGGGTGCATGGGTTCGATCCTTGGTTGGGGAACTCCTACATGTTGTGAAGCATGGCCAAAATACAGATAAAAAGAAATAATGGTATGGTATCTTTCTGAAGGTATAAGAATATGGCATACTGGAAGTCAGGGAGTAGCAAGTTTAAACACCTATCAGGGGCCAGGCAGGAAAGTGAAGTGGATTGAGGTGAACGGGAGCAGGTAGGGAACAGCCTTCACTCAGATCAAGGCTCACGTGGCTATTTAGGGGTTAGAGATCAAGGCAACTGATCCTCCAGTTTTTCTAGGAAAGCTGAAGATCTGGACTTTTAGTTTTTTTAAAAATGTTGACAATGAAAATATATATGCGTGTGTTTTGGGTATGTGTATTTATATATATACCCACATATGTATGTATACACACACACATATATATTTTTATATATACACACACACACATATATATACACATATGATTACATATGACTTCCCTGGTGGCTCAGATGGTAAAGAATCCGCCTGCAATGTGGGAAAACCTGGTTCGATCCCTGGGTCAGGAAGATCCCCCGGAGAAGGGAATGGCAACCCACTCCAGTATTCTTGCCTGGAGAATTTCATGGGCAGAGGAGCCTGGAGGGCTACAGTCCATGGGGGTCTCAAAGAGTCGGACACAACTGAGCGACTAACACTTTCACGTTTATATACAATCACATGTATATATGTATACCTTTTTAAAAATGAGAGTCAACGAAACACACCTATGAGCTCACTCAGATCAGGGGCTTGATAACATCTGTCCTCTGAGAGATGAACCCTGAGGACTCGGTCTCTGGAGAAGGTCAGGGTTGATGTTTTCAAACCGTGACCCTTACTCAAAATTGCATCCTAGTTTCTAATCTTGAAATCCTCCATCCTTGCAGGAAAAACACACAAAGGACAACCACACCCCTCTACATATTCGCCTGTAAATATGACCAAGGATGACAGTCCCCTCCACGGTTTTCCTGGCAATCCGTTCTCCATCTACAAAGTGAAATATTTTAAGCGTAATGAAAATGAAAGCAGTTCACTATGCAATGCAAGCCTATAATTTGGTTTTAATGGCTGCTGAAACATGACTTTTAATTTGTGTCCTTTGAGAAAGTTTATTTTTTGAAGCCTCCAGTCGGGCTTGGCAGCCCACCAGGTGACTGCCGAGCCTTGTCATTTTGGCCCCTGCCAACTTTGAAAATCCTCAGCCCCTGCTGTCCTGGCTCTAAGAAGTTGGCTCAAGTCATTTAAACAAGCAATTTGACACAAATTTCAACTACTTGTCTCCTTATGTGGCCAGGCTACATCTCCAAAAGGTGTAATCTACATTCCATGGCTCCTGGGAAGCTTGCAGAAACGTTCCGAGAGAAAGGCAACATGTCAAGAAGATACTAGGTTTGGGGAGCATCGTGACCATTGCAAACAGGAAAGAAAAATGCAGAGGAAAGTGGTTCCTCGAAGTTTGTGTCTCTGGGCTGAAATTACTTGGGTGATTTTTTTTGGGGGGGGGAGGGGGGGTTGTGGGACAAATAAAACTAAAACTAAAACCCAGTGGGAAATGCCACCATACCGTTGTATAGATTTTTAAATTGCGTCCTCCAAATGAACCTGTTAATTCGTATTTTCCATTCTGCACCACTGACATTTTAAATATAACTTTGAAGGAGTTTCATTGCTATAGCAGGCTATTATATTTTCTGGCATTGTTGTCTGTCTTGCAATGTATTATTATATAGTTATTTAGCATTTGTCTGTCTCGTATTAGTGGAAAGAGGGGAGAAAAGGGGGTGAAATGATGTAATAATGATCCTTCAGAGATGCTATCTAAGCCCCTCACACAAGGTTAATGAATTCTCATGCCTTTCTTTCTCCCCCTCTCAACTCCCATCCAAGTGGTGTCATTATTCTCCATTAGTTAGGTAATTATGAGCCTTGCCTCGGGAAGGCGAGATGAATCAGAGCACAAGCGAGAACCCACCCTCCCCAGCCCCAAGCCCTAACTTTGCATCTCCCTCAGCCCTCAGCCCCCACCCTCCAGCTCTCCAGCTACACCCTCCCAAAGTACAAAGAGGCTGTGTGAGGGATTTCATTCACTAAATGGGACACCAGGCCCCTCCTGCTTCTGGTCTGTTCACCCTGAGCTGAGCCTTCTCTGCCTGCTCCAGCTTGGGTGGTCTTTTCCTGTCCATCAGTGTTCCCTGTGGGTGCAATTCCTGTGGTTGTCTTCCTGTGGACACAGCTGGCGGTGGTGCCCACGGGGGAGCGGCGCTTCCACCTGGGTGTTGAGTGGTTTGTTTCCAAAAGATGGAGGGTGAGTTTTCCAGTTTTCCAGACAGGTCAAATTCTCCATTTCTCCTTAAGAGAAGGCCTAGGGCATCATCGCGGGGGGCGGGTGGGGGAGTTGAGGGATGGAGAAGGACGAACAGGAGAAGATAAACAAATACTCAACTCTCCACTCACCCGGCCCTCCTGTAAAGCAGCAAGCTCTTTGCATAAAATCAAATGACCCATTGCAACAACAGTGCAGCAGTCCCCCATCCTCTGTATTGAAGGATGCTCACCTTACACTGTTGCTCATTTCCACTGTGACACTGGTCATATTTGCTCATTTATCTATCTATTCAAAACTCAAACTTTTGAACTAGGTGCAGGAGCTAGAAGGAAAAGACCCTGACAAGAGAGGCAAATGCTATCACTGGGGATAAACAGAACTGGTGCACGAGCATCTGCAGGGGGCACTGAGCCAGTGGTTAGGAGACAATATCTGAAGAACTGGGTTCAAGGATCAAGTCTGCCCACTTTTGAGTTATGGGAACTTAGGCCTCAGGCTTCCTTTCTCTAATTATCAACATCCTTATCTGTCAAATGATGAAAACAGCAGTAACTACCCATAAGGTTGCTGTGAAAGGTAGGGAGGAAGGTGACTGCAAAGGGCTAAATACGCTACCTGATGGCTGGCAAGTTCCCCCCAAACTGCGTGCGTGGACCACTGCTTGGTTCTGGGGGACAGAAGGATGGATAAAGGAGTAACTGCAGCTCTCAAGAAGCTCAGATTTAAGCAGAAAGAGTGCGCTCAGAGTTCATCTCCCAAGGGCAGGAGTCACAAACTGGCAGACCCCAAGCTGACTATTACCAAAAATTCAAGGTGAAGACTGTACATAGGGTTCCAGACTTCTGACTTCTCTTGGAAACAAATTAAAGACATCGAGTCTGTATTCCCTCATGGCAACAACTGGATGGAGCCCAGCACCATTGGGTGGTTTTGCTTGTTTGCTTCTGTCATCAACCTGAACAACCCCTGTTACCTTCACCTGGTCAGATGTAGCCTTTGTATTACGGGCTGGTAGACATTTACGCTTTTGGACCGCTGCCTGAACTCAGGGTTCCTTAGCATTCTGTGTGGGTCACGTGTCTCTCATATAACAACACTTCTGCTACAGTGAATGATCTCAAGCACTTTTTGTGTTTGTTTTTGTCACAGTCATCCAATATGTTTGCTGGATGTGACGGTTTTCTATTTCAAAAAATGCACACAATGGCAAGCAACATGCCTTACTGCTTTCTAGGAAGCGAAATGACATGAAAGAGTCATTCTCTAAGGCAAGTGTTGTCTTCAGTCTATGGTGAAACAAAGATGAATATCTCAGCTTGATGAAGGAAGCTTCCTTCATGTCCACTCTGAGTGCCACACATTTATTGGGCTTAATTCATCGTATTAATGGCTCTTCTATTACATAAATCTGAAATCACACAGTAATGTAATTGAGGCATGAATAACTATGTAGCATAAACACTTACATGGTATCAACCTAATAAGTATGCTATTAGCAGCAAAAGGCAGTTGTCATTAAAATTACTGTGCTAACCTATTATACTGCACCTGATTTATCCTGAAGTCAGAAACCTGGAATTTGTTTTTAGGTGCTGTGCAGCTTTTAGTCCTAGGAAGAAGGAGCTATATATCGGTCCTTTGTTAAAAGCTAGGGCAGGACAGATAGGAATCCGAGCAAAGTTAATTCACGGAGAAGGTGCCTCCTGTAGATTTTAAAATGAAGTGCTTGAATGAACACTTAACTTGAACTGTTTGCTTATTTGGATTGTTTGCTTGAACGGTCTAGGCGTCTGAGGTTTTAGATGTGCTGTGGGACAGCTGCCAGCAATTCTGTTCCTGAAAGAGATGCTGTTCACATATTCTGTCCTTCCTAAATGCCAACTGGTTAACGGTGGAGTCTTAAAAATAAAGCAGGACTTCTTGATCAGGTCACAATATCAATTCCAACATAGTTGTCTGGGATTACAAAATTTTAGAGTATCAACTCTTTTTGTAGAAAAATTTTTTATGGAAGTACAGTTGAATTATAATATCACCTAAGTTTCAGGTGTACAGCACAGCAATTCAGTTATATACACAACTTTTCCCTTAAAAGTTATTTTGGAATACCAAGTATGGTTCCCCGTGCTATACAGTAGGTCTTTGGTGGATTTATGGTAATGTGTATATATTAATTCAAGTCTCCTAATTTATCCCTCCCCTACCGCTCTTCCCCTTCGGTAACCATAAGTTTGTTTTCTGTGTATGTGAGTCTCTTTCTGTTTGGGAAATGTTTGTATCTTTTTTTTTCCTTCAACCTATAAGCAATATAGTATAATAATTGTCTTTCTCTGGTTTACTCTACCTAGTACGATAACCTCTAGGTCCATCCATTTTGCCGCAAATGGCATTATTTCATTACTTTTTATGACTGAGTAATAGTCCATTGTATATACATATACACATACATATTAATACACACTGGAGTTTCATCACCCAGAAACTCCAGTCTGTCAACATTATCCCCACTTCCAGCATATTCTAGCTATTCTAGCATAATTGCTGTCAAGAAGGAACTTGCTTCAAAGATGAGGTTCAGGAGGCAGAGAGTTTGTGGTTAATTCATTATCCACAAATAAATAAATTAGGAGGGATAAATTAGGAAGCTGAGATTAACATATACACCTTCACTATATATAAAATAGATAATGAGTATCACTCATTCTTGAAGATGGCATGCTAATTGTTGATCTTTAAAAATTACATATATATATATATACACACACACACATACACACACGCACACATACACACATACACAAATACACTGGAGTCAACTTATGTGTTGACTAGATGAGTGGTGCTCAAATAGCATGTGGAAACCAGCAACGCCCACATTTTAAAGAATGTGTAAAGAAAGCATTTTCTATGGAGCTAAGGAAGTAAATTCACAATAACTGGCTATTGTTGTACTTTTCTAAATAAACAGCTGGGGGAGGCATTCAGGCTGGGTCTTCCTTTGCCAGGCAGGGTGTTGATGGCAGTGGGAGGGCAGGGATGAACTCAGATAGCCTTGACTTGCCCACACCAATTATTCCTGGCGATTAAAAATGATGAGGAAATGTGTGAAAGAAAAAATAAAAGTAGAGGCCTGCCTAGCTGCCAACGATTTACTCATTCTTGGAGCTGACAAGCCAGTTGTCTGCCTTTAAAAATTTTAACCCTTCAGCCCCCAAGATAATGAATTAACCACAAACTCTCTGCATTCTGAACCTCATCTTTGGAGCAAGTTCCACCTTGACAGCAATTTGAATATGCTGGAAGTGGAGATAATGTTGACAAAAACTCTGGAGTTTCTGGGTGATGAAAACTGGCACCAGGAAACCCTGTTCAATTTTAACCTTGAATGGGCGCCAGAGGGAATCGGAGGTGAGCATTTCCAAGCCTCAGGTTAGAACTAAGGAGAGTGGAGGCTATTGCAGACGGCCAGGCTGGTGGTAAGTTGTGAACCCCTGTTTGGCCACTTATTAGCTATGTGATCCCTGGAAAGTTACGTATTTTTTTCTGAGTTTGTTTTTTCATCTGTAAGATGGGTATAGTCATTTTATTTCTTTCATATAATTGCTAGGATAATCAAATAAGAATATTTGTAGGGAGCCTAGCACAATTCTTGGCACTTTAGTAAGCTATCAATACATATCATTTTCTTTGCAATTAATAATACCAATAATAGTAATAACAGTGATAGCAACCATGGTTCTGGCGAAAGTGATGAGTACCTCTTGAGGCACTCCAGTTTTCCTAGCTGTTTTAGGCAGCAGCTTTCACAGTGAAGTTTCAAATCAACATGTGGAGGCAAAATTACCATCCTCAGATCCCCTCTACCTTCAGATTCTGTCTGCAGAAGGGCACAGGGACTAAGTGACAAAGCGGGACATTAATACAGGCGGTCTCAGGAGTATCTCTCTAAAAGCCTGCAGCAGTGGAACCTGGGATTCAGAGCTCTCTCATTTCCATAAACAAAACAATGGTCACGACGACAAACCAATAATATTGACAACAGATGCTATGAATTAAGCTCTCTCTGTGTGTCTGATCCCACACTAAGGGCTGCATTTCAGTTATTTCAGAGTATTTCCACTCCCTTCTATGGGATAGGTTCTCTTATCATCTCCATTTTACAGACCCAGAAAGTTAGGCTCAGAGAGGTTAAGTAGTATGCTACTGGTCACACAGCTCAGTAAGCAATAAAGCTGGTGTTGATCCCAGGGTCTCCTCCTCACTTTGCCCCACGCAGAGGAGTACAAGGTTCTAGAAAGCATGCTCACAGGGAGGGAATGAGGACCCTCCCCAGTTTGCTCAGGACCCTGCAAATCCCCGCCTGTCACATGGGTTCGATTCCCTAACAGAGAAAGTGTCAAACTACTTTGGGCTTCCCTGGGGGCTCAGATGGTAAAGAATCTGCCTGCAATGTGGGAGACCTGGGTTCCATCCCTGGGTTGGGAAGATCCCCTGCAGAGGAAAGTGGCAACTCATTCCAGTGTTCCTGCCTGAAGAATTTCATGGACAGAGGAGCCTGGTGGGCTATGGTCCATGGGGTCACAAGAGTCGGACATGACTGACTAACACGCACACACACTGCAAATACAGAGGAAAACTGGCTTGCTGTACTCTTTTACACATTGCTTAAATCGCAGAACCAGATCTCGTGAGAAAGTGGAGGGAATCTCCCCCTCACAGTATGGCTTGAATCAAGAGAAATAGGCCAGAACAGCCAAACTGCAGAGCGGTCTCTTTTCTGCGCCTCTCCAAAGGGCCCTCCCCGCACTGCATCCCTGGCTCCCATAACCAGTGGCGGGAGGGATGAGCAGCAATTAGGTCTGCTGGAGGCGGAAACAAGGGCACGCTGGGCCCGGCCTGTCCTGCTGGCTCTGATTGGAGGGCCTCTGCCAACAGCCCAGGGATGAGGCAGACGGAGGTTGATCAGATTCAGCTTCCTCCTCCGTTTGGAGAGAGGCTTACTTACCTGCCTCTAAGTACTGGACCCAGTGGACATTCAGCGAGCTCCCTCCTTCCCTTAACATCTACTGAATGACCTGTCTCCTAAAGAACAGACTATTTTTTATTATTGACCCACTGATGGTATTGCTGGCATGTGGGATGGGTGACTTGTCTGTATTATTTCTTATATCTAACTGTGCTATTGGCAGGCTATTTCTCTGCATGTCAGAATAGAGGAGGAAAGAAAGAATACAAGGTGAAGGAGAAGCCAAGTTATGGCCTCTTTCTCATCTCCCAGAGGGCCTCCCTGGCCAGGGCCTCTCAGTCTGCGTTGCATGGTCCTGGAGCCAGGAGGCTGACCTTCCTGGAAAGACCCCATTCAGCCTGACCGGAGCACCAGAGGAGGAAAGGACAGTACTCACTCATAAGGAGTGATTTGTACTTTACTTGCTTACACAAAATGTATGACCTCAGAGAAAAAGCATTCCAGGCACCTTTATGATGATACTCGCAAGGCAGACGTGTTGTCAGATTTACCTACATTCATAAACAGCTAGGGTTCAGAGGGACATCTTAGCTCATCTAAGGACAAGCGTTTGCATTTAATAAGCCCCACCTGTGTGATAAGCACTCCATATATTTCGCCTTATTTAAAACTTGTAATACTCTACTCAATATTCTGTGATAACCCAGATGAGAAGAGAATCTGTAAACGAGAGAAAATAAGTATGCATAACTGAATCACTTTGTTGTACACCTGAAACTAACCCAGCATTGCAAATAAACTCTACTCCAGTGAAATCAAAATAAAAAAAAATTGAAGAAAAATTTATAACAACATTCAGGATAGATATTGTTGTCCATTTCAAAGAGGAGGAAATGGAGGGGCAGGGAGGTTACGTGATACAGGCTTCCTTTTGTACATTTCACATTTAACCACAGTATATCCGGGCCCCTTTCCAGTGCACCATCGCTTTCATCACCCTTGGCAAAAAGCTTTGGATGACTTTTGGACCCTCCTGTGTTCTGCACGAGACTGTGAGCTCCTCCAACACCAGGAGCCTACCTCTCTTGTTTGTAAATCCCCAGCACAAGGCCACAGCACCTGGCATGGAAGTGGCACAGAATGAATGAATGAACAAATGAACTGATGCCCCTGGAGGGTTCTGTTTGGTGAGCCTCAGCTCAGAGGAATCACAGTAGACTTATGCCCCTGTTCCTTGAGCATTCCAGTTACTCCCCTAATTCTCACTGCCTCAGAAGGTCCTTTAACAGGGAGATGGGCAGACACAGGGGAGAGGTGACTTCCATCCCCTCTATTTTTATGTTTGGTCCTGGCTCTGCCTGACCTCCTACTCGTTTAATTGTTATTAATGACAACTTAACTGAGCTATAATAAAATTCAGTCCTTAAAGTGCACATTTTAGTATTTTAAAAGTATATTCACCGAGATGTACAACCATCACTACTGTTTGAGGACATTTCTGTCACCCCCACTCCCCACAAGGAAACCCCATACCCACTCGCAGGTGCTGTCCAACTGCTCCTGTTTCTTTCTGTTTCCATGAATCTGCCTATTCTGGACATTGCATATAAAGGGTGATCCCCTCCGGGATTTTATAATCACGTTGTCTGTCTGCTGCGGAGCCCCGCTTGAACAAAGTTAGACTTCAGATGGGGAGGCGAGCACTTCATACCACTTAGAAAACATCTTTCTCAGGCAACCCGAAGCCAGTCCTTCACAGGTGCTTTTGGGCTGCTGTTGATATTTTTCCGGTGGAGATTGTTAGGTGATGGCCATTTGAGAGCCAATTGTGTACTTGAGGGTCTGAGGGGGATCCTGGAATTTGTTGCAGTGCTTCAGGCATGGCTGTAATCACAGCAGAGGGCCATTTCTGCTCAGCTAAAACCCAGCCGTGCACAGGCAGGAACTCTTGACGGCGGAGAAGGAAGAGAGAGGGAACTCTTGCATCGGGTGCCAAGCCAGCAGCTACCCTTGAATTACGAGCTTCAGGTTGCTTGTTGGTTTGGGACTGTCCTGCCCCAGGTGGGCAAGTTCTCACCTCTGGTGGGTCGGAAAGGGATTTTAATCCGAAGTGCCACATTAGTTTTACCATACCCTTCCCTATATTCACTCCTTATTTTCTTATTTTTCTCACTCCTTGCTTTCTTAAATCATCAGGAAAGTATCACTTGAGATCAGTGTCAACTCCATTAGCTCTTTCCAAGTGACAAAGACAAAAAAAAAAAAAAAAAAAACCACTTGAAATATCTGAGAGAAATCCTTCTAAAGAGAAGATTTTATTGCAAAGTTACATCTGAGCAGTGCCTATCTGAGCATTTCAATAAATCTACATTACCCTAGGTATTTTGGCATCCTCTGGGAGAGGAAAGCCTATCAGTGAAAAGTAATGATTTTGGGTTTTTCAATTGCCCTAAGGATCTTGACAATGCTATTAAGACCCATGCTCTCCCAGTCGAGAAGTTTAGGAGTGAAATTATTAATACGCCCAGACGTTATGTTGATTGTTGCGCTATAGCAGAAAATACTCTCTCTTATTTGAGCTGCATTATCACTTTCCCAAGCAGAGAATTGCATCAGAAATTTAAACTCCTCTCATTCCAGCTCATCGCATAGCTTTTCAAGGTCTTATTGCAAAATAGGTTGGGCATAATTTGGATATTTCCCTACCCATGAAAGATAATATGTTTTTCAAAGACTGGACTTCTTTCTTTTTTTTTTTGAAAAATAAAAATCACAGTGGAATTTTCTTCCATCAAGATGTCATACTTTAGCTTTTAAACTAGGTTTTCCTTGCGGTGTATTTCATTCTTTTTTTGTTTCTTTGAGATGGTCACAATTCTTTTCCCAGAACATAGGAAGGGAATCAAAACAAAGATAAAATCTGATTTTGATGTCAGATTGAGCCTCTGATTAACAGAATGACGGGAACATGCTCTGGTCGACACCATTCATTAATACCAAGAATGACTGAAGCACACCAGTTAAATGGCAACGACAGGATAAAGGTTCCTAGCACATTTTCACTTCAAAGCTCAGCAGAATTATTTACTCTCTGGGTGACCTTTTCCCCAAATCTCTCATGGTATGAGCCTTATAAGGCAAGAGAACAAAAGTTTCTCCAAACTATGTAAACAGAAGTCCGCTGAATGTCAGACCTTGAACTTTGTGCGTCTGATTTCCTGTCAAGTGACAGTGGGCATGATGGGATACATAGGGTATATTGCTGGGGATGTTTTCAGGTCTGCCTTCCAGATAAACAAACATGGACACACACACAAGCACATAATTATGCCGGAGAAACAAATATCCGAGAGCTTTCTGAAGAAGCATACCCCTCCCAGGATGTAGTGGTTCACAAGCATGAACATGTACCCCTCGGCCTGATGCAAGAGTCTCAGGATGCAAACAACTTTCAGAAAACACGGGGACCAACAGGAGGCCAGTGTGCTCTGCAGATCTCCGTTTTGTTGGGGAGGAGGTGTCCGTGACATGAGAATCACCATCTCCCACTGTGCCCCTTTGGCAAACAGAATTTCCTCTTAGCCACACTTTAGTATGCTATTTCCAGGACTTTCCCACAGCCTTCTCAACACTGATTTCTCCGGTTTTCCCTGGGTGACTTCTGAGTTCAACAATCAGAGTTATGAGGTAGGTAACCTGTCCACGCCTCTGTTTCCCATCCATAAAAGATAGTTAATAACCATTTCCATTTGGTGAAGAGAGTTAAATGAGATAGTACGCTCAAAGTGCAAAGAAAATGCATCATGAATAGGAAGTACTTAGGAAATGTCAGTATTTATTTCTATCTTATCAGGTTAATTCTTTCTAGAGATGACGGAGAAAGGCGTGAAATAGATCCTGTGATCCTGAGATTATTTCAATGACTTGGAAAATTTCCTGTTGCCAGATATTGTTGAAGTAAATGGCACCTTTACGAATAAGGGACTCTTATCTAAAAATGATACAAATGAACCTGTTTAAAAAACAGAAATAGATTCATGGATATAGAAACAAATTTTTGTTACCAAAGGGGAAAGAGGGAGAGGGATAAATTAGGAGTTTTGGATTAACAGATACATACTACTATACATAAAAGAACAAGGACCCTTTGTAGAGCATAGGGAATTATATTCAATATCTTGTAATAAACTGTAATGGAAAAAAATCAGAAAAAGAACTGATATACACACATATGTATACATGTATCACAATATCTGTGTGTGCATGCTAAGTCACTGCAGTTATGTCCACCTCTGTATGACCCCATGGACTGTAGCCTGCCAGGCTCCTCTATCTGGGATTCTCCAGGCAAGAGTACTGAACTGAGTAACCACTCCCCCCCTCCAGGGGATCTTCCCGACTCAGGGACTGAACCCACATCTCTCACATGTCCTGCATTGGCAGCCAGGTTCTTTACCACTTGTGCCACCTGGGAAGACCGTATCTATATCTGTATGTATATATGTATAACTGGATAATTGTTGTACACCTGCAACTAACACATAACAAATCAACTGTACTTAGATTAAAAAAAAAGAACAAGGGTTTTTTTTTTTCTACTGATGAGTCATAGTAGCTCTTTTAGGTCTTAAAACACACTGAAATAATCAATGCCCTTAATTTTCACCTTGTGTAATAAATACACTGAAATAAAACCATCTGATGGTGGATAATCTGAAGGGCCTTATCAGTAGCTTTCCACTTTTTATAAATTCTCTTATTTTCTATGAAAATCAGCATTAGAAAAGCTAAGCTTTTCTGGAACCTTGGTATTCCTGGTTGAGTATCAGCCCTCATTTTGCATGAAAAACCAGTGGAAAAACCCACACTTTTAAGTTTCTTTTGCTCAGGTTCACTGATAGCCAAGCAGGTTGCTCTATCACTGCTAATTCGCCAGTGAACCCACTGAGGCCCTGAGTTATTCATCGAGTTTACATGGTGTAAGTCATGAATTAGCCATTTGTTTCTCAGGGCTTCTCAGGTTACTGAAACTTTCTAGTATTTGTCATCTCAAATGGGATCATTCTTAATCCCATAACATAGAGATGAGTCATCTCTCTCATGAAATAATCAGATTTGGTGGAGCAAATAATTTCCATTTCTAACACTGCTTATCTGAAACTTTAATAGTGTGGCATGGGAAGGCTTCTCAGTAGGATGATATTTGATCAGAGACCTGAAGGAAAGAGGGAGAGAGCCATTCCAATATCTGGGAGAACAAACATTCCAGGCAGAGAAAAAAGCAAGAACAAAGGCATTTTAAAATCTGTGGTGTGTGTAGGGATCAGCCAGATTATCAGCCTAGATCGGTCTCTTGCATTTAGCTTCAAGCCTGGTTCTCAGAGAAAACATTTAAGTAAATGAGAAAGGCTCTGATCCTCTCTGGCCTCCGCCTGATATGGGACTTAGCCAACGGGCTTCAACGCTAGGTCCCTTGCACTCACCACACCCTTGATCAGGGATACAGACAGTTGAATGGCCCACTCCTTTCCTGTGTGCAGGTCTTGGCTACGTGTCATCTCTCAGGACATGCCTTCCCACGACAACCTCAGCACGCTTATCCTCCTTACACTGCTTTCTTTTTGTCTGAAGCACTTATAACATTTTGAAAAAGTGTCTTTTAGAAAGTAAGCTCCTAGAAGGCAAGGAGGCTGTTTTATTTCCTGCTGAATTCCTGCCTCCTGGAACACTTGGTAGATACAACAAAGGGCTGCTGAGAGAATGAATGACACTTTGAGAAGTAAGGTAAGAACAAAGGAGTCAAAAGGAGAGTCCAAATCCTATCAGATTTGGAAGTCTTTCAAAGGGGCTGTTGCTTGATACCCTTCGAGACAAATTGTAAAAGCTTCAACTTGACCGAAGTTCAGGAAAAAAACGATGGCGGGCTTCCTTACCAAAACACAGCTCGATCTCACGCAAACTGCAGCAATTTTTTCTCTTCTGCAGCAACCCAAACATGACAACAAATGCCTTACAAACTGAAATCCCCACGGAACTCATGATGGCAGAGGCCTCTGACACACCCAAGTGGGAATAGACGCACTTCACTTCCAAACTCCGCTAACAGGATCTCTGGTGGCTGTCTAGGCCACTGGAAAATGTTCATTTCTCCATCATGAACCTATTGTGTTAAAGAACCTTTGCTGCAGGCCACTGACTCTTGAGTAGGGTAAATCCTGATTTATCTGTGGCTCATGACACAAAAAGCAAATGAATGTGGCAAAGGAAAGGAGGGTGCTGCAGGGGATTTGCAAATCAAAAGCAAGGTAGATGGATTTCTTCCTCCGGCAGGAAGGCTTTTTGGACTGGATCAGAAGAAATCCAAAGGCTTCCTTACTGTATGGTTACAAGTGTAAGACGTTTGATGGTTGTACTGTTCTAGGACTACAATCAGAGTAGTAATATATCACATGCCACTGGCATGTCATACATTAAACAATTCCCCGTGGCCATATTTAGCCCATTAAGTCTTTACAAAAATCTCTAACTTAGCACCAAGGACTGGTCTTGTGGAAGACAATTTTTTCATGGACTAGGAGTGGAGACTAGGAGTGGAAAGATGGTTCACGCAGCGATGTGGGTGATGGGGATCGGTAGATGAAGCTCGCTTGCTTGCCCACCGCTCACCTCCTGCTGTTGGTCCCATTGCTAACAGGGGGTTGGGGACCGCTGTTATACACAGCACATAATAGGAAAAAGCTTTCAGTCTATGGGTTTCTCTTTGTACAGAGCCTAGTGAAGTCATATGCTAGTTGGATATTTACCAAAGCCTTTCATATTCTCTTCCATTTGCCTTCTCTCCCATTGATTCCTTGCCCAGTGACCCATGAGCTAAACTCACTTATGACAAATCATTTTCAACCACTTGTTTGTTCCTTCACTCAGGTTTTTACTTATTCCTGTGCACATTCATTTAGCAATTAATTATTGAGCTTCTACCCTGGATCCCATGGATTTTTGAGGCTATAGAATCTCTGACCTCTAGGAAGGTCAGGAAAGACAGTCATAACCTACGCTCGCCTTTTCACAAGAGCCACAAAGATCTCACCTTAACTTTTTTTCCCCTCGTGATTGTTAACAATCAAAATGTTTCATTTTTCATATAGGTTTTTATTCATGTTGCAGTTCACACAAAAACATTTTCTAAGGACCATTATGACATATTGCTTTGAACAATTTTCCTATATGTATATCATTAAAGTAAACATGAATCCTTACCTACTCCTCCCACCCTAATCTTATCTCCAGAAGCTAACTCACTGTTCTGTTGGGTCTATATACCCACATGTCTCAGTGTACAAGGATTTTTCTTTTTTTTTGCCAGCATACCATTTACAGGGTGATCTGTGACACACTGAGAAATTCACAAGAATGTTAATTATTACCTGTGGAGAGAAACTATAACATTTTGATTCATTTGTGTTTTCAACTGAATGTGGTATTTATCGACTGTCTTTTATGTTTAATTCTAGATAACAGAGCATGGTGAATTGGAGTCCTCAATTATACACATGGAATATACGTGCTATACTGCTTTCTTAGCAGGACTCAGACTTGGCATTCCTGCCCTGGATTCTCAGCCACATGGGCAGGACACACATGGCCTTCGCGGTGCTTTATGCACACGTAAGGTGCAGTGAGACGCCCGGTGTCATAAAGTGAAAATGGAAGTGGACCACGAAGAGGTTTTACCACTCAGGTTTACTCCGATGAGCCAAGCTGCGTCTGTCTGCACCTCTAAAGTACCCTAAGCTCATGGCCCTCATTCTGAGAAAAACTCGGAGACATATATCACTGATATATTTTCCTAATTAAAACACATGTAATCTGAACCAAAGAAGAAACCATAAATAGAACTGAGAAACGTAGGCAAACATGTTTTATGCTTCTTCTTCTTCTTCAATAAAGTTAACTTTAACATTAAAAAGACAGAAAGTTAGGGACCTCCCTGGTGGTCCAGTGGCTAAGACTTCACACTCCCAATGCAGAGGGCTTGGGTTCAATCCCTGGTCAGGGAACTAGATCCCACATGCCACAACTAAAGATCCCGCATGCCACAATGAAGATTGAGTACCGCAACTAAGACCTCGCCCTGCCAAATAAAGATTAAAAAAAAAAAAAAAAAGACAGAGAATTTAAGGACTCTTTCATTAGGGAACTAAAAAATATGAAATTATGAAGTTAGAAGCAGCTCGTGACAAGAGAGAGCATTACGTGAGAACATACTTTTGACAGACGTGAAAGCTAATCAAAATACCATGATGGGAACTCCCATACGTTGCTGGTGGGGTGCAAAATGGTATCGTCACCCTGGCAAACAGCTTACCAGTGTCCCACGACGCTACACTTAACCACACCCACTAATAACCCCCATCTCAGGTGTTCGCCCTAGAGAAATGAAAACGCATGTCCACCCCCGATCCACACGTGAACTGACGAACCTAGCGGACACAGCTGGGGAAGGTGAGGGGCCACGCACTGAGAAAGCGGCACTGACGCGCACACAGTCGCGTGCGAAACAGACAGCTATGGGGGGCTGCTAAAGAGCACGGAGCCCCACCTGGCGCTCTGTGGCGACCCAGAGGGGCGGGCTGAGGGGAAGGGAGGGAGGTTCCGGAGGCAGGGGACTGATTCACATTATCGTATGCCAGAAACCAACACAACACTGTAAAGCAGTTTTCCACCAGTTAAAAAATAAAATAGAAAAAATACTCAAACCAAAATCCACACACAGAAGAGTCATATAGCAGCTCTATCCACAATCACCAAAACCGGGCAACAACTCAGAGGTCCTACCACCTGTGCAAAGATGAACAAGGTGGGGCACAACAGAATGGTACGCGGCAACGGAAGGGATCACCTGGGGATACAGCAAGCGGGACCCCCCTCCAAGGCACACGTTGAAAGAAGGAAGCCTGTTTCAGAAGGTTACATACTATATGATGTTGCTCACAGGACATCCTCAAAAAACCCCGAAAACTTTAGTGACTGAGAACAGATCAATGACTGCCAGGGGTTGGGAAGGAGAGGAGATGTAACTATTAGGTTGGCCAAAAAGTTCATCTGGGTTTTCAACATTAAGGAAACCCCGAACAAACGACTTTTTGGCCAATCTAATTCAAAAGGAGGGCACAAGGGAGGTTTTTGAGGTGATGGAGCTGTTCTGTGTCATGAGAGTGATGGTGTTACCCAAATCTACTATTCATGTAGTTAAAATTCACAGAACCCTATACCGTAAAGGTAGGTACTGTATGCCAATTTTTAAAAATATAATATTGATAAAACAAAATTAAACATGTGGATGGATGTGGAGAGCAGGACAGAGTTATTCGGTGTTGACGGGGAAACACTTGCATCAGATCAGGAGCCATTCCAGGTAGAGAAGCTCAGGCTCTTCTCTGAAAAACAAGGAAGCAAATTAACCCCCAAACCTGGAACATCTGCTTTCAATATATACACTAGCACATCCTTAAAAAACAAAAAGCACACCAGAAACAAGTCAAAACAGAGTCAACATCTGTGCAAAAGTCCTACTGGTGTGATGTTAATAGTTTTTATATTTGAATTCATTAGAATATTGCTTGCTGAAGCTTGTGTGTCTCTCACAAGCTGTTTAAGAAACTCTGCTGCGTAAAATGAAGAAAGGGTGGCTTTGCTGCACGGCACTGTCGGCTCCTCTCCTGACACTCAGCACAATCCATAACCTTGTAGCAACATTAACAGTACTGTATTATTCATCACAATAAGATTATTAGTTGATGGGAAACAAATTACAGAGCTTCACAACCTGCTATACTTTCTGACTGCACACAAGGAAATTTTTCATGAATGGGAACTGCTACCCAGGAAGAGAAACTTCTGTTTGTCTTGAGAAATTTCCCATAAGTAGAAGGGGTTGATTCTGGGAGTATAAGAAAATTACAGCATAATAAAAGATAGAAAAACTTGTAAAAGTATTTAGAAGGAAGCCCGAAGGGGACTCACAGCTCAGCTACACAGTTGGGGCTCAATAGAATGTAAGCTGGGAGAAGTGGAGAAAACAATCCCTGCCTTGTCTAAAGTGATGGCACAGTTCTGCATGATACCATGGATATATTGGGAAAACACCTTCAGGAATAGAGGGGATGTTAGCAGGGATATAGGTCTGGCAGGTCAGGGGGCCACCTACACTGACTTGGCTTGCGCTGGTCCCTGGGCCCCGTGCCAGCAATTGGTTAATGCCTTCTCATCTTGTACATTTCACATACCAGATAGCCCTTCCTGACCTCATTCTTCCCCGGCAGGTGGAACGGACTCTTCTTTCATCAGCTCCAGGTAACACATACAGATGCTACTTTCCTGTGGGCTGTTCCTTACTGTCCTTGTCCCCTAAAGGGAGGGGCCAAGTCCCAGGTCCAAGGTTTGTTACTTGCTGGGGGGTGGGGGGGTGGGCGTGGGGGGAGAGCAATGACACCTTGCTGGGAAATGGATACATGAAAAGGGATATCAAGGTTGCCAACAGCAACGGCTTAACCTGGTGAAACAGGCGTGGTGTAATTAGCATAGTGTCTGTGCAGCTCTAGCACCTGTGACCCGCATCGGTCCTGTCCTTCAGAGCCCAGGAGGTCCCCAACTGATGGGGCTGGGCTCTGAGCAGAAAGGAGCGGGGGGTACAGGAAAATGACATTGCCTGCACTCACAGCAGGGGCTGCGGCTTACACGGGCTGGTCCCAGGAAGGGGACGAGAATTCTAAGCAGGGTACCGTAGGCACTGACAAATAACAGGACGCCCCATAGTGCTAAACGCTCTTCTCTGCTCCTCCGTCTCCAGCGCAGTTGCGAGAACAGTTCACGTCTTATTTCCCCTTCCATTCCCAGGCACACTTTTTTCCCTGTCTCTGCCCCTGTCCCTTAGGTGTTCTGATGTTTCCCACACACACTTATGAGGACAGCAAAAATGCCGTCTACTGTTTTGATATTTTCCGCCCCTCTTCTGTGCTTTGAGCCTCCAGGAAAAGTCAATAGGAAACCGTCATTCTGCCTACCTGGATGAAACAAGGGCAGGGCTGCCTGTACAACAGTCTGCTGACCGCGGAGTTGAGGACACAGATGCCAGGCCGTGGAAAGTCGGTGCTGCAGGGGCTGGACCCGAGACGCCCACTCATGGAGATAGTCTGCACGAGCAGAGCCTTGCGGGAGGGCAGGGCGGTGCAGCAGTCTGGGCAGTCCTGAGTCAGGAAGGCGGGAGCTATCTTTGTCTCTCCTCCCGGGGATCACGCTGCCAGTCTGGTTAATACCCAAAGGCTCTCGACGTTTCTCATTGCTCCAGCCAAACTCCCTTGTCCCAGTTTCTCCCTCTGAAGCAGCCCTTTCTCTGTGTTACATCAGTGACTAGACTTGTCATCAGCGCTTATTATTCCAGAAGGAAGCAGTCCTTTTCAGGTCCTTGCTTTTAAAGGTCACAACCAGTGTGGTGTGTCAGTAACTCCACTGGGTTACATTTGGGGGATACAGTGAAGCATAGTCTGAAGCCAGAACACTTTGAAAGAAAATTGCAGGGGAAAAAATTGTGAATCGTGTCCCCTTCTAGGAGGGGCTCTGGTGGCCTGAGTGGCGTACGTGTGTGTGCTCAAGTGGTGTCCGACTCTTTGCGACCCCATGGACTGTAGCCCGCCAGGCTCCTCTGTCCATGGGAGTCTCTAGGCAAGGATACTGGAGTGGGTTGCCATTTCCTTCTCCAGGGGATCTTCCCGACCTAGGGGTTGAACCCACGTCTTTGCATTGGCAGGAGAATTCTTTAGCACTGAGCCACCTGAGTGAAGTGAAATTCTATTGTTCCACTCCACTTCCACACTCCCTTTTTTGCCTTCAGCAAGGAACAAAAAGCTAAGGTGATAGGGTACCGGAAATTCAAGACATTTGGGAGTTTAGAGTAGAATCTGATGTGAAAATGTGTGTGTGGATTTTACTGTTCAAGAAAACAGACTTTCTCAACCTAAGAAAGTATCCCAGGGGTAAACAGAGTTCTGAGGTAATTAGTCCCAGTTTAGCTTGATTTCTAGACTTCACATGATCATTCTAGATAGAGTAGCACCTTCCATTAGGTACCTTCTCAGTTGCTTTCAACTTCCATATTTATTCTTTTATGTCGTCTCCTTGAGGACTCTGTCACATTCATTTTTCATACTTTATCATAATGCTGATAACAATTATAGTCCTGCTGCTGCTGCTAAGTTGCGTCAGTCGTGTCCGACTCTGTGCGACCCCAGAGACGGCAGCCCACCAGGCTCCTCTGTCCATGGGAGTCTCCAGGCAAGAACACTGGAGTGGGCTGCCATTTCCTTCTCCAATGCATGAAAGTGAAAAGTGAAAGTGAAGTCGCTCAGTTGTGTCCAACTCTTAGCGACCCCATGGACCACAGCCTACCAGGCTCCTCCGTCCATGGGATTCTCCAGGCAAGAGTACTGGAGTGGGGTGCCATTGCCTTCTCCGATTATAGTCCTAAGAGCTAACTATTTTGAGCCCCCACTTTATGTCAGCTTCTGTGTCAAGAATTTTATTTACTTAACACAGAATGTGAAGTAATGATAAGATATTTACTTACTTAACACAGAATAATGAGATTCTCTAAGTAAGTGACCTTGAGAGATAACCCATTATGGAGACTGAGGCTTAGAGAAAGTTACTGTGTCAGGCTGCATGGCTGGAAAGGAAGAACCAGCCCAGGTCATCTGCGTCTCCACCCCTTGCTCTTCATGTTAGGTGGTCCTGGGTCACAAATGTGTCTTTCATCACACATTATTCAAAAATGAGAGGGTCCAATGAGGGAACTTTCCAGATCACCAAAACTGTCTGCAAGTGCTTGGATATATTTTTATTTTAACCATGTTGTGTAGATATAATAATTTGAAATTGGAAGCTAAATTTGGCTGTATTTTTAAAGGGAGCCTAATGAGCATAATTCAACATTTAATTGATGACTGAAAATCTGTTAAGAGCACAGATAATTGTACCAGGCAGTCAGCTAGCTCTGTATCTCCTGATTTACTCTGTCTCCTTCTTGGAGGTCAGGCTGTCTGGTGTCAATCTTGGGGTTGCCTCTAGGCCGACTGCTTTGCGCAAGCACCATCGCACACCCCTCTCCCTTCCTGATGTTCATCTTTTAAGTAATTTATTTTTAATTATTAAAATTACAAAACCCCTGCATGCTAAGGAAGAACAAACAGGACCCCAGATGAAGGCCTAATGAAACACAGAGCAAAGGCTTTCATAAAGCTATTGTGGGAACTTAAGAGGGCATTGAAAAAACTTATTTCTCAACTTGGGGTTCTATTCCAGAAAACCAAGTTGCCAAGGAGCTGTCGAGAACACGCGCTGTGTTCTGAATCGTTACTTAACTCGTTTCTGTACAGGATCTTTTTTTTTCCCAGCTGGAATATAAAACTGGAAGGCGGCGATCACTGTATATTTGGAAAATGAACACTTGCCAGCACTGAGGCCAGGGCTGCAGAGATAAGACGCTCCCCTCCGAGAATTTTGAGTTGAGCTCTTTTCAATACGATGTGGAGGCTGCTCTGGATGAAAAAACAAGGGATACTTGGCTTTGTCTTGGGGTTGGCAAATTATGGCCGATGGACCATTTTCAGTCCTCGAGCTAAGAATATTTTGTACATCCTTGAAGGGTAATTAAAAAAAAAAAAAGAACATGTGATAGAAACCATATGTAGCTCACAAAGTGAGGCCTAAAATATTTACTATCTGGACCTTTACAGAAAAAATGTGCTGACTTCTGGCCTAGTGGATGCAAGAAGTCTTCCTGGAAGAGGAGGTACATGAGCAATCTCTGAAATTCATCAAGGTGTACTTCAGTCTTGAACACACATGTATGGATGTTTATTACAGGTATATTACGTTTGTGTGAATGAAGTGATGATGAAACACACAGACATAATTAGTAGGCTCAATTATGAATACTTTTGACCACAGGCTATGGTTCTGGCTTATTCCTCTGGGCTGATACCTTGAACAAACACAGACTCTAAAGCAGACACATTCATATTAGCATACTGGAGAGACCACCAAAGGGAAAAAAGCAAAACATCAAGAAACAATTGGGTTTCCTTTCTAGGGCTCCATAGTACATTCAATCTATCTGTACAGGACTGAAACATTCAAATATGGAATTACAGCAAGGCACATGCGCTAAGTGTCCCCCCATTCCTTCCCCCACCTGCAATCTACCTCCCTACTTACAACGGTTCACCTAGGCAGCTCAGTAGGGACGATGGAAAATCAGCAAACGCATCTTTTTCTTCTTGGTGTTTTATATCTTGCCTACTATTTAGGCTTCAATGAAACAGAAATGTCACACTGCTATCTTTAGAATGCTCAGAGTTTGAACTAAAAAATACTGTAGCTGATGCCCTAGACAAAAAGTGAAGGCATGCAGATTTCATCTCTGGAACAGCCAAAGGAGACACAGTTTCAAAACAGCTATTAATCTGTGATGGGGGGAAAGGCAGAAAGGCATAGGATCTTTCTTCCAACCACAGTCAAAGCCAAAGTTAAAGAATTCAGCTATTTCTGAAGCAATTAGCAGTATGTATTATTTCCCAGCACTCATGAACAGAATCATTTTGAAAACCAGTGCTCTTGACACGTTTCACTATAAAATCAATTACTTTTAAAAGCAAGAAGCTCATTCTCCGCCCCGGGAACATATGATACACCACCTGCCTGTTCCAAGAGATGCTTCCTTTTTTTTTTTTTTTAAAAAAAAAAGGGCTTATGGGATTGGGGTGCTCATCCTTCTGGCGTTATCTGCACATTTATGCAATGAGGAATTTCAAATTCATCCTTTACTTTTATGACCATTACATGGCCCCATTCACAAGCATTCTGAGTCTATGCCATTGGGAAACTTTCATCTCGTTACGAATTAAATTTTCCAAATCTGATATGATCTTAATTATCAGCAGTGTATTCATGCCCAAGTTCAATCTCTGACATCATAGTAAAGTACAATAGCTGCATTTCAGATGAGAAAAAGCTGATTCAGGAAGATACTGTATGTATCTGTTTGCATAGCAAGAATCAGGCCTGAACTTATCTTCTTAGATGTTTCATGGATAACATTTTCATTTTCATCAAAGGCAAGCGATTTAAAAGTTTCTGTTGCTGTTGACACTCTCTCTCTAGCAGGGGATCTGGGCTGATTACAAATGGCAATGTTTCAAAAGGGGCAAAAGGTGCTATTTTATTTCCAGAGCATTTAAGGTGGAAGCAGGGTCAGGATGGAGATGCAATACTTTGGGATCTTTTGTTTTTTGCAGAAAAGGAAAATAAACTCCTCCTAGCTAAGGCTGGCAAGAATAACATTGTAAGTGTTATGGAACGTCATTGTATATGATGCATGTCTCACTCAGTAAGTGTTTTAAATGAATCATTTTTTATCAGAGCAAAAACAGTAACTTTGCCTGGCCATTTTAAATGTCATTTAATGAATTTCCAGTTTGGCTCAATTAGAGGCTCCTTGAAAAGAAATCACGCTTTCTTTTCCCCAAATCTTTCTGTTTTATGAACAATATACTCATTGTCAAAAACTGGCTAAGTATCTTTAATAATTTTTTTTTAAAAAGGAAAAAAGTTCAGTTAATCCTAAATCAAGTGTCAACAGTCTACAGAAATCCAGGATTTTTGGAACAAGCCTGAAGTTCATGCCAAAAAACCAAAATGACAAAAAATCCTTTTTTTTTCTTTGACTCTTCATTCATTCTTCATACAGTGTCACTAATATATTTGTTCCTACAACAAATTGAACATTTTATGTCTATCCATCCAGACAAAAATTAATTGTTAAAAAATCTGTATTTGTGGGGATGTGTCTCAGGTCATGTCAAGCTGGCCCTTTAAATTACCTCTAAAAACGCCTCCCCTATCTGAGATAGGCCAGACCCAATTGATCTTTTTATGTCTCTGGTCTTCTCTGAAAGAAAGTAAGAATTGCTATTTCCCTAGAGCACAGTGAAGAGATCTGAGCATGCCTCTTCTTTAAGCAATAACCATTAATATGGGTTCCGCTTGTACCAGACATCTGTAATGCTCTGGGCTGTATTTTCTGGCGTGATAACAGTGTTGTCTTGAGAACTGGTGCATGAAGAGGACAGAAGGCAGACAGCCAGAGCTCAACTGCTCACTTGTGCTCCTATCTAAGGGATGACACTCTTATCGTGCAGGAAACTGAGCCCTGAACCATCAAGGAAAGTTCCATAAATCTTCCTCCACCAATTTTGCCAGTCTCTATTCTAGCTTATGGCCTGTGGGTGACCTGGATTAGAATCCATTCTCTTGCATAAGGGCACCAAGCCATCTGGAAGGAGATCACCAAGGAGAATCGCTCAGACTCCTCCAGGTCCAGACCCCAGCTTCTTTGATAATCCATCCTATCGGGACTCTTTCCTGGAACCCAACTAGCGCTTGTGCTTAAGAAGCTCATCAGCCATTAAATGAACATCTACTTTGTCCCTGGATCCGAGCTTGGTGCTAAGAGCCAAGCGATACCTAAGATTTAGCCCTCACCCTGGAGGAATTTATAGTAGGAGGAATGGGCAACTTCAAGAGAACTTGGAAAGTGGTAAGAAAGGAGAGGGTGCAGGGTGTTTGGCAGCTGGCTTCTTACTATGATAACAGAATGCAATCTCATAAGCTTTTACTTGAACTCAGAATTTTCTAGATGAGAGCAAGTTCATGGGCAAGCGAGGCAGGCTGTAATATCCCCTTCCAAGATTTTCTCAGATGCTCTTAGGAAAGTCTAGGGATGACCCTACACTTCTTCACATGTTCTTCCAACACACATCTGGGTTTCTCTTAGGTATGCTGGGAAGACCTAGACATATTACTCCATCTTCGGTTATCACTGAATAACTAAATGTGCTGCTCTTCCCATAGGATGTAATTTTGAGAACATGAAAGCTCTAGCTATCGGCTTAAAACTCTCTGTCCCATGGCTCTACTCTGGGGCCTAGGATTACACTAGGAATATCCTTTATGGGCCTAGAGGAAACGAATGGCTTCATGACATGTTAGAGCTTCATCTTACCCAATTAATCTAATTATCACTTGGAGTCTTATCAAGCCTCAGGGTCCAGAGAGACTGGGAAACAGAACTGGTAAGTTCTGATGTAGGAGTGAGAATGAGATGGGAACCTCAGGCATTAGGTGGGAGGATTGGGGGAGTGTCGAGAAGGTAAGAAAATGCTAGTAGAAGAAATGAGAAAAGGCAATGAGGACTTTTCGTATTTGTCTGAAATTCTTACTATGCCTGCTCCCCAAGGAGGAGGAGGAGGGGCAGGAGGAGGAACAGGAGACAAGGAGGAGAGGAAGAAGAAGAAAAAGAGGAAGAATAGTAATATGAAGAGCGTGCAGAAGGAGGATGTGGTTTAAGTGAGATTAATTACTTTTCCTTTCTGCAAAACAGGATAAACTGTATCAACCCACCTCTTGGACATTGTTAGACATATTAAGACAATGCTGGTGATGTCCTTGCCCAAAGAAAGGTGGGAGGGACTTAGCCTTCCTAACGTGCACCTTGATAATCACTGGCATCTGTAACTCAGAGTATCAGCCCTACTATAGCAGACATTTGACTGAAGCAGAATCCACGAGCTTGGGTGTGTTTCCGAGTGGCGTGGGCAGGTGTCAGGAGACAGGCTGCAATGGTGACTCAAGGATGGGTTTAGACAAGCCAAGGCTGGCAACATCATTGCAGCTGATGAATTCCTTCCTTCACAGTTGTCTAAGCCAGAGCAGCCTTCCCGGGGGATTTCAACAAAGAAACAAAATACCTCCCAAACCTAGGTTCAGATAGTGTATGCATTGCTTGCTCTTCAGACGCAGATCATTTACACAAGGAGACATCTTGCCTTCTCTCCCTGTGTGCAGCACACATGAGGAAGCCCTCTGCATGGACAGGAAAAGAAAAAGAATTGACTTATGCACTGAAGGCCCTCAAGGGAGTGACATAAACCCAGCTGGTGTCCTTGCATCCAGGAGACTATATTAGTACTAACTGCATTACCTAGAAGGAGAAGGCAATGGCACTCCACTCCAGTACTCTTGCCTGGAAAATCCCATGGACAGAGGAGCCTGGTAGGCTGCAGTCCATGGGGTCACAAAGAGTCGGACACAACTGCGTGACTTCACTTTCACTTTTCACTTTTATGCATTGGAGAAGGAAATGGCAACCCACTCCAGTGTTCTTGCCTGGAGAATCCCAGGGACGGGGGAGCCTGGTGGGCTGCCATCTATGGGGTTGCACAGAGTTGGACACGACTGAAGTGACTTAGCAGCAGTAGCACCAGCAGCGTTACCTAGAAAACCTGCAAAAGCGGGTGTGGCTATAAAATCACACGTGACTGGCATCTCCACCCACCTGGCACATAGACGCATCAAATGCACTGTTTGCTCCATGAAGTTAATGGATTAATGGTTATGTTCAAGAAAGGAGTTCCTTGTATTCCATGGCAATTTTGGAGTGATAAGACATTGGGAAGAAGCAGGGAGTGATGTAAGAATTTTTGACCTTAGAGTGATGAAGTCAATACCATTGAAGGAGTGAATGTTCAATCATGAGCATACAAAACAAAAATCAAAATAAAAATGGAGAAATCAAAACAAAACTCAAAATAAATTTCAAATTATTCAAAAGCCCTGTTTTCTTTCTGTCTTTCCCATAAAAAGTGCACATGCACACACACACAGAAACACAGCAGGTTACTTACAAGAAGACAAAAATTCAAATCCCAAGCTGTTAATACCAAATGTTGTTGTTTTGTTTTAATGAAAACTTTAAAATTTGAGATAATTATAGATGCACACGCGGTGGTAAGAGTAATGCAGAGACATACCAACTACCCTTTATCCAGTTTCCCCTTATTGTAAATAACAGCCTATGAAACAAGAGCAACAGTGTTACCAGTGAGATTCTGACACTGACCCAGTCAACATACAGAACATTTCCATCACCAACAGGGTCCCTCACACTGCTCTTTTATACCCACTTCTTCCCCGTTGGCTCAGACGGTAAAGAATCTGCCTACAATGAGGGAGACCTGAATTCGATCACTGGGTTGAGAAGATTCACCTGGAGAAGGCAATTTCTGGCTACCCACTGCAGTATTCTTGCCTGAAGAATTCCACGGACAGAGAAGCCTGGTGAGGCACGGTCTGTAGGATCTGTCCAAAGAGTTGGACATGAGTAACTTTCACTTTCTTTCACTTCTTCCACTCTCCTTTTTAAAAAGCAAGATGGACTTCTACACATATCAAACTTAAGCATACAATCGGCGAAGTTTTGATAAATAATGCACCCAAGTAATTATCAGCTTTTTCAAGGTACAGACTATTTTCATCATCCTAGAAAGATCCTTTGTGGCTCTTCTCAGTCCCCAAGCCTTCAGGTCATGCTTATGATTTCAATCACCATGAATTAGTTTTACATGTTTTGAACATGTATAAAGGGAAGGATCAGTTCAGTTCAGTTTAGTCGCTCAGTTGTGTCCGACTTTTTGTGACCCCGTGAATCGCAGCACGCCAGGCCTCCCTATCCAACACCAACTCCCAAAGGATAAGTCACTGCTATTTTGTATCTGACTTTTTTTGTTCAGCATAATGTTTCTGAGATTCATCCATGCTGTTGTGTATCTCAGTAGGTGCTAAATACAACTCTGTTGTGTGATGATATCAGAGTTTGCTTATCTATTAATTTGTGACTGGATGTTTGTTTTGTTTTCAGTTTAGGGTTATTGAGAACCAAAGCTATTACTACCATTCAGGCAAAAATCTACTTTGGGACATACATTTTTATTTCTTTGGGGTTAACAATTTAGGATTGAGATTACTGGGTAAATGCTTAATTGTATAAGGAGATGCCAAACCATTTTCCAAAGTGATTATACGAGTTTACAACCTGTCACTCCCACCACTATATATGAAGTACTCTAGATTCCTGCTAGTATTGTCAATCTTTTTAACTTTAGCCACTCTGGTAGGTGTGAAATGATACCTTTTATTCCTTTCAACCCAAAGGTACTGCAGAAAGAAAGTCTTGAGATACACTTTGCAATCCAATGTGTGGATTAGACGCTAAAGTCCCAGGTTTAGCATCTAGCTGGCAACATCAGACAAGACATGTCATCTAAAGCTCTCCTGATGCTTCTGCTTCTAACATAGGTGGTCCTCCAACTTCACCATGACAAATAGTCCTGGGAATAAGTTTCATATGATCCTGACTTTTGCATTTAGTAGAGTTCCTTTCAGGTTCTGGTTTATCCACACTTTGGTTACCTTGTGTTGAAGGAAGTGTTAACCTGTGTCCCAAACTCTAAATATTTTGCCACTTTTATGCTATTGCCAAGGGAGCGAAAAATTGGCTGACAGGTCAGACCAGCCAGTTTGCTGTTCTTGCCTACTCTGTAAGCTCCTGTCAAGAAAAACATTTGGCCCATCAATGACATCCCATTGTCTTGCCTGCATGGTTCCTGGCAAGTGCCCACAGACAGAAACGGATCAGAGCTGGTCCCCACAATACCAACACAGGAGTCAGCAAGAGCACCTTGCCTGTCATCTGTGTTTGGCTAACTGGGCCCCAGAGCTGAGACATGCACTTGATTCTGCTCATCCGTAAAGAAAAAAAAAAAAAAAATATATATATATACACACACACATATATATATATATGTATGTATCAAGAGAAATGTGTGACTAAAGTCTGGATGTAGAGAGATGCTATGATCGTATCTGTGGGCTGATATGAAGCATCCTTTTCCTGTCCAGGATACGGGAGACCCAGGACTTGGACACTGTCGATACACACAGTTGGTCATAAGTACAAACACAGGGGTATTTTCCCACGGCAGGCATGATAGTAAGGCATAAGAGAGACCTGTATGTATATTTTACTCTGATGTCTTCTGTTTTAGAGTCACACATCATGTCTCTATATTGTTACACATACTCCCTAGGAAACTTTGTTAGAAAACTGATGGCCATGAGAGAGCGAGCGAGCGAGTGAGCTGTGGGTGAGGCTGCCTGGTATAGTGGGATATACTGGTCTACCATCTGAGAAGAAACTCTCAACTTCCACACTTACAAGCCACAGGTGGGATCCATGTAGGAAATTATTGAACATATCCAGGACCTTGATCTCCTCATGAGTAAAGCAGAAGTTATAGCAGTTATTCCATAGGACTACTAGGAGAAATGGGGCTTCCCTGGTGGCTCAGTCGGTACAGAATCCTCCTGCCAGTGCGGGAGATGAGGGTTCCATCCCTGGGTCAGGAAGATCCCCAGGAGAAGGAAATAGCAACCCACTCCAGTATTCTTGCCTGGAGAATCCCATAGGCAGAGGAGCCTGGCAAGCTACAGTCCATGGGATCGCAGTCAGACATGACTGAGCACACACACACACGGAGAAACAGACAAGCTAAAACCCGTGAAAGTCATCTACTATACAACATGAAACAGTACTAGGACTCAAACATGGACTGAATCTGATGACATCCTCCATGGGGACATAATTCTGGTTTGAAGTCACTCAAGCTGTCTTTCTAACTCGCTGGCAGAGGTTCTGAGATTCTATAGATAATTCAAACTATTTATGCTTCAATTAATCCTGTTTCTATTCAGATGCATGCAAGGCTGTTGGAATAAAAGTGGCTAGGAGACCAGGTGGTGTCCTCACATCATGAATTAAGCCTAAAAACATTCCACACCCTTTTCACGTAACTCTGGTTAGAGAATAAGAGATGGGTGTTGGGGAAAATTCATCTACAATGTCTTAAACCTAACAGAACATTTTAATGCCTAGTTTTTTTGACCTGTGAGCCATTCTCTTGTCTCCATATTCTTTCTTTCTTCCAGGGCCATATCAAGAATACACATTATGATTTAAAAGAGGCAATAAGCAAAGTGTTAACTGATCTAAAAGTGGTCTAAGCCAAGGGAGCACGTCCTTCTGCTTGGGTAAGGTGATGGATGAGACTGCACAGCTGAACTGGCTTTCACTGAAAGCTGGGTTGAGTTCATTGGATAGCTGAGATGCAAAGAGTGTTCCTGGTGGTGGAAAATATGTGATTGGTGAGAGTGGCTGGGATGGCGAATGCAGGGAAGGAGAGAGGGAAATGAGACCAGATAGGCAGCCCGGGTAGAATGTGAGGGGTTTCCGTGAACTTGTCACTTCCTTGAGGGCAAAACATGTATTTCAGCTGCCTTGGTGTTTCAGTACCTGACATAGAGCCAGGCAGAGAAAACATGCTTGGATTGGGTTTTACGAAGACAGTGGTGATTGACTAGCAATATGGCAGATGGGCTGGAGTCAGGGATGTTGTGGAGAGAATTTCTCCCTACCTAGCTAGAGGCAGTGAACTGAGACAGCAGTGTGAACTTCAAGAGCCAAGGAAACAGGAAAGAGACACTAAAGAAAGAAAATTACAGAAATGGTCAACTGGATATGGGTCATCAGGGAAAAGGAAAAATCAAGGACTGCAGGCTTTTAACTGGGGAACTCAGAAAGGGACATATTTTCATAGAACCTAAAAGACCATTTGCTGGTCTTCCTTTTCTCCTTCCCTATAATGATGGTTCTCATTTCAGGACTTAATTTCCTGCTCAATATTCCAGGTTCTCCCTCCATACAGCTTCCCCTGTCAACTAGCAATTCTATCTAACGGGACCATCTTACAGTTGTTTTGAAGCCACACAGATATGGGTGTCGTCCACCTTGGCAATGCTACTAACAAGCTTGCAGACTGGGGGAAAGTTCTTTAATTCTCTTAGGCGTTATTTCCTTTGTAAACAGGAAATATTTACTCATAGCAAATATTTATTTACTGTCTACTCATAGGGCTGTCCTCATGAAGATTATGTTGGGTCAAGAATGAAACACCCTCTGCAGAGCGTCCTGTTCATAGTAAGTGTTCAATAAACATTAGCTACCATTTTTACTGTTTTGCTGCTCTGGTTTATCATCATCATCATTTGGGTCATGTCTCACGGTCATTCAGGACACTTTCCGAGATACATTAAGAGCTCCCCACCTCCTTTCATGCTTTATGTCTGTCACAGCATGATTTGCCTCGAACCTACACTTCTCAAACAGCAATACATCTATGAATCACCTGGGGATCTAACTCAAGATCCAGAATCTAATTCAGTGAGTCTGGGGTGGGGGGCCTCAGAGGCTGTATCTCACAATCTCTCAGAGATTGCAAACGTGCTGATCTGTGGACCACCCTTTGGGCCATAAGGATCTAGACTCTCAAGACAATTCTGGAGAGGAGAATGAAATGCAGATTGTAACCCCTCTAGGTCTTCTAGTGCATATCATTCATGGTGACCAGGAAACATTTCTGTTTAGAATCAACAGCATCACTCTAACTATACCCTTTGTTTTCCCTACCTATGTACTTTAGTAACTCCTGTGAATGGCACCAACTGAGGAAGTGGGCATTAAAAAATAAGTTCTTTTTATTCGATACACAGCAAGTGAAATCCTTGCACACACAAACATAATAAATATATTTTTCAATGTCTCTTCCTTAATTTATCACATGATTTCTCTCTTTGCGTACCGTGGCTTATCATCAGGACACCACCAATCGGATAAGATGAAGATGCTGCCAGTAATTTTTAATATTATGGTAAAATCATATATTTTCCTAGATGGTTGATTTGATACGAGGCCTAGCCCTCGGTCCATAAATCTTTGGGTGCTTGAGATCTGTGGTAATTTCATATTTAATCTATAGCCTATCAATGCATCATCGGGACCTGAGAAATGATTATGAGGAACTTGGAAGATAAGCATGGGTCATAGTGTATAATAACACAATTTCAAATATAGTTATAGACAGAGGACCCTGGAACGGGCAAAATAAGTCAGATGGGTTTTCTTCCCCCTTATATTTGTTGATGATTTTTACCTAACTCCTAACTTGCATGCTGGGTTCTTTTGGGGGTGTTTTCTTAGGCCTTCTGGATGCTACCATGTCATGAATGAGGCTAAATGCAAAGAAAACTGTCTCTTTTCTGAGCATTTTATTTAGTAAACATGTGTATGTAAATGTCAACATCTCCTTCAATTATGTACCTCCTTGAACCTGCTAAGGGCTGGGTGGGAGAATATATGTGGCCTGGAGGCTGTGACCTGCTTTATTCATGACTGTACTCCCAGCACCAAGAATAATACTTGACCCATATCTTCTCTGGGTGATTGAATTTTGACGTTTAATCTTCCTTCATTTGTTGGAAGCCACCAACAGAGTCACTTGTAAAACACAGCATTCCTGCTTCTCCTTTAGTCCAGGTGTCAAGCTCAGTTGTCCATATCCTCTGGCCAGCTCCTTTCCTGACAGATGGGCCTATCTGAGGACAGTCCTGGGTGCCCCAGAACACATACACCCTGATGTTAGGACTCTTATTTCCTCTCTGTTGCAAATGGAGAACATGCTCCCACCTTTACAACTAGGCAGTCAGCTGGGATCAGGCTACTCACACAGCACAGCTTTCCTTCATATTTGCCTTGTCTCGTCTGAAAATAAGAGTGCCTTGATTTATTCCATCTTGAGTCACCGTGATCTTGCGGGAATTTAGGAAACGCAAATAAACTCGAACTAGAAATGGTTGCGATCCCGTCTGCCTCTGAGAGTTTTTGCCGGATCTATCGCCAGGGCACTCTGATGTTCACGCCAACATGTTCAGTTTACTGCTCATAAATTCTTCACGGCTTGCTATTCTTTTTGTAAGGGGATTGCAAGAGTGAGACAGAGAAACAGAGCTTATTTCCAAACAGAACGCATCCCCCTTAAGTTTCAGACCAAGGCCGCTCTTGGAAAGCATCTTTCTCTGAAGCCAAGGGATCGCCGCCCACCTCCCCTCCACACCGCCCCGCACCCCCAGCCCGCGCCCCACCGCTCTGGGAATCCAAGGAAATCTAAGCTCTCCTCCCGCACTTAGAATAAAAGCCAAGGAATAATGTGTCCTTAAACTATAATTTGCTTGCATTCACCAGCTTCCTATCCACCCCCACAATGGTCCTCTATGTAAATCAGATTTATTTATTCATAGGCACTAGCATTCCATTACTTTCATCAAAACCAGTCAAGCTGCATTCAGTGGTTTCTGCATTCTTATAAACTAACTGGAAAAGCAATTAACATTCGCCAGCCCTTTAGATAGTGGGGAGAAGGGGCAGGACCCCACCACCCTCTTGATAACACCACCTCTGTAGGCGGATGGCGGTGCCAAATGACTGCTCCTCTGTGTCGAGGGAGATAAGAGAAGTGACACAGATTAAAACAAATTGTTGATCCATACCAGGGAGAAGCTAGGGAAACAATAGAAGTAAAAGCATAAATGTCAATTTGGGATGATAAAGGATACAATCTAAATGTAATATGAGAGGCCCCCAGACAAAAGCAAGAAATAGAGATTGCACATTAGTGAAGTATCAGAGTACTGGAGCGTTTGAACACACATGCGCGCGCGCCGAGTCAGATGCTCTCAGCATATGAAAACACAAGCAACACATTGTTGATTGCTCAGCAAACCCAATTATGAATTAACCCGCTCTTGCAGAAATTCTCTCAAATTATGCTCATTTCAAGCTGCTCTGAAGAACATTTTGTCCCTGTAGTAACTTTGCTTCCCATATTGGCTTCATTCTTCGGCTCCTTTTTCTCCTAAGTGCCTGCCGGCTACACACACACACAAACACACACCCATTCTGGTTGTCAGCCTAACAAGAGGTTCTGGCCAAGTGCTCACCAGGCTCTCTGAAAGAAAGATTAAGACTGAGGGCAATGCACAAGGTCACCATCTCAGCTTCCAAAACACTGCCACCCGCTCCCGCCTCCCTCTCTAGCAGCATGCTGGAGAAGTCGAGATCTGAAAATTCATTCCTAATTACTCTAGTGTCATTTTGAGTCTTGCCTTTATGGTGACAGAAATCAAACCTCGGGCTCAGCTGTGGCTCCGTCTAATACAATCGCTGTCGCCTGCTAATGCAGGCAGAGCTGATGGGGAGGTATGCAGGTGGTGACGTGTCCCCGAGCCTCCCAGACTAGGGCAGCATCTCATGCCTTATGGACCTTCAAGTGTCAGGATGGTTATTAATTACCCCTGTGGTCAGTGCGATGCAGTGGGGTTCAGGGACAAGACCCCATTCTGGAAATGTTCTGTGTTTGTTCAACACCCATCTCACGGCCTCTCTTTGAGGATGAGTGGTAACTATTTTTGTTCACTCAACATAACTTTTATGCTTTAATAAAAAAAGAGAAATACAAACAAATCTTTCATGTCACAGATGCAGTGCCATGAATGCATATGGAAACCAACATTTTGAAAGGCAGGCTATGTATTGTTTCACTATTATTTAACCTTCACTGAATGCTAACTTTGTGCTAAGTGCTATACTAAATGTCAGGTATTAGTAAACGGTAGCTGTTGTTATTGTTGCCCTCTGTAGGAAATAATAATGTTAATCAAAGTAGTTACAAGAATAATATTGGAGTGGTTACAAAAAGCTTGATGGTTCCCTTATACACACTTTCCTGAACATATTGAAAATATTGCTCATTGTTAAAGTCAACTCAATCTAATCAATGCACACGGAGTTTCCATAAAGTGCCAAGCAGCGTGCTAGGCATAGGGAGACATATAAGATTGAGACTCTCTGGTTGTCAGAGAAGGCTTCTCTTGGTGTCTGACACCCTAAGGGGCTATGAACTCTGTGGGGCACAGACTGTGTCAGGCACTGGTTAAAGCACTTTGCATGGTGTTATATCATTTATGTTGTTGCTGTTCAGTCACTAAGTCATGTCCGACTCTTTGTGACCACTTGGACTGCAGCACACCAGGCTTCCCTGTCCTTCACTATCTCCCAGATTTTGTTCAAACTCATGTCCATTGAGTCGGTGATGCCATCCAACCGTCTCATCCTCTGTCACCCCCTTCTCCTCCTGCTTACAATCTTTCCTAGCATCAGGGTCTTTTCCAATGGGTTGGCTCTTTGCACTGCATGGCCAAAGTATTGGAGCTTCAGCATCAGTCCTTCCAATGAGTATTCAGGGTTGATCATCCCCAATCTCCCATTTTAAGAGTGAGAAACCTGAGATTCGGACAGTGACGTGAATCTCTAGGTCACCAGTAGGCAGGAGGCAGGCTTGGCCACCCCCTCTCTCCACTCTGCCTGTTAGTATACATTGTTCATCCTACTCCCTGATCTAAGGTGGAAATGGAGTCCTTCCACTTGGTAACTATTATAAAAAAGATTCCCTGCCTAGGGACACCCTGAGATTCCCAATTCACAAAGGAACATAGGCTCCATTTCTCCTGGATTTACAGCACTGTCTCCCCGTAAGTCCTGGAGATGGCATCATCAGAGGATGAAGTATATTCATCAAGCTGTCTTTATAGCTTTGCTTGGCATCTGGGCTAGAAATGGGGTTTATGAATCACCCTGGATTCCATAGGCAACTGGTCCCGTGAGCAGGTTTTTTCCTCTTCCTCAGTTTCCACATCATAATTTAGAAGTGAGAGGAGAGGAGGCGGAGGAAAATGAAGCCCCTTTAAGAGTTCCTCCTTTCACAGAACTGTCAGGGGCGTCTGATGCACCAGGCGGCAAAGACGGGCCTTCCTCGGTTTGAATGGTCCTGACGTCTCCCCTTGGGAATAGCATTTCCTCCCCACCGCTTCTCATCCTCTCCAGGCACACCTCTGCATTGGGACCCCAAGTGAAAAACCCAGGGCAGCTCCTTGTTTAAGTAACAACAATGACAACAAAAAAAGGCGAGGCCGGCAATGCTGAAAGCAGAGCTGTTGCCTCGCTTCTCTGTGGATGGCGGAGCCCAGGCTGGCGGCTTCTCTCACCACGAGAAGGAGCTGAGCTGCCCAGTCAAGGGCAATGGACCACTGAGAATGAGTGAGGCCTCCCGCAGACTTTCTTTTTTCCTTTTTTTTTTGTTCCGGGGCCTCTCTCCCTCTCAGGAAGAGCCCGGCTCTGCTCACCGGCATCTCAGCCTTTCAAGGTGAACCTCCAGTCCTGGAGATGTGGTTCCCGGCAAGGGCTGAGGCAAGGTTGGGGGGGGGGGTCCAGATCAAAGCTGGCTTTGAAATGAGTCTAATTTTTGGAATGTTGCTAAGAGTGTAACACACAGTTCAGCAGGAAATTGGCTCTGGAAACAGCTTTGTAGTTGCTCCCCGGGACTGATGATTTCCCTGACCTGGTGGCAAAGGTGCGGAGCCGAACAGTGGGGGAGACGAAGATTGCTGACTCTCGCCGATCTGATTTAAATTTTTCACCAATGGGGTCCTCTGGCTCTGCCTCGCTGCACAAAAATACAGTACGATCAGGTCGGAAACAAACCCTGCGAGAAGCTGGGGCTCTTGCAACGGATTTTTGAGCAGCTTCCGAGACTGGACATAAAGGAAAGGAAGAGTATTTTGCTTCCTGTGACGGATCGAGGCGGGGCGGGTGGGGGGGGGGTGGACCATGGAGTCACAAAAAATAGCAACTGTTTCTTATGCATCAGACTTTCTAAGTGACCTCCATCACCTGAGAATCCATGAAAAGGGCACACAGCTAGTGTCCCTATATGTTATTAGCTTCTTTAATCCTTGTCACAAACCTATGAATTAGGTACTTGAAAAAGAGGATAGAAAAAGAGGGGATATATGTATACATATCACTGATTCACTGTGCTGTACAGTAGAAAATAACACAATATTGTAAAGCAACTGTACTCCAAGAAAAATTAATTTAAACCAAATACAGATAAGGGATGAGTCCAGGTTACTTCTCCAAGGTCAGGTGGACAAAGTGGCAGCATACATAGATCAAATACATCTATCAGAATCTGAACCTACATTCCTTACATATCTAGAGTGGGACTTGTATCTTGGGCCAGAATAGTTAACAGTGACATTTGTTTTGATATAATTAATGTTTTGATACAATTAATGCCCTCCAAACTAAGGAGATATCATCTTTTCATAAAATAAGATCCTGATTATGTGTTCCTACAGGAAAAGAAATAGAGGACAGCCCGTCTTTGTTATTGGTACATGGGTTTGTTTTTCTTCTCTGAGATGCCCTGAGAGCTGACCATGTTCTGGTCTGGGTTAGGCATTTAATTTCTGGTTTAGGTAGTGTTGGTGTTAAAAGGGGAGGGAATGGACAGTGGGGACTAGGTGGCTAATTGTGGCATCGATACAGGGGAACAAAAGATGTTGCTGGAAAAGTGAGACCTAGTCACACACTTGTAATGTCAGAGGAGTAACAGAGGCTGATGCCAGCAGAAGGGAGCTGGTGGTTAGAGGGGGTGTGGAGGAGAAAAGAACTTCAATATGGAGCAAACTTCCCCGAACAGGAGGGGAAAAGACACTTCCAAGAACAGATTCAGACACCTTAAATGAAAGCTCACTTGGGATGAGATTTGACCATATGTTGTCAGGATTTAATTTCTTCCTTTTTCTCCTCTCTCCGACTCCCTACTCTACTGCCAGGGACTGAAATCCCTTTCAACAGCACAGGCTAGCTGTCCTTCATGGGTCACGTAAGGGCTATCTCTCTCACATTAATGGTCATTCAGAAGGTAGCACCATGAGGCTGGGGCTAAATCTAAGTTTCTCCTTCTTTCTCACTCTGAGCTGTGGCCTCCTCATCCCAATCTGGAATGAGGGTGACTTAAAGAGGGGTGGTAGGTGGAATGCTGACCTCTAGAAGTATCCACATCCTCACCCCCCAGAACCTATAAAATGTTAGGATACATGCTGGTAGGGGTTGAATTGTGTGTCCCCTGCCAAACAGGTTGAAGTTCTAAACCTCCAACCTCAGATGTGACTTGCAAACTAGTTAAGGTGAGGTCATGTTGGAGCAGGGTGGGCTCCTAATCCAACATGACTCATGTCCTTGTAAGAAAACAGACACACAGGCAATACTCCATATGACAATGATGTCAGAGATTGGAGTGACACGGCTACAAGACTGTCAGCAGACCATGAGCATCAAGCAAGAGGGAAGGAAGGATTTCTCTAGAGGTTTCAGAGAGAGCACGGTCCCAACAACACTTTGATTTTGGACTTCTAGGCTCCAGAACTATGAGACAACGTTGTTGTTTTAAGCCACCCAGTTTGTGGTCCTTTGTTATAGCAGCTCAAAGAAACTAACACAGCAAATGAACTAATGGGGAATGAAGGCTGCCGATGAAATGAAGTTTGTTAATCAGGTGTCCCTGAGATGGAGAGATTATCCTACCGTATCTAAGTGGACTTAGTGCGATCAACAGGGTCCTTTTAATTAGAAGAGGGTGGTGAAGAGAGAGAACCAGTGAGATGGCAAAATCAGAAAGAATAGTCTGCCACTGCTGGTTTTGAAGACGGAGGAAGGGGGTCCATGAATCAAGGAATTCTGGCAGAGCCTCTGGAAGCTGGAAAAGGCAAAGAAACACAGGCTCCCTGGAGCCCCCAGAAGGAACACAGTCCCAGTGACATTTTGATTTTAGCCTAAGCCAGGGCATTTCCAGTGTCTGACCTGTAGAACTGTAAGACGATACATTTCTGTTGTATGTAGCCACTGAACTGTGGTGACTTTCCTCTGCTGATAGACATTTAGGTTGCCTCCATGTCCTGGCTATTGTAGATAGTGCTGCCATGAACACTGGGGCCCATGCATACTTTCAAATGATGGTTTTCTCAGATGTATACCCAGGAGTAGGATTGCAGGATCATATGGTAGCTCTATTTCTAGTTTTTTTTTTACAGTACGTCCATACTGTCCTCCATAGTGGCTCTACAAATTTACATGATATCACTTACAAGTGGAATTGAAAAAACATGGTACAGATGAACTTATTCACAAAACAGAAGTAGAGTCACAGATGTAGAAAACCAACTACGGCTACCAGAGGGAATTGGGTGGGTGAAGGATAAATTGAGAGATCGGGATTGACATATACACACTACTATATATAAAATAGGTAACTAATAAGAACCTACTGCATAGCAAGGAAACTCTACTCAGTACTCTACAATGAGTATATATGGGGGGAAAATCTAAAAAAGAGTGGATATATGTATGTATATAACGGATTCACTTTGCTGTACAGTAGAAACGAACACAACATTGTAAATCAACTAGACTCCAATAAAATTTTTAAAAACTATGGTGACTTATTACATCAGCCATGAACAACTTATACAGGGGTAACCCTGAACCCATGCGAGTAAAACTGAGAGTCAGGCATGCCCCACTCACGCAAAGTACAATATAAGAGGAAATGGGAATACTCAATCTTGGTTGAGCTTCTGTTTTCTCCCCTTCCTGCCTTTCTGGCCCTTCAATTTTAAACACACAGTCTCTGTTATGTACATGTAAGAATAAGAGTAGGGGGCCTCCCAGGAGGCACTAATGGTAAAGAAGCTGCCTGTCAATGCAGGAGATAAAAGAGATGTGGGTTTGTTCCCGGATCGGGAAGATCCCCTCAAGAAGGAAATGGCTACTCACTCCAGTATTCTTGCCTGAAGAATCCTATGGACGGAGGAGCCTGGCGGGTTACAGTCCACGGGGATGCAAAAATTCAGCCATGACTAAAGTGACTTAGCATGCAAAGCACGATAATAACAATAGCCGCTAACATCGTCGGTATCCCAACAGATGCGGGCACCATTCTCGGCACTTAATGCACATGATCTCTTTTAACTCTTGCAACAACCCTTGCAGAGCTAGGCTCTGCTCTCACTTCCTTTTTACTGATGAGGAAACAGGCAATCAAGAAATAACTTGAGCAAAGTTACATGGCTGGTAGGTGGTGGAGCCGTGACTGCAGTGGACAGAAGTGGTAGGGGGGTGGGATTCAGAAGTTGCCAGACTGATGGGGCCTCCCAGAGACGGAGCAGCAGAAGAAGGTATAACCTCTCTCCCTCTTCTGCCTGCCACTATGCCCACAGAGGGTATGCATATTGCAAACTACTATCTATCTCACTTTGAGACTTCTATTGTTTTAAGTTTTCCACCACAATCTAGCAACAGATTCATGCTGAAGATATTCAAATCTTGAAGTTGGTCTTAATTCCAAGTTGGCAGGAAGGGTATCGAAAAATGGGAACATGCTGCTTTCTCCCCCCGCCCCCACCCCATTTCAACTGCTGTGCCAATATTCTGTCGAGAAAAGGATAAAAAGAGCGTCTGCATAAATAAATATGCTTTGTAACACTACTGAAACTTATTTTTTCTGCTTGATATGAAAATATGATGGGTGATAGTATGTGAAACTTGCTGCTTCCACTGCTTTATCAAAGTTTATAAACCCACTGATCTCTGGCATGGAGTTAAGATGCTGAAATCCCCGGCAAAGAAGATGTATTCAAGCCATCAGAACTTAGCTGAGGGTCCAGGTTGTACAAGGAAAAGAGGCAGGAAGATGCAGCACTCCACTAGCCAGCCAGTTAGCCACTGGGCACCCCCCAAGATTCTCAGTATCACCTTGGGCTACTCTGTTGTGCTAAGGCTACCACAGAGCTTTCCTGGAATGAAAGGATGCTAAGGAATGATTGCCTCCAGGTTTTCTAAGGGACAGTCCTTCATCCATCTCTTCATGCCTGCCTGAATCTTCCCTGCTGTGTGACTGGTCCCATTCCACCTGGGAATGCCCTCTCCTTTCCTGCCTTTGCCCAAGGTATTCCAGCAGCTGGCACAAGGAACAAGGATGAGCACAAAGTGTACACTGAGTAAATCACCTCCATTCTCTATTTGCTCTTGAGAAGAGGAAAAGGCACTCTGGATTTCTTTTTTCAAAATCACAGTGGTCTCAAATCACTTTAGGCCCCTTCTTTCCTTTGCTTCACATCTTCACACCTAAGTGACCTCTAATCATTCCCTATATACCTCTGAAATCATTGTGCAACATGTTTCATATGCCCAGGAGATACCAAGGCCTCCGCACACAGAGATAGCAGACTTGTGCCCACCCTTAGGGAGCTCGCTGTCTGCAAAAGGAATGTGTGAAATCACATGAATCCACTCACTCCCTCTTCCTGCTCCCTTCATATAATTCAATCTGTGAGTGCATACTGAGCACCTACTTTGTGCCAGAACTGTGCTAGTTGCTAAGAATCCAACAACAAACTAGAGAGGCAGGGTCACTGGCCCCTGAGAAGTTCATTTAAGAGAAACTTCATGTGAAACATTCATAAGTTATAACCTACCACCCCTGGTTGTTTATCTTTCTGTAGTCTGATACAGCCCTGGAGCACAAGGACACTGCCTGGTACAAAGAAAACATCCACAAATATTCACTGCATGAATGACTGTTGGAGTTGATGCCCACTGCCTTCTGGAGCCCTTCATGGGTACTCCTGGGAGCTATCATGGCTACCTGAGCTGCAATTTCGATGCCGAACACAGAATAGGTGCTGGATTGAAATTTGTTGATCACAGTTGGGTTCCTCACCTCACTGCCCACAGTACAGTATGCATGGCCATTCCTGTGCAATACCTCCATTCTAGAGGAACAATAAAACTGCAGGCAATTCCCTCCATCTTAAGTAAAACAAGATATGACTGTCTCTTATCACAAAAGGAAATACAAAATCACTCTGAATTCTAGAGATTGCTGCAGTTGGAAAAAATTCAACTCTTCTAATAAGAAGTTTATATTTTGAGCTCTTAATAACAGGTTTTGGATGCCTAAACATGCTTTTTTTCCTAGGGTTTGTTTAACCAAAAAATATGTATTCATAAATTGCACAGTCCTCAATTTAGCAGAGATCCAAAGAGAATCTGAGAGTAATGATAGGTTCTTGCTCTTAGGAATTTAACTGTGCTGCCATGGATTTACTTATTTTAATGTAACCCAGGATAAATTATTCCTCTATAAATATAACTCCTTCAAAATTCAGAGTATTTCATTCTGTGGAAGGACACAATTTAGTATCAGTATTCAAGACCAAGGATGCTAAGCATTCAGAACTATCTGCTCATAGAAGAGAGATTTAATAATAGTGAAATTGTACCATAAGGGTTGGCTCTTTCTTGTTCTTGGAGGAAATGAATGTAAACTGAGCTATGAGTTAGTGGATTTCAAAGATAGCTCTTTTGGTGCAAGAACAGTTTAAATCTTGGAGAAAAGCAAAAATGTTAGATGTTCCTCTCCCAAACAGAACAGAACCTACTTTGCATGCTTTTATTCTTGTATTTGTATTGGAGAAAAGGAGACTATTAAATACACATTTTGAAGAGAGAATTTATAATAGGTTTTGGCATTGCAGATACCCCCAGAGAATCACATGTATGAGACTGCTACTTTATGTGATTATTGCCCTGAATGGCAAGTGCATTTCATCATGCATGCCAATCTGATTGATTAGTACTGGCTGCTTAGAAGACTGTTGAGAAGTATTGGCAGGCTGCATTTGTTCCCAGCAGGAAAGAACACAGTGATCGATTACTAATGTCTGCCCTGGGTGCAAGAATGAGGAGTAATAGCCTGTACACTTAGTTTCTGCCAAAACAGATATAATTCCGAAACCAGAAAAGAAAATTTTCATTGTGTTAGTATTGCAGAAAGATAAATTAAGCTACACATCCCAGTGGGCCATATGGTTATGTCAAAAAATGAATCCTGTGCGAGTTCCAGAAGATAGATCCCTGGTCAATAATTGTATAATACTGAGCCCAATCTGTCCTTCAATATTAAAAAATCCTAGCTATCAACACAAAGTGTTACATTTTGTACAAATGTCGTCTGTGCTAGAAAAAAGCCTTACAATTGTAGAGTCAGGTGTGAACTTCAGAAGGCTTAATTTTCCTTAACCAAATGATTTCCATAGTCTGTCCTTTCCCTGCTCATAAGTGCTATCATCAATTTATTTTTTTTAATAAAATAAAACTAGTTACAAAATTTTATGTCTAGTTTGCACGATAAAGTCTAGCCATTTGGGTGATAATACAATACACTAAGCTTTGTATTCAAACCCCTACTATTTATATTTTTTAACTGAAAAATTAATTTTCTAAACTTTGCAAATGCAGGTTTGATAACTGATTGTCGAATGCAGGTTCACCTTTAAGGCTCTAAGAGAACTTTTCACCTAAAAAGTACTGACAAATAAGAGTTAACGATCATACAATTATAAGTGAAGGACTACAGCTGAGTACTGACAAAGTAGATCTCTTTAAGAATAATTTTTTATTATCTAAAAATTTTTTTAAGAATTTTCTGGTGACAATGCAACAACATTTTTGACAATCCTTCATTCCCTAAAGAAGGCAGATTAAACACAAGTGATTACATTATGTCACAGGACAAAGGGAATGTAGATAATATTTTTGAAGTAAGGCAATCAGATAATCAGATATTCAGTCCACTAACTCTTTAAAAAGTCCAGCTGTAAACCCTGACACAGGATAGAGTAAACAAAACTTCCATGAGGCATCCAAAATGTAAAAAATTATACTATGAGTCTTTAGTTCATTTTTCTCTTTTCTCTTTAGAAAAGGAAATTCTCTCCCTTGGAAGAGAATAAAACTGGTTCAATTTTTTGCTTACAAAAAAAAAAGAAAATGAAAATATAAAACTCAGCAGAAATGTCACACTGAGGAATCATAATAAGCATTAAACATTATTTAAGTCGTGCATAACCACTAAAATATATGACCCCTTTCCATAAATTGAAAGGCACTATATTCAGCAGATTATGGGCCTCAGGTGCTGAACTAAGGAAAGCTCCCAAGATCCCCATGCCTTGGAGACCTGAAGATTAACTCTGATCCACGGTACCTTTCTCTCCAAGCAAGCAACACACTATGCCTGAAGAACTGCAAAAGCTGGCCTTTCTTCTCTCTCTTTTGTTAGGGGATATTTGTGAGAACCTACATGCTGAGGACTGTGTTGGGGAGAGAATGAGGGAGGGAGGGAAGGAAGAAGGGAGAAAAGAGGCAACAGGAAAGAGAAAAATAGAGAAAAGTGTGAGTACAAGCTCTCTTATTCAAGGATTTCCGGCTAGCTGAGGCCTGCCAATAGTCTCCAGATAACTGTTAGGCTCACTTGTTGCTAATAGCATGTGTGATTCTAACAATAGAAAGCCTAGAACAGAGTGATTCTGAGAACCAAGTACTGGCCGGAAATGTGAATCAGGCAATCAGAGGAAACGCGGCAGTCAAAAACTTTAACGTAGAGACAGAGACTTTTGGCTCTAGAAGGATCTAGAGGATCAAGTTGAATGTCTTCATTTTGTAAATTTCCTGGTGGCTCAGACAGTGAAGCGTCTGCCCGCCGGGTTCGATCCCTGGGTGGGGAGTATCCCCTGGAGAAAGAAATGGCAACCCACTCCAGTATTCTTGCCTGGAGAATTCCGTGGACCGAGGAGCCTGGTGGGCTACAGTCCACAGGTCGCAAAGAGCTGGACACAACTAAGCGACTTTGCTTCACTTCACTTCACGCTTCACAAACAGAGGCAAGGGTTTCCCAGGTGGCTCAGTGGCAAAGAATCCACTTGCCAATGCAGGAGACACGAGTTCCATTCCTGGGTTGAGAAGATCCCCTGGCAACGGAAACCCACTCCAGTATTCTTGCCTGGAGAATTCCGTGGACAGAGGAGCCTGGTGGGCTACAGTCCACGGGGTCACCAAAGAGTAGGACACGACTAAACAGCAACAAAACAGAGGCATACGGACAAGTGACCTGCTTTCCTTTGGTTATCTTTCTATAGGACACGGTGTCTTTAGGCCACAGAGAATTTCATGTTTTCCTATGAATGTCAGTGTCATCAGCTCTATCAGATTGATTTAAATGAGGGCAGCTTCAGAGTTAAAAATTGGTTGTATGGCTATTCATACAAAATCAGTGAGGCTTTTCATCTGTATGTTGAGGCTTGCAGGAGAAAAGGAATAATACATCTTCCTTAATTCTTTAGGTCTATATTAAGGCTACAAAAATTTACAAAAAGTATTTATTTTCATTTTCAAGATGATTTCAAACAAACTAAAGGGTGTAGAACTATCATGATCAGAAAAAAATTACCCACTTGTATTTATACCCCTTTTTATTACTGAGTTGGTGTTGTGAGTGACAAAGTCAAAAGGGACCAGGTTCAACTTTTGGTGCAATATTTTGCAAACAAGGGTCTATGAGTTCTTAAAATGGAGATGTATGGATGTAGAGTTATAGTAATTCAGATTTATGCTCTTAAGCGGCTATGTCTTCTTCATCTTTGACTTCATCTTCTGGGCCACCCAGAACAGAGGGTCTACCTAATTAGATTCTATGGCAGCTGGCAAAAATATCGGCTCCCAGTCACTCCCCATGCTTTGCCTCACTTACTGTGCTCTCTCTCTTAATCAAAGAAATGTGATGTCGCCAATCAGGAGAAAGCCTGCAAAGGCAAAGGAGGAGCCGCAGGAGGCACAATTCACTCTGGACACCCCAAGGCACAACTTCACAGAGAAAACAATGTGAAGGGCTGTCACTCCCCTGGGGCACTGAGTATTTTCCTCCCCAAATCTGGTGGTCCACGTGGAGTCAAAATCTTGATCCTCAGCCTCATTACAGACAGAACGAAGCCGGGGTGGGTAGGTGCTGACCTTGAGTAGTTTTGTCAAAGGAGAAATTGATGGGTTTGATCGCGGCCACTGAGTTCGGGGTGGGTGGGTAGCGATGCCTTTCTCAGAAAATCAGGGGTCGCACTTGGGCAAACAGGTGCACGGGCTAATTGTCAGCTCCCAGCTGAGTCTGCCAGTCCCTGGAGAGCGTGCCTTCGCCTTGGGAGTTCTTTCAAATGGTCCCTGATTTGATTGTTTAGCACCGCCCACAAGAGGCTCTTAATTGCATTCCTAGAGCACTGGCTTTCGACGGAAATTACTTAAAACACAGCTTAAGTGTTAAATTCTGGACTGTGTAATGTGCAATTGAGGGGTTTTCTTTTATTTTATTATTAAAAAAAAAAAAAATAACCTCACTCCCGGCTACCTCCTTGTAGGAAGCTCTGACAGGTTCAGTGGGAAACCTCGGGGCTGGCGCACATTAGAAGTTCTCTCCTGCAGGGCTGGCAGGTGTGAGCTATGTCAAATAAATTTATTACAGTCTGTGCTAATAATGAAAATTATAGAAAAGCTAGATGAAAGTGCTCTACAGCCAGCTAATTTGAAGCTACCTTACTAGACAATAACAAGCTCCTAACAGTTTTTCCTTTTTGGAAAAAAAAAAAAAAAAACACTAATTATGCTTAATGTTCCCTGTCGCATTAGCTTTCATGGTAATTATATTTCAAAACTTTTGCAATTAGGGTGCAGTTAATATTGTGGAATATTGCAATTATTTTTCATTGTGACACCTCTATTGAAAACTGGTGGCATAATGATCACATTGTTCAACTAAATCAGAACTGTAGAAATATGGCAAATGAACCAATTACACATTATTATTTCTAATTACAGATAATGTCATTTTCTCCGCTTTTGTCCAAAAGAATTTCTCAAACACAGATATCCCAAATTCTCCTATTTGTAAAGACTCCCTCGTTCTCTCATCCACACTGGTATTTTCTTACATTAGTGCCTTGAGTGCTAAATTTAAAAAGGTCTCATAGGGATTTCTTGAATTTTCCTCTTCCACCCCCAACTCCCTCCCATGGAGTTTGTAAGCCAGATGCTCTCATTGAAAAATCTCCGCCTTGGCCAGGCTATAGACAGCAGCCGCTTGCTAGGAGCCAGTGTGAATTTAGCATCTCATAATCATCATCGATGGTGGCTCATTTTTATTCATGCAACAGGTCTAACCTCCCGTCCCAATGAAGATTCATCTGTGGGAACTTGCTGTATCCCAAATACCTTCTAAGTAGCCCCTACTCCCTGCTCTCCATCACAAAATGATGAGGTTGGAAGCGGAATTTTTTTATCTGTGTTTCTACCTACATATGGAGAAGGAAATGGCAGCCCACTCCAGTGTTCTTGCCTGGAGAATCCCAGGGACGGGAGAGCCTGGTGGGCTGCCACTTATGGGGTCACGCAGAGTCGGACACGACTGAAGAGACTCAGCAGCAGCAGCTACCTACATATTACTATCAGAGCATGGAGTAGAGACCAACAGAGGGTTTCTAGGAAATAGTTAAGTTTGAATTTGGGGTTGTATTTTTTTCCTTCTACCTCTAACATCCTCATTTGTGGTCATCCTAATAATACAGATTGTGACCACAAGATCATCTACAGAGTCCCATTCCTGATCATATGGAGTATGAAATACTGTTCAGTTTCATCTTACAATCATGTCCTGAGAAATACAGGCTGGGAAATAATCAGTCTTACAGATAAAGAAACTGAAGTGTAAAGAAATGCCCAAGACGTTATGACTAGTCTGTGGTCATTGAGAGCAGCTCTCCTGACTCTTGGTGGCTTGGTGGTCAAGAATCCAGCTGCCAATGCAGGAGGCATGGGTTTGATCCCTGGGTCGGGAAGATCCCCTGGAGAAGGACGTGGCAACCCTGGTCCAGTATTTGTGCCTGGAGAATCCTGTGGATAGAGAAGTCTGGTGGGCTACAGTCCATGGGGTCACAGGAGAGTCAGATATGACTTAGCGACTATACAACAACAACTCCTGACTCTTAGCCACCATTCCTACAGTCAGGGCCATCAATCAGGGGCTGGGGGTATCTGGGCTACAGCACTTACAGTGTTCACACCAGGACAGTTTCTGGCAAACTAGGACCTTTGATCACCTGACCTACAGTTAAAGTTAACTAGTCTATGAACTAAGAAAACATACAGGTAAGATGCTATCTAACTTGGGCTTCCTTTAAGTTCTGAGTTTTCAGAGTAGAAGAGGGACATAAGTGAGGGATGGGGAAAAATAAATCGAAATGACCCCATAGCTAGACTTAATCCCCTTCCTCATCTGTTTTCCCATGTAGTCTGCAATCTCTGCAGGAAAGGCTGGCCATTGCCCCCAACTTGGACTCTACCACCCGGCTCTATGCAGCCTGTGGTGGGTATGCAGTACATATTTGTGAAATAATATTGCTCATGCTAATAACTTGTGTTTATAGAGCCCTTATTACATTACTTTGCTAAGTAACTTAAATGCATTTTCTCAATTAATACACATACCAATTTACTAAGGCAAACGTTGTGCTACTTTTCTCCCTTCTGCACTGAACAGGAAGCCAAGACAGACAGAATCCAGGTGATGTGATCACTGGTGTCCGGGAAGGGTGTGGGGGAGGCAGATGGGGACAATTCTGATGATTCTACAGTCCATACTCTTAACTATATGCTGATGGTTTGCAAAGAAGGACCTCTGTGGCTCATCCAGGCCCTTGAGGGTATTTGACTCTTTGGGAGTCTAAGACAAAGCACCCACTTGAGGGGAAACAAAAGTCCTATTTTCCCGCCTGGGGGACATGCTGCTGCTGCTGCTAAGTTGCTTCAGTCGTGTCCAACTCTGTGCCACCCCATAGATGGCAGCCCACCAGTCTCCCCCGTCCCTGGGATTCTCCAGGCAAGAACACTGGAGTGGATTGCCATTTCCTTCTCCAATACATGAAAGTGAAAAGTGAAAGTGAAGTCGTTCAGTCCTGTCCGACTCTTCGAGACCCCAAGGACTGCAGCCTACCAGGCTCCTCTGTCCATAGATGGGCATATTTTCCTCTGTTTGCCCAGGCTCACAGAACAGTAGACAAGCTTCCCAGAAACATAATCATCTTTGGAATTTCTCTGTCCTCTAGTTTGGGTTGAATTCAGTGCTCAGAGGAGCTACTGCAACTGCCTCCTAACTTGTGTTCCTATTTCTTCTCACCCTCCCATCCTTCTCTGTTCAGTCAGAGTGATCTTTTAAGATCTTGTTAAAGCATGCCACACCCTGTTCAACCAAAACTTTCCCTTGCCATTAAAGCCTGAATCTCTTACCTTAATTGCCTGCATCAGCTCTTTTCAAAATTTGCTGGGCAGGTCCACGAACGACCTGAGGATCCAGTGCAGTGAAAAGCCTGCCCTGACTCCAAAGGTCTAGGACGGGGCCTGGATGTTGTAATTTTAATGATCTCCCAGAGGCTGTGGATGGTGCTGGGCTCATCTCCACTGACTCTTCGATCATCTCTTGGGCTTCTCTCCCTGGGCTGGTGACATTCTAGCCACAGGCCTTTTCTTCTAGCTCAACACTATTAAGGGCTTTCCTGTCTCTGAGCTTTTTTCTTACTGTTCTCTTGGTCTGTATAAAACCTTTCTACTGCCCCCTCCTGCCCCAGCCACTCAAAACCTTGTCCCACGGGGACCTCAATTTTACTTTTCAGGATGTGGTTAAAAAGTCACCTCCTCAAAAGCATTCCTCCCCCATCCTATCTCAGTAGGCATCTTCATGCTTGTTCGTTTAATTTCAGCATCTGAATACTGCTGTCACAGCACTCACAATTGGTCATCATTATGTTTTCATGACTCCAGAGTTTTAAGTTTCCCCTTTAGAATAGAAGCTTCAGGAAGTTAGGGGCCACATCTTCCTTCGGTACCATTAGGCCCACAGGGCTTAGAAAAGTGCTAGCTTGGGACAGGCATGCAGGGATTGTAATGAACGGAAGTGCTCGCCAGTCAAACGGTGGGTTTACTTTATATCGAAACATTCATGGGAATTGCTTCCGTTTGAACTGTGTTTCCCTTAGGCTGCCAAAGCTATTTTTCCCTGGAGTACAGAATAATATGTAAAAATGCCAGATTTGTTTTCCTCTTCGAAACAAATACAGCCAATCTAAGTGCCTCGCTCCTTTCATATAAACTGGGGGAGTACAAAAGCGAACTGTCATCCATGATCACTTTCCAGGCGGAGCTGAAGCACTGCAATATGAAGCCAGGTTCCCTTCATAAGATACAGAGAGCTCCAAAACATTTAAGTGACACCGGGGCTCATCCTCCATGCATCGGCTGCCAGAACACTGTATTTATACAACTCATTCCGTTTATCCAAGGAGTTTTACAAATACCTTATCAGTTTTCCTTTTGAGGAGGCAACTCCATAGGTGGGATGTTCTTTTAGGCTGGGGCAGCCCCGGAAAGCGGATGCTATGATCTGCGTCACGGCAGCAGAAAGGGAGAATGCAGGGGGCCAAGGAGGCTGCAATGGCCTTGAGTCTGATATCTTGAGACGGGCAAGGAAATGAAAATGACAAGGTGAGGGACTTCCCTGGTGGCCCGGTGGCTAAGACTCCACACTCCCAAAGCGGGAGGCCTGCCTGAGCTGGATCCCTGGTCAGGGAACTGGATCCCACATGACACAGCTAAAAATCCTGCAGGCCACAACTAAAGACCTGGAGCAGCCAAATCAATAAATGTTAAAAATGAAACAAAATGAAATGACAAGGCAATCAAGTATACAAACAGAAGCAGCTGTGGAGATGTCAGCCCCGGCCCACACTTTGGGTATGGCACTTCCTATGCTGTGCTTTGAGCACTTAAATTTATTGAGGGCAACAGTTAGGTTCATCCGTGATACGCACGTAGCTTCTTGGGACAGAAGATCCACATCCATGCTTCTCCCTCACCCTCTACACTGCCCCTCACCTGCGCAGCCACCCAGAACTTGCTCCTAAAACTCTGTTGTCTGTTGGCAGAGCAACTCCTTGACCTGACTCAAGATGGCCTGAAGAAATAGAAGGGGATCTGTTTTTCAAAGAGAAACTGCGTAACTGGTAAAAAGAGCCTTGCTCATATGCTGTTGGAGGTTCCTACACTGCTACTACATTTCATCGGCAATATGTTATACAGAGTTATAAAAAGATCTATTGCCTATGATCTTCTGTTTCTACTTCTACAATTTCATCTGATGGGAAAAATTATAGGTGAGGAAAGCAATTTTTATATAAGGATGATCTCTGCCATGATATGTTTTAACACCAAAAAAATTGAAAAGAGTAAAAGTGATTGACAAAAGGGAGTAAGTTTAAATACGTTGTGCTATGTCAGCATGATGAGATAACATTAATATCTAGAATAGTGTTTAATAACATACAGTAAGATGAATAGCTAGCATTTACCAGCAGGTATGAGCTTGTGAGTCAAGGTTCTAAGCTCATTTATGTACCTATTTATTTCCCCTTACAAAGATGCATTGAGACGGGTATTATTATGGCTCCCATTTTACAGATTAAGAAACTGAGACCTAAAAGATTAAGACATTACCTAAGGTCATTCTGCTAGTAAGTGCTGAAGTGTAGATTCCAGCTCAGGCAGTCGGCCTCCAGAGCCCCAAATTCTGAAGCCTAGTGTCTGCATGTGATGGTTCATGGTACCGTATGTTGCCATTTGAAAGAGGGTTTGTATAAGGTGGACTCTCTGACTGGGATTTGAAAATTACATGAATATTCCATCACATATAATTATGTGTGTAATATATAATTGCATATAATACATGTAATGGGTTTTTCTTTCCATCCTACATCAGCACATATTTATTGAGGGTCTACTATGCGTTCAGGAACAGTTCTGAGTGTTAGTAATTTAGTGGTGAACAATTAGGATAAAGTCCTAATGAATCTGTTTGCAGAGTGGCAATGGAGATGCAGGCATAAAGAACTGACTTGTGGACACAGTAAGGGAAGAGGAGGGATGAATTGAAAGAGTTAACTCTGAAACACAGATGTGTAAAATAGATGGCCAGTGGAAATTCTCTGTATGACGCAAAACTGGTACTCTGTGACAACGGAAGACTGAGACGGGGTGAGAGGGAGGGGACATATGCATACCTATGGCTGATTCATGTTGATGTATGACAGACACTAACAATATTGTGAAGCAATTATCCTATTTTAAAAATATATTGAAAAAAAGATAAAATCCTTGCTCTCACGAATCTTATGCAGAGGGAGGAGAGAGAGGGACTCTACATAACAAAAGGTTAACAGTGATCCTCTCCGTGTGCTAAGTCACTCAGTCGTGTCCAACTCTTTGCTACCCCATGGACTATAGCCTGCCAGGCTCCTCTATCCATGGACTTCTCCAGGCAAGAATACTGGAGTGGGTAGTCATTCCCTTCTCCAGGGGACCTTCCTGACCCGGGGATTGAACCTGGGTCTCCTGCATTGCAGGCAGGTTCTTTACCATCTGAGCCAAATTTGGGGTATTTTTAACAGTCATTTTAATCTTGTCTAAATATTCCAACTGTTTTATTTTCATAGAACACAGAGAATGAGAGAATACTTAATTCACATTATTAACAAAAAAACAATTTTAAGGAATTAAAAAGCACCTACATTTCAAGAATGACATCTCAGGCCATTGTTACCCTCCTGTCCCCTGAGGGCTCCCTGTGAGTCTGTCCTGAATCTCTGGTCTCTAACAGAAGAGTGCCCTGGGCCAGCCCTTCCATCCGCCCCATCCCTGGAAGAGCTGGTCACAGTGTCATCAATTCCACCTCCCTCGCCCCTCCCACAGCTGAGCCTCTGTGCTTCCCGAGCCTTCCATCAAGACAGGACACGCCGGGCTGAATGAAGGCGTGACCTATTTCAGACAATCTCTCTCTGCCACAGTCATAACCAGGTAGTTATTAACCAACCCCATGATTAACAAGAAAATTAACAGTTTGAAAACAAGGCCAATCCTCCCATCCTTTCACTTCAAAAACGAATTTGTGTCAGCCTCAGTTATCTGGGCTCATTTGCGATGAATTCTCATGGTCAAATTTCACTTTGAAACATGGGAAATGGCTTTTAAAAACCTTGCGCTGATAAATCATTACCCCAATTCCCAAAATTTTCCCGTGGATCATCAGAGCAGCCCTCATTAGAAGACAAATACAAATAGGGAAGTTCTCCTGGCCGGCCTGGGAAAGTTTCTCCTCTCACCTGCTGGGAAAATCATTTAACCTCTCAGTGCCGCAATTCCCAGCTTCATGATAACCAGATAATAATTCCTCCCCCACAGAAGTGTCGGTGGTTTCATGTATGTAAAGTGCTTTGATGATTTTTTAAAAAATTGCACGGGAAGTACCAGATGCTGTTTCACATCTCCTCGGTGCCTGACATCTAAGAGTTTCCTAACGCACCACCGTGAAACCGTTGCTTCCGTGTGATGTTTCCAGAAGAAGATATCATTCCTTTTCCCCCCTTCTCCTTGCTTTTCTTTCTTTTTTTTTAAAGGGTTGAGAGCACAGACAGAAAGATACTGTAAGGAACGGTATGAGGTCTAACCATTTCAGGTGTGAAATGAACTTTCTCTGGCATCATCCCGAACGTGCTATGGAAACTCGGGGAGGTGAGCCAAGGGTAGAATAAAAGCCTTAATTGAGAACGCCTTTGCGTGAGTGGATTTAAACAAGACCTTTCAAATTAATTTAACGCACTCTCTTTTATTTAATTCTCTTTGTTCAAATGTCAACTTTTTGTCAGAGTCGAGTGCAGAGCTTTCCCTCGGTCCTGATAGGTGTTTGCACATTTTGCCCAGTGACATTTTCTCAGCACAGAGAATCCACTCTCTGTGGAGAATTCCTGTCTGGAGCCACGCGGGAGATATTTTCATCTACCTGGACAGAGACTTCCGGTCCCTGTTGGTTTTTCCAACCCTACAAAGCATCGCCTTCTAAATGGCTCCTGCTGGTTTCCACCGAGAGGGCAGATATGGGTAGTCCAATGGCCCTGAGTTCTCATCGGGGCTCCACCACTTTTTTCTGTGTTACCTTGTGCCTCAGCTTCTTCAGCAGCAAAATGGGGAAACCCAATACTTGAAGGCTTGTTGAGTTCACATACAGTGCTTGGTGAAGAGCCTGGCTCATGAATGGATTATAAACGAGTTATCATTATTATTACTATTGTGATGATTTTGTGAGCTTTCTTCTTATTTGAAATATCTCACCCTCCTGGCCTCTCTGTGGCATTTGATACTATTGGCAATTATGATTCTTGTGGTCATCCCAGGATGCTACATTAATAAGGCTCATCTCCAAACACTTGGCCCCTTTGTTACCCTCTTTTCTTTCTGTTTGTTTCTGCCCTGAACATTCTGGAGACTGTTTTCTATCAGCACATCCTTGAGCTCAGTTTCGACCTTCTCCATGTGCTTCAAATGCCACCTCTAAGCAGATGCCTGCAAACTCCCTTCTCTGTTTCCAGCATCTCTCAGTGTTCCTAACGGTTTCCCCCTTCATTCTTCTCTTCCCTCCTGTCTCTCCTCCCTCAATTCCAGATCCAAACTTTTAGCTGCCCACTGGGCATCACCATCTGGTCAGACCACAAATTACCAGAGTCAAAGCTGGTTTCTACCTGTCTTCAAAAATCTCCTTCCCTCCAAACCTCAATCTTTCTGTTGCTAGGAGGAATCTTCTATTTTCCTGGCCATGCTCAAGTACTCAGATCTACCTTCCATTTTTACTTCTCTTCCATTCCCCTGCATTCATCCAACATGCAGGTTTTGTGGCTTCTTCCCAGCCAGTCTTAGCATCTTTCACCATCCAGTGAGAGGGTACGTGCTCAGTTGCTTCAGTCCTATCCAACTCTTTGTGATCCCATGGACTGTAGCCTGCCAGGCTCCTCTGTCCATCGGATTCTCCAGGCAAGAATACTGGAGTGGGTTGCCATGCCCTCCTCCAGGGGATCTTCCCAACCCAGGGATCGAACCACCTCTGAGCCACTGAGGAAGCCCCAATAAACAATGGCAAAGCCTAAATGTAGATGGGGAAACAGTGGAAACAGTGTCAGACTTTATTTTTTTGGGCTCCAAAATCACTGCAGATGGGTGACTGCAGCCATAAAATTAAAAGACATTTACTCCTTGGAAGGAAGGTTATGACCGACCTAGACAGCATATTAAAAAGCAGAGATATTAGTTTGCCAACAAAGGGTCCGTCTAGTCAAGGCTATGGTTTTTCCAGTGGTCATGTATGGATGTGAGAGTTGGACTGTGAAGAAAGCTGAGTGCAGAAGAATTGATGCTTTTGAACTGTGGTGCTGGAGAAGACTCTTGAGAGTCCCTTGGACTGCAAGGAAATCCAACCAGTCCATCCTAAAGGAGATCAGTCCTGGGTGTTCATTGGAAAGACTGATGCTAAAGCTGAAACTCCAATACTTTGGCCACCTCATGTGAAGAGCTGACTCATTGGAAAAGACCCTGATGCTGGGAGGGATTGTGGGCAGGAGGAGAAGTGGACAACAGAGGATGAGATGGCTGGATGGCATCACCAACTTGATGGAGGTAGGTTTGGATGGACTCCAGGAGTTGGGGATGGACAGGGAGGCCTGGTGTGCTGCAATTCATGGGGTCGCAAAGAGTCGGACACGACTGAGCAACTGAACTGAACTGAACTGAACTGAACTGAACTGTAAGTCTCTCCTTACTTCTGAGGACCCAGGCAGTGTTTTGCCATAACTAGCTCTTTGTATAGCTCCAGTTTCTCCCCCACAGCTTGTCTTACACCTGCTTCCATGGGAACCCTTCCTCAAGAACATCTGGGGAGCTTTAAACACCCTGCTGACCAGGCTGTCCCCACCCTGCCCCAGGTCCTATCCCATTAGAATCTCTGAGCTGTCACTCAGGCATTATTTTAAAATTCCAAGGTGATTCCAACATACGACCAAGGCTGCCAGTTACAGCATAAATGGACAGCTCAGCAAGACCAAGCTTCTAGATCAGGGCTCCCCAATCGTTATAATGAGTCAAGACCCCCTGGAGAGCCTGGCAAACCAAGGACTGTGGGAACCCAACCCTAGGATTTGAATTTCTAGCAAGTTTTCAGAAGCTGCTGTTGCTGCTGGTCTAGGGAAACAAAACTCGGAGGCCCATGGCACTAAATTATTTCCTTCATTGGAGTATGTATATGAAGGTAAGGTCATTGAGAGGAAAAACACGCTACTGGGTAGACTAAGCAATCCTGAGCAGCTACAGCAAAGGGCTCTTGGAAGATGATCCAGATGAGCGGGAGGCTTGAAGAGGTCTCACTTTCTGTCCACAAATCCCTTGTCTCAGCAACCACGTTGCCCACTATGAAAGGGCCAGAGTTAATATTCTGACCCTACTTCCAATAGGATTGTGTCAGCCGCCCGACAGGTTAAAAAAAAAAGAAGAAGACTACAGCATGGATTACTGGTGTATTCTTTTCTAACTCAAACTCCTGGAATTTTTCAAGCTCATGAGTTTAGCTATCTATTTCTGTTTCTCGCTCTACTTATCACTCTACCTATGTCTATCCACCTGCCTACCTATCAACCTATATCTATGTATCTATGTGTCTGTCTACCTATCTACTTATTTCTTTCTATACTGGTTCTAAAATAAGGACCTTTAGACTAGCCCAAGGCACCTCTCACAGATGCAGCAAAGAATGTGGGTGCCTACAAGACTATCGCAGGAATATCCCATTACTGAGAAAAATGTGGTTTCTCTTTCCTTTTTTTTCATTTCATGTAGGTTTTAAAGGTAATTTTGACCTGCAAGGCAGATTCTATACTCAAATCTATATTCAACATCTCCTGACAGTGATCACTGTAAATAACTTTCCTACCTGAATTCTTGAGAGTTTAGAGTAAGAAAGGAAGATGATGAATATAATCTGGAATGAGGTTTATAAATCCTTTTAAGACTTGATTTCTCCCCCTACTTTTCTAAGCATCTGTATTACAACCAGCGCTTCAGTTAATATTGTTCTTGGGCTGAAAAGCAAAGTTTACCAGAGCCGTCTTGACCGTGAGCACTTTATAATTATAAGAGAAGAAAGAGTCTCTGAATTCTGAGTAGGGGAAAAAAAAAAAAACCTGACCATGAGCTGTACTAGTTCAGCTCATGGCACAAATGAGACTTAAGAGCCAAATGGAAGAGTAGAAATAGCGCGGGTCCTCATTGCTTGCTAAATTGGGGGAAAAATCCTACAAAGCTAAACTAAATCAGCTCATCAGTCAGTCTTTGCTCATATTCTAAGAGCGTGGATTCATCAGGGAGTGTGGGAAGAAGGGAATAGAGCCTCTGCTTCCCATTCTTTGAAGCATTTGCGGGTGATAACCGCCACTGCAGACCAGCCGAGTGCTGCTCATTTGTGTGCTTATAAAGATTCATGCAGCAATTATTTAGAGGCTGGCACATCCATCCTTTCATCAGGCTGCAGAGACACGCAGGCCAGCTCTTCTCTGGATGTTGAGCAAGGAGGAAAAGGCAGGCGTAAGTCTACAGGCAACCCCTCTCTAAAAGCCTTTGGATTGTAAGCTTCCTACCTTCTTCCCTACACTTCTGAAGGTCAATCAGAGAACTAGGTATACAAATACTCATGAAGGTCTGCGAGGGTGATAGTTGGGACCTGCTTTACCTCTGACTCTCCTGTGAGAGTTATCACAAATGTGGCCTCTGGGCTTCTCCCGGTGGGTCACCGCTTTTCCTCCAGGCTGCTCCACAACTTCTCATTCTGTCGTGATGCCTCTTGTGCTTTTTTTGGTCAGGTCTTTGTGGCACGTGGGATCTTTAGTTGTGGCACGACTCTTAGCTGGGCACGTGGGATCTAGCTCCTCGACCAAGGATCAAACACACTCCACTGCACTGGGAGCGTGGCATCTTAGCCACTGGAACCCCAGGGAAGTCCCTTGACACCTTCTACTAAGGGCAGATTTTCACCTTCATATTGGAGTTTAGGTCATAATTGTTTTCTCTCTTCCTAAAGGAGAGGTTCAGAGTTTGAGTCTTCTTTGTACTGCTCTCATCATTCAGCACAGACTCAAAAAAAATTTACCAAATGAACGTATGTCTGAATAAGCAGCAGGTTTGGCTTCCCTTGTGGCTCAGCTGGTAAAGAATCTGCCTGCAATGAGGGAGACCTGGGTTCCATCCCTGGGTTGCAAAGATACCCTGGAGAAGGGAAAGGCTACCAACTCCAGTATTCTGGCCTGGAGAATTCCATAGACTGTACAGTCCATGGGGTCGCCAAGAGTCAAACACTACTGAGCGGCTTTCACTTTCATTGCCTATCTTGTTCAGGAGACACCTACCTCAATTATGAGCTTTCTTCATTGTCTGACTGCCATTCATAACCCACGGTATGTAGACAAGGCCCTTCACAACCAAATTCCATCCTCATTTCCAGTGGTTCCCCATACTGGCCTGAATCTAGACACATCTGCATGCTAGTCTTGGCATCAACATTTCCCTGAGTCGTCCTCAGATAAACCACATTCTTTCCTATCTCCATGCCTTTGCACTTGCTCTTGGATTTCCTGGAACCCCACCTGTTCCTCCCAGCTGACTACTAATCATGATGTAGGAGACCAGTCAGGTGCCAACTCTGTAGGGAGACTGTTCCCCAGCCCAGCTGTCGCGCAGACGGGGAGGGCCCAGTTATGCCTGGGCACTGGGTCCCTGCATTCATCAGAACACCTGACATGCTGTTATCACAGTCATCTGTTTATTTTTACTCTCCTTAGTGCCCTTCCTCAGCTCATGCTGCCACCAGCCAGATAAGGGTCTCCCTAAGGCCATGTACCTGGAGTTAGTCATTTCTGACTCTCATCTCTGTTTATTGCATCATGGGTCTATAACAGTAGATACTCAAGAAATATCTGTGGAATTAAAATGAATTAGTTGTATCATTTGAAGGCAGGAACAACTACTTGAAAGAGTCTTCAGCTTCTCAAGCCTCTAAGAACTATTACCAAAAAAAAAAAAAAAAAAAGGAAAAAGAAACAGTGATACTTGCTGTTTAAGCCAGTGGTACTCAAAATGTGGGCCCCAAACCAGTAACATCAGACACTACCTGGGGACTTGTTAGAAATGCAAATATAGGGGACTTCCCTGGTGGTCCAGTGAGTATGGGTTCGATACCTGGTCAGGAAAATAAGTTCCCATATGCTGTGGGGCACCTAAGCCCATGTGCCACAGCTAGAGGAGCCTGTGGGCCTCAGTGAAGACACAGTGCAGCCAGAAAAATAAAATAAAATAATAAAAAGATTTCATTGGCTAAAATAGGGATAATAAATTATTTTTTAAAAAAGAAATGCAAATGTACAGGTCCAACCTTGGACCTACTGAATTAAATAGGCTAGTAGAAGGCCCAGGAATCTGTATCTTATAAGCTCTTGAGGTGATTATACTGCATGCTAGCAAGAACATCTGCTTTAGTGAATTAGAAGCAACATTTTGAGAAGAATTGTGTAGCAGTGAGAAGATCAAGGCCATTGGAATCAATGGTTCAAATCCTGGCCGCTACGCTTGATTTGATGGTTCTGTGAATTTGGTTGAGTGAGCTAACCTCTGTGAGGCTCATTTCTTCATCAATAAAAGGGAGAGGGGCCAAGCAAGTGACGAACCTGAAATGCCTCGTCAGGGCCTGGGATGACGGTAACTGTCTTGCACATGTCTGTTCTTAACTTCCTGTTTTGCAAAATGCATGCCAAGATGAGTCCCTGGATCTTCGGGACAAGGAGGAAGACGGGGAGGAACACTGCTGCCTGGTCAAATCATTCTTAGAAACAAGGCATCTTTTCTCCTCTTGAAGACTTTTAGCTGACATAAACATATTAACAACTTGGAGAAGTCATAACTTTTTCTCCCTCAAACTTAGTATGATCCAGTCTTCTCTGAGATTTTTCTCTTTCTCTCTTTTTCTCCCTCCCTCTTGCCCTCCTTCCCTTCCTTTCTCCCTTTATTTGGTGGGGAGTGGTGGAGTGGAGGCAACCCCCTAGCTTCCAGTTTAGGAGGACAAAACAAAAGGAAGATTTCCACCTTGGATCTGCCTTTTAGATTGTTCGTTTTTCCACTGGGTATGGGGAAGAAGCACAACCTCCTGAGTTTCCTGACAGTATCATACTCAGTTGGCAAATATGGATTATTATCTGGCAATCACCCAACAGATACTGAATATACGCTAAATGCTAGGTGTTCTCTTGGGTGCTGAGGATACGGAAAGAGGGGAGGCCAGTCTGAGGAGATGATATTTAGGCTAAGGGGATGAAAGGTCAGCTATGGGGAGATAGGGGGTTAGCCCTAATAAGTGGTCCAGATTTTGTTGTGAGTGCACTGAAAACATTTTACTAAACATATCACTCCAGCCTGATTTTTAGGCATGAGAATCTTACCCTCTATATCTTCACTGATGAAACCAGAAACTTCAAAGATCAAGGAAATCAAGTCTTTTCTCTCCATTCATTCATTCCTCCATCCATCCACTCACCCATCCACCTATCCATACAATAGTCATCTCTGGCTTCTGACATGCTGGGCACTGTGCTTACCATGTAACAAAGATGTAAAGATAAAGAAGACAAAGCTTCTCCTCTCAAGAAATTTATTATCTAATAAAGTACTTTAAGTGTGAAAGAGGCCTAGTAGAAGTATAAATGATGATGTTTGCTCCACTAAATTACCTTGCCATTTTTCTCAGGGACTCAATGTATCTACTGGGCTTCCCAGGTAGCTCAGTGTTAAAGAATCCACCTGGCAATGCAGGAGACACAGGAGACGTGGGTTCGATCCCTGGGTCAGGAAGACCACATGGAGTGGGAAATGACAACCCACTCCAAAATTGTTGCCTGGAAAATATCATGGACAGAGAAGCCAGGCAGGTTACAGTCATGGGGTTGCAAAAAGTCGGACAGAGTACACACAGAATGTCCCTACGAGGACTAAATCTTTGGGTAGAAATACCACAGAACTTTGTATTATTTTATCATATTCCAAAACATGCTAAGCAGAACTGTTTGGACCCTGAGTTTTGGAGGCGCACAGAAACTAGGGTAATAAGGATTTAAAGCCGACACATCAAACTCAGTTCATCTGTCACCCATCAGACCTCATCTTGCTTAGGGGCTGATCCTGTACTTGAATGACTGTCCTACGACATAGTTTTAAAAGCCTTCGGAAATTTTCTATTTTATTTCATTAACCAATGCTTTTGCCCCCTCTAACACTTTCTTGAAATGCCTCTTATAAAACCCTTTTTCTCTTTCTTGTGGCAAAGGAAAGGAAGAAAAATACTAGCATTGAAGCATATGCTAAGGTAATTTAAGAGTTGTGATAAGCCAAAAGGAAAAGATAAACAGCCCCCAGAAACCCACAAAGTTAAAGAGTTTGTTCCTTTTTAAGGAAGTCTAATTGGACACGGCAGGGGGTCTTGATCAGTGTGCCTCGTTGTTTTATGAGCGGAATTTTCTACTACAATGTAGAAAGTTAAAGTGTGTGCTTAATGTCTCTGTAATTGCTTTCTCACATCTATTGTTCAACCTTGAACTGGTTGGACTCCTATTGGAGGGAGTAGGGCCCTGGAAATGTAGGAATCACCTCTGAACCTGGAGAGCTTTTACAGTCTGCCAGATCTTCAGTCTGAGTAGCCTGAGTCACTTTCCCATTATGAATTTCTCTTGTGATCATTCTAGTCAGTGAGTTTTGGGTAGCCTGAGCCCAGCTGTTTACAGAGGTCTTGATGAAGAGGAACATGGCAGCAAGAAAAGAAGAAATCAAGCAGAGAAGTGATGCTCTATCTCTGTCTACCTTCCTGCGAAACCTGAGTGAATGTCAGGTTTGATAAGGGAGTCCAGAGGAAGGCCCCTCTATGGGGCAGAGTGCTGGATTCTACTGTCCACGTGGGGGCATTGTTACTCTCAATCAACAATAGCAATAACTTCCATGTCTGCTGCTCACTGGGCAAAGGAGAGGCATCTTCCCCCTCACACATGATCCTAAAGTAGAATGATCCCTTTGTTAGAAATGGTGAAACTAAAACACAGAAAAATTAATTAAAGATTTTGCCCAAGGTAACAAGAGTCCAGGTGGAAAAGCGAATAAGGCACAGACTTCGGATGTCTTGCCAGAGGGTTTTTCAGAACTGTGTGATGGACACAAAATGAAGGCATGGGCTCCCACCTTGACCCCTGCTGAGGAAATATTTCTCAAGTGCTTTGCCTAGCCTTGACCTCTGAAACATAATAGGTGTGGAAGAGAAAATCACCTCCTTCCCCAAATTGCTTCACACATGCCCTCCCTTGTAAAGCTCTTTCCAGATGATCTCTGCTTTGGTTCAGAACCCTGATAACGAGCAAGGTGTGCTATCCTCTCATTCCTTCACCCCACGAAGGAAAACTACTCCTGTGCAGCGATCCCTTCAAAGCCTGGGTGCACTGCAACACAGGGATGTTTCTTACATCAACCTAACTTGATCCAGGTTATTCAAAACAGGCAACTCTGGGCATGACTGTGGGCCAGGCATGCATCTTCCACTCATTTACAAAGAAATGTGTTTGGCTTATATTCATGTAGTTGCTGTTTTCTCCATTCTGGGAAATTTTTTTCACATTTAATGTTGCTGAAATTAGGACTTCATGATTAACATGCATGGTTAAAGTAGCATTTCTTATTTCTGCCCATGAAATGCTGTAATTAAGTCCATGGTGTACTTACTGTCAATGTCATCTCACAATCTAGAATAGAGCCTAAATTTATGTATTTCTAACACAAGCCCCTTTCACAAAGAACTTAAGGACTTTATAAGAAAATACAATGAAATAGACTTTCCTCCGCATAGGAAGTCTCCTCTTTGTAAAAGCTGAATCTTTTCCAAAACAGGCTAGAGTAAAATTAAACCCTAGAAGCCTCTGGGTTATTTTGAAAAAGGGATCCGATCTTGTGCTGTTGGGGGACATGAGCAAGTTCAGGCCAGGAGTGTTTCAGAGCTTCAGAACTCATGAGGATCAGACAGAATGCCAAAAGGAAGACAGGGGAGCTAGCTCTGGGGTGACGATGGGACTTCAAATCCAGGCAATGCCCAACCCCTGTGACATGATGGATGTACAGTGAATATTGAATTAAAATGTGCTGACACTCGGTGGCTGCCAAGTACTAGCCCCGGAACAGAGGTGAGACCATTTTCCACACTGGATACTCCCGTATCAAAAATAGCAACAACAAAATATGTGAGTCTGAAGTCTTCCCCATCTGGCTGCCTTGGCAGTGACCTTAGCAGATCAGCATAAAACTCAGCTATGTTATAAAGATATCTGGTCCACTTTCCATGACCCACGTAAGCTGTCCTTCCTCTTAACTGTATACGCTTATTGATAAGTCCACCTAAAAATTCAGAGTAATTGCACAAAGGGACCAAAGAATTTATTCATTAGCAGTTATAATTTTACTTGGTAAATAAACTCATCATTGAGAGTACAGGAAGACAGCAGTTGAAATGTAGTTTGAAAAAGTTGCTGATAGCTTAGGGGAAGTTAAGAGCAATCACGAAGGTAAAAGCCTATTTGGTGGAGTGGGAGGTGGTCTAAGCCCAACGTGCAAGAATTCTATTAGTTTAGTGTGTTAAAACAAAGCGACGTTCTGAAAAAACATATATGTGTATTTTCATGTAACAAAAATGAGAAAACAAACTGTGATTTAATGCATGTGAATAGGTAGACAAAGTCCTACGAAATAGATTTTGGTAGTGGGAAAGTTGGGAGATTAGAGACTAATCTAGTTTTCTGACCATCAGATATTTTATCTCTTACGTGAGGATAATGAAACTCTTTACATCCTCCTCATTGTCTGGTAGTAATGGGGTTTTAAACAGATAATGCACATGACAGAGTTTTCCAAAGGCAAAAATGGTATACCAACAGGGAGATTATTATCAATAACGTCATCATCATCATCCGTAAACTAGATAATTGGGACCACAAGTTCAAATATCTAAAGAGGCCAAGTCAGTCACAGGAAGAAGTCAACGGAAAATGCCTACCCCCTCTAAAATGGGCAGCTCCTACCTGACTCCATGTATTTGTGGCCATGATGTAGAGCAGGCAGGTAATGCTAGATATGTTATTTCAAGAAAGATGGTCTTACGACTGTTTATATAAAATATCCTGCCTTTTCAGTGTCATCACCTAAACAAATCACATAGGTTTGCAAGCTTATGTATCCAGGGGCCAGATATTTGCAACCTCTGAGATAATGTACACGAACTTCCTCCTTGAAACTATCAATGATATGTAAAGAAACATTAAGTGATAATGATTATTTAATATCATCATCATATCACTGTCATTATTACTATCACTCTCACTATCATCGCCACCAGCAGTCTAGAAAGGGACTGCAGTTTTAGTTCCCTACCTTTGGGAAGGAAAGAGCTTTTAAAGAGACGTAACAGAATTGGCAACTCAAGACATCCCTACAAGCGGACTATATGCTTTGTGCCCAGTTATTCTTTTCCTAGAAGTGTGACTTTTCGGAACATCTGGCCCCAACTTTCCCAGCGCTAGAGAATCAAAAACAGAGGGTCCAAGGAGAGAAGTGACCACTCAGTTGACACAGTGAGCTCCCCTAGAATCAGGACTCAGCTTCTGATTCCCTGGTTCCCCCACTGTCTCGGGGCTCTTTTCTTCTTTGCCATGATTTTCTGTCTTTGTTTCACATTCTTTTTATCTTCCAAACCCTTTCAGCAATTTGAGATCAATAAAAAGAGGCAGAAAAGGCCAAGGGTGCCCAGTATAAGAAGACTTTTTTCCATCCCTGTGAATTATTTTCACCACCCATTTTCAGTCTCTTATATGCTAACCAGTCTTCAAGCGGAGGTGCACAGGTTAGCAAAAGAAACAGAAAGCCAGCATCCTAGGATTTAAATAGGTGGCATCCCATCCTATTTCTCCCCACTTTTTATAGCAAATTGCTCGACCTGAGAAAGAACCCACCTAGAAACAGGGGTGGGAGCATAGGCTGATAAAGATCACTGCTCCAATAAAATTGCTGATAGAAATGTATTAGAGACAATGGTTCCTGCAGAAAGAGTAACACATAAAGCAATATCTAAAGCAGGCAGAGAGGAAGCAGGGTGGGCAATGGCTAGGCGCCCCAGGGAGACGGAAAAGGTCATTGAGATGAAAATAACCTTGGGAACTTGGAAAAAGTGCTCCATTACCACAGACGGGAGGAAAACCCAGTGTCCAATCAGATGGAACAGACTGAAATGCGATTCCAGTCAAGTGTGAATGCCACCAAATGCACTGCGGAACTACTGGGAGTGGGGTGGGGCTGGCAGAGGGAATGTGTGCCCTGGCCCCACCCCTCAGTCCAGGGGTGGACATCGACACAGTTGAAAAGCAGGGATTTGCAAGGTCCTAATTTGCACGCATGCATTTTTTAAATCTTGGGTGAAGGTGAGGAGTGAGAAAATGTGATAAAGATAAATCAAGGGTCTTTCTGTGAAGGGGCAGGACTGTTCTGCTGAAGTATTTAAAAAGATGCTACACTGTCAGCTTAGCTTTTTTTAAAGCAAAGGGAGGCAAAATCTGCCTTTAGCGTAGAAGAGGGAACGAAAAAGACGATTGATCACTGCCTTCATCGTTAGCTTCCCATGGTTGAGTGTTCACTGATAGAATTGGTTCAACTCCAAGATGCTGTCTTTGAAACAATTATTGTTTTCCACTAAAATACAACTCTAGCAGAAAACATTAATTGAAGTGATAACTGCCTAAATGCTTCAGTATCAAAAATGCATGTGCCTTCACATCTCTGGGCTTTACGAGCACGAGAAAGGAATAAGCATAATAAGCAACAGAAATCATAAAACAAAAGATGAGATAGAAAATGACAAGAGAGAAAGGGCTGGAGGCCCAGGCAGAATCAGGCAGAAGGCTGGTGCAGGAACTTTAAAGCACTACAAGAAATAGTTTTTCTACGCTTTACTACTTTATTCAGATTCTAGAGTTGAAAAATTAACTATACTGCTTTTCTTCACTTGCTCCTGGGCTTTCTCTGCCATGCACACCGCACCGCACTACTCCACCAACCAGAAATGCCTTCTTCATGTTTCACCTCTTCTACAACAGGATGAGGAAAACAGCCTGGGAGCCAGGGTCGCCCCACTGCTTTCTTGGACCAGCCTTTGGAAACTGAAAACTCTCTCTGAGCACCTTTGCTCTACCCTTTGACTTCATTCCTATTTATCTGCTCATTCCACCAAATACTGATTGAGCATCTGCCCTGTGCCTGGCACTGTGCTTGTTAAATGCATAGAGTCAAATGGGACACAAGAGATACAGTGCTTGTCTTCAAAGAGCTTCACTATAATGTTGAGTGCAGTCAGATGGTGAGTTTAGTAACAGAGGTGGCTTGAGAGCTACAGAAGGGAGATGGAAGAGACACGAACCCCGATCAGGTAGACCAGAAGGCTTACCAGAGGAATGAGCATCATGTACAAAGATGCTACAGCACAAGTGTGCCACATTCAAGAGCTATTTATGGAGTGGGGCAAAGGGTGAGAGATGTGGATAGGGACATGCACAGGAGTTTTTTGTGACATGATTAAATGTAAATATTATATCCAAGGAACAAGCAGGTCCCACCAAAGAGTCTGAAGCAGCAGACTTGTTCAGATATGCATTTATATGGAAACTCTGCTAACTGCAATGTAAGAAAGAGTTAGACTAAACAGACAAAAAAGAAAGAAGACTCAATTAGAACCAATTAGCTCTTTAGGCCAAAAATCATAGTCATTTGAGCTAGGGTAGTGGTAGCAGGGATAAACAAATATTTGAGAGTCCAATTTGATAGGCTTTACAATGTTCATTGCAGCACTGTTTCTAATAGTCAAGACATGGAAGCAATTAAATGTCCAGCAACAGAGGAATGATAAAGATGTGGTACATACATACAATGGAATATCACTCAGCCATTAAAAAGAATGAAATAATGCCATTTACAGAAACATGGATGGACCTTGAAAGTGTCATTCTGAGTGAAATCAGTCAGACAGAGAAGAAGAAATGCCATATGACATTCCTTATATGTGGAATCTAAAAAGAAATGATATAATTGAACTTACAAAACAGAAAGAGACTTGCACCTTAGAGAACAAACTTATGGTTGCAGGGAGGAAGGAGTGGCAGGGGAGGGATAGTTAGGGAGTTTAAGATGGACATTTTCACACTGCTGTATATACAATGGATAACCAACAAGGTCCTACGTTATGGCACATGGAACTCTGCTCAATGTTACGTGGCAGCTTGGATCGGGGGTGGGGGGTTTGGAGGAAAATGGATACATGTATATATATGGCTGAATCATTTCATTGTTCATCTGAAACTATCACAACATAGTTAACTGGCTTTAGCCCAAGAAAAAATAAAAAGTTGAAAAAAGTAAAACAAACAGATTTGATAGCGTTTGGCAATTTATTCTCCATAGAACTGAGGAATAAGAAGGCTGTTTTCTAGGATACTGGCTTGAGCAACTGGATGATGGGGCATGCATTGAGATGAGGAATACCAGAGATGAATCAGATGCAAAGAACATGTTTGGGATTAAATGAATTGAGCTTTAGCAGTTTCATCTCAGAGCTGTTGTATTTGAAAGGCCTATTGGAGATTCTAGTGGTAATATCCAGAGGACGATTAGATACATTGAGTAAAAGATTTGACCTAGAGAAATGGATATCAGGGTCATAAACTTACAGATAGTAATTTTAGTTATGAGTGTAGCTGATCGTCCATAGTACATAAAAAGTAAAATAAAGGGGGCCTGAGTTTATAGATACCCTGACATTTAAGGGATCAACAGAGAAGGGGGCATGTATACAAAGACAGGAGTGGCCAGAAACACAGGAAAGAAAATGAAAAGAATGTGGTATAAAGATGTCAAAGGAAAGGGCATTTCAAGGTGAAAGGAGCAGTGAAAAAGAGAAATGTAAGATGTGATGAGACATGGTTATTAAATTTAGCAAATAGGGGGCTATTTGTGAATGTAGTAAGAGCAGTTACTTAAGTAAGTTAAAATAATAAGTTGCAGAGCATGTGGGGAGTGTGAAAGTAGAAAGAGAGGCCAGATAAGTCTATCAGGAAATTTTTCAAGGAGAGGAGTAATTCTCCACTGAATTAAATCCTGTTGGCAAAGTTCCTCTAAGGGAGATCCTTAATACAGGGAGAAGGTGGGACCAGATGGAAATCGAGAGCACCAGAGGAGGGAGGCAAGAGGGATGTTGCTTCTTCCATTGTCACAAAAATAAGACAAGAGGCTTGAGCTCTACTCTGAGGCCCAGCATCTAGTAGCTCTGTTTTGTACTCAGTGGGATCTGCTGTGGGTAAACTGTATTCCTCCAGAAGATATGTTGAAGTCTTAACCCCTGGTCCCTGTGAAAATGACCTTATTTGCAAATAACGTCTTTGCAGATGTAATTAAAATGAGGTTATACTGGATTGGGGTGAGCTCTAAATCCAATCACTGGTATCCTTATAAAGAGAGAGAAGGGACTCCCCTGGTGGTCCAGTGGTTAAGACTCCACCTTCCAATGCTGGGGACATGAGTTCAATCCCTGGTAAGGGAGCTAAGATCCCACGTGCCATGGGGCATCTAAGTCCACGTGACTCAACTAGAGAGCCTACGTGCTGCAAGCTACACAGCTCCCATGCTCTGGAGCACACGTGCCGCAACTAGCGAGAAGTCCACGGGCTGCAGTGAAGAGCCTCTATGCAGCAACAAAGATGCCAGGTGCCGTGTGCTGCAACTAAGATGCACCACAGTCAAAAATAAGTACTTTTTTTTTTTTTTAGAAAAAGGAGAGAAAGCATTTATTCTTCAATTAAAAGTAAATAAATTAAAAAGAGAGAGAGAGTTTAGGGGACCTAGAAATACATACAGGGAGAAGATGGTCATGTGAAGATACAGGCAGGGATTGAGTTATGCTGCTACAAATAAAGAATGCCAAGGATTTCCAGCAACCACTAGAAGTGGGGAGACACAAGGAAAGACTGTCCCCTAGAACCTTTGGAAGGAGCATGGACCAGCCAACACCTTGAGCTTGAACTTGTAGCCTCTGGAACTGTGAGAGAATACATTTCTGTTGTTTAAAACCACCTAATTTGTGGTGCCTTATAACAGTAACCCTAGAAAACTTATAGATACTGAGAACATGCATTCCCCAGGTTAGCTTCCCAGGTTATGACTGTTCCACCAAATACTCATCAGTGGAAGCAACTATCTCAAAAGCACCATCAACTCAGGAGAGCAGATGCTAGAAAGAATGGAGAGAAATATTCTTTTAAGTCCAAGGAAGACAACAGATTGGACAAACACATTTCTCATCGTGCCCTAGGCTGCCTCTTCTGCTCTTTCTAACAGTGAGAAACTCATGCCCACAATCACAGATAACCGCAGACCTAAAATCATGACAACGACCTTCAGTCAACTGGCCCAAGTCAGAAGACCTTAACTGGGAGTGCATCCATCTTTTTGTTGCCCCAGTCTGCGTGCGTGTTCAGTTGTGTCTGACTCTTTGTGACATCATGGACGGTAGCCTGTCAAGCTCCTCTGTCTGTGGGATTTCCCAGGCAAGAATACTGAACTGGGCTGCCATTTCCTTCTCCAGGGGATCTTCCTGACCCAAGGATCAAATTTGCGTCTCCTGTGTTTCCTGCATTGCAGGTAGATTCTTTACCACTGAGCCACATGGAAAGGCCCTGCCCCAGTCTACTACAGTCTTTTTAAAGCCTAGATCAGTAAGGATGTCTTAACTCAACTCAATCTATATCGAGGGCTAAATGATATAAAAAGACCGAAGAAATGACCCTTGTCTTGAAGTGGTGACAATTTAATGTTGACACGAGTGACTTATATGCATGAAATACCAAGAGAATATTACAGATCAGAATGTAATGAGGTGCTAAATTGAATAAGGCAGCCTATAAGACTGGTGCAATTCTGACTCTGGCTGGAGTTGGGCTATATTGGTTGGGAAATATGTGGGAAAAGAAGGGACCTGTGCTTACATGGATACTGGGTTAATAATGAGGAGGAACAGTGCTTAGGATATCTCCTCCATTTCATGCCATTCTAAGCCTGGGATTTTTCAACAAGGCTGGGGGCTGGGTTTGGATAAAGTTTTAAAGCCCTAAATAACTCCACAGGACTCCCTCATCAACAGTAGCAAATATAAGACAAATCTACAGTTTTGATGAAATGTTTCAGTGACAACCATTCAAATTCCCATTGCCTGCTATCATCTCAAAGACATAGCCTCTAATCAACGTATGTATGTTGAATGAAAATATATCTGGTAATATTAAACAGCTACCGTTTGAGTGTTCTAACATTGTATGAAGTGTTGTGCACAACCAATCCCTTGTACTTTGTTTTAAATTTTTTTTTTCTGTTTGTAAAGAGAAAAATGCACATAGTTTAAAGAATTGAATAGTTCTACAGTATTTGCTTCAAAAATAGCAATCCTTTCACATCACTACCAATTTCTTCTTTCCCAGAGGCAACTACATTTACCTATTTTTTTTTTTAGCTGATTATTTTGGTATTTAGCTCCAGGTTTATAAATAACATGCTTTGCTGCTATTTCTTGCATTTCCAATTTTAGGCATTATCTAGTAACTTCTCACTAGAAAAATGCACAGCTAGCCTTTTTCTTCTACCTGCTCCATCCATATATGTAATGTACTTTTCCATCTCCCCATCTTTCTGATATAATGCTTAGATCAATATTCAGTGTTTAAGAGCTGAGCCGTGTCTTAAATGATAACCATCTTTCATTTCTTGAACAATTTTTTTGTTGTCTTTTAAGAATTTCCTTAAATTTATATATACTTCTCAACACTGCAGACTGATTTCTTTGTTTTCATTGTACTCCTTATTCACTCTGTGTCCTTGGGCAAGTTAAACTCTCTGCGCCACAGTTTTTCCATCTGTTGAAAAAGGAGATCATACCAACCCACAATGTAATGGTGTTAACGTCCTGCAGCCAAAACACCACTAGGAACACACTGTGGTCAAACAAAGTGGGGTTAATTAACTCATTGCAAAGAAGGTGCCATGGGGTGCTTCAGTAGAAGGGTATTAGAAAGGGCTATGTTGAATAATTTTAGGGAGGGGTCAAAGAAACAGGCTCCCTGCATTTGGTGCTATCAGATAGTGGGGATAACCCTATGATTGGATATCTCAATATATTTCATGTACAGGAAGGGTTGAGTAGAAGAGGCTAACACTACCACTGGTAAAGAAAGTACTGTTACTCATTTAGCCTGGAGAGGGGGGTGTTTTGTACTTTTCTGTTTGGGATAGTGACTTGGTTTCTGTCTTTATTCAGGCAAGATAATAAAATGGGCTTGCTTTCATTTTATCGTACTTTATCTCAACCACAGAATGGTCCTGATGAATGCTAGCATTCTTTAAGACTGTTTAGGTTCAAGGGGAGGCTTCCATGGCCTAGCTGGGAATGCCGGGCCAGTTCCCCCCAACAGAACTTTTGCAGAGATGCTAGTGTCAGGCTAGTTCCCAGTGTTAAGGGCTGATTTTCTTGTTCTCATAGGTAAGGAAGATTAAATGAGCTGCCATCTGTAAAAACCATTAGCACAATGGCTGCCATATAATAAGCCCTTAAAAGTGTTTGTTATATGACACTAAAAGCACAGGCAACAAAAGAGAAAAATAGGAAAGTGGACAGACAACACTAAAATTAAAACATCTTGTATATCAAAGCACATTCAACAGACTGAAAAGGCAACCTCCAGAATTCAAAAAATATTTGCAAATTATTTCTAATAAGAGATTGATATCCAGAGTACAGGGCTTCTGTGGTGGCTCAGACAGTAAAGAATCCTCCTGCAATACAGGAGAGCTGGGTTCAACCCCTGGGTTGGGAAGATTCCCTGGAGGAGGGCATGGCAACCCACTCCAGTATTCCTGCCTAAAGAATCCCAAGGACAGAGGAGCCTACAGTCCATGGAGTTAAAAAGAGTCAGACACAGCTGAGCAACTAAGCATATCCAGAGTACAGTCAGAACTCAAGAGATATTGTGGGTTTGGTTCCAGATAACCACAATAAAGCTAATACTGTAATAGAGTCACATGAAATTTTATTTTTATTTTTTTGGTTTACCAGTGCATTTAAAGTTATGTTTACACTATACTATAGTCTATTAAATATGCAATAGCATTATTTTAAAAAATGCAATGCATATACCTTAATTAAAAAACACTTGATTGCTAAAAAATGCTAACTATCACCTGAAACTTCAGTGAGTTTGAGTAATAACAGCAAAGATCACTGGTCAGGGATCACTGTGTCAAATACAATAATAATGAAAAAGTGAAATATTGCAAGAATTACAAAATGCGACACAGAGATACAAAGTAAGGAAATGCTGTTGGAAAAAAATGGTCCTGACAGATTGATTCAGGGGTGCCACAGAACTTCAATTTGTAAAAAAAAAAAAAAAAACGGAAGTGCAGTAAAACAAAGTTCAATAAAATGGGATACACTTGCATATAAAGAACTCTTAAAATTCAACAACAACAAACAACCTGATTAAAAAGTGGGCAAAGAATCTGGAAAGCATTTCTCCAAAGGCCAATAAGTACATGAAAAGATGCTCAACATCACTAATCATCATGTGAACGCAAATCAAAACCACTTCACATGCATTATGATGGCAATTATAAAAAACAAAGAAAATAACAAGTGTTAGAAGGATGGAGAGAAACTGTAACTCTTGTGCACTGCTGGTGGGGACCTGAAATGGGGTAGGCACTGTGGAAAGTGGTATGGCAAGTCCTCAAAAGATGCAGCATAGAATTTCTACATGGTTCAGCATTCCACTTCCAGGTATACACCCAAAAGAAGTCAGAGCAGGCCCTTGAACACATGTTTGTACACCAATGTTCACAGCAGCATGAGTCACAATAGCTGAAAGGAGGAAATAACCCAAGTGTCCAGTGACTGATTAATAAATAATTGAAATACAGAATCAAAAGATTATTATTCAGCCTTAAAAAGGGAGAAAGCTCTGACACATGACACAATCTGAGTGAATCTTAAAGTCATGAAACTAGGTGAAATAAACTGGTCACAGAACAGATACATGTTCTGTGACTCCACTTATATGAGGTAGCTAGAACAGTCAAATTCACAGAGGTAGAAAATCAAATGGGGGTTGCAGGGGGCTGGAGTGAGTAGGGAGTTCGTGTTTCATGGGTAGAGAGTTCTGTTGGGAAGATGAAAAATTCTGGAGACGGATGGTGGTGACAGTTGCCCAGCAATGTGTACGTACCTCTTGCTGCAGAATGGTGCACTTAAAAATGGTCACCAATGGTAATTTCACATTATGGAGAAGGGGACGACAGAGGATGAGATGGCTGGATGGCATCACCAACTCGATGGACGTGAGTTTGAGCAAGCTCCGGAACTTGGTGATGGACAGGGAAGCCTGGCGTGCTGCAGTCCATGGGGTCACACAGAGTCAGACATGACTGGGCGACTGAACTGAACTGACTGGTACTTTTTCACAATGTATTTGCTAACGTAAAAAGTAAATAATATCAAACTTGATCCCTGCTCCATCTAAATCTTCTTTCAAGATACTTAGATGCATCAGAATGTCCTTTAATATTCATGACAACTTTAGGAGTTGTACACTCTTACTTCTGTTTTACGGATAAAGAAAACCGAGGCATAGATGAAGTCAGTCATTCATGATCACAGTGTTACAAAGTGGCTGAGCTATGATTCAAATCCAACTAGTGTAGATTTGAGAGCCCACTCTTAAGAACACAGTTCTTTTTAATTATTATATTTGGGAGGGGTCTAAGAGATTTACCAGGGGCTGGGGTTATTACTTCTGTTAGAACTGCCCATTTGTAAAAGAAATCTATCGTTTCATTTAGTAGAGCATTGAGACATCTATAGCAAGAGACTGGGGCCACATTTTAAAATGGCTATTTAATATTAGCCGAGAAGCTAGCTAACTAGAATTAAATATAATCTTTAAGAAGATTTGGGAAAAGCTGAAGTTCTGGATAAAAATTGTTAGGGCAGGAAACTGTTAAGATGTTGCATATAGCTCCTAGGGCATCTCGCCTGTATTAATATCATGAAACCAGGGGCAGAGATGGAGAGGCAGAAAGTACACAATGCTTATCGACCTTGGGAATTTTGTCAATAGCAAGATTATTTGCTGAGAAGGAACATTTAGGTGCCGTATGTCACTTCCATGCTGCGCATCTCCAAAGGAATTACCTGTCCATCTTGCCTGTGTGCTCATTTGCACTGTGGTGCAGACAAGCGATCCCGACCATAGCTGGGCTGGAAATAGCTGAACCTACAAAATTCCTGTGTGCATGTGCACATGAGCATGCATGCATTACAAGAAGCCACAAATGAAAAGAAGAAAAGGTCCGACCTCTGTTTATCAACATCAAGAGAGTTCCTGAGAACGATCAACTCCCAATCTCAGAGTGGAAGACCTTGTTTAGGAGGTGCTCTGGGAGCCCAGGTGCTCTGCTTTTTCTGCTTGCTGGGATGGCAATCAACATTTTCAAGCACGTGTCATCAGATGCCAAACCATGCTTCTCAACCTCTGCAGGGAAACTGCAAGCAGCTACTTGGCCTGACTGCATAGGTCTCAGTTTTGACAAAGCCCTAGAGGATGGGGTGAAATTCACACTATGCGGGAAGAGGGGTGGAGGGTAGGCTCTAAATGGGGGGAGGGGGCGTAGTTTGGTCCAGCTGGATACAAGGAACTTACACATACAGAATATTAGAGCAAGAAGGGAAGATTTTGGGCCAGTGCTCAACTTTGACAAGTAGGGAAACTGAGGCACAGGATTGACTATTAAAGTTCATGCTGTGAACTGAATCTTCAGCTTCTATTTTAGGGCTTTCCCATTACACCCAGGCTTCCCAAACTTGCCAGACCCTAAGAATCATCTGAACAGAGAAGTGAAAGCATAGTTCCTGAGCTCCTCCTAAACTTATTCAACCAGAACCTTCTGCAAAGAGCCAGGGGATGTGTGTGTTTGCCAAGCAGAGGAGGTCAAGACTATTTTTGTGATGTGGTATCAGTTTTTTCCCAATCTTTTAAACAGCGTAACTCGTGTCCCTTGAGGCAATGCTCTCATTGTCTTTTGTTTCTCTCAATAAGTCACTTAGATATTTTCAAGGTTAACATTTAACAGAGGAGTGGGGATAAAAGTCTCTGGAATTAGGAAGGTTAGGTTTGATACCCAGGCCATTCATTTCTCAGCTTTGTGACGTCACTTCTTCTGTGGTGTTACTCTATGGTGTTTCATCCACGGAATGCGTATGATGGTAATCCTTTTACTCTGGGATGTGGTGGGGATTAAATAAATGAAAGGAGGTATGTGCTGTGCTGTGCTTAGTCCCTCAGTCGTGTCCGACTCTTTTTGACCACATGGACTGTAGCCTGCCAGGCTCCTCTGACCATGGGGATTCTCCAGGCAAGAATGCTGGAGTGGGTTGCCATGCCCTCCTCAAAAGGAGGTATATAAAGTGTCTGACATAATACCTAGTGTAAAGGGAGAAGGCAGCTTTGGGGGAGAAGCAAACCCATGTGTTTTGCGTTTAGGGCAAGAGCAAGGTGAAAGTGTGGCCTCCCCAGCCTCGAGTCAGCACCCAGGACTTGGTCCATGCTGCTGGAGCACTGGAAGCCCTCTGCAGAAGAGGCAGTCAGACCACTGCCTAGAACCAGAAAGGGATTACAGGCAGCTCTAAACATCTGGCCCCCATGTCCAAGTTGAAGGAGAAGAACTGGGAACCAAGCAACTCATGCACAGAAGAAATCCCATTTGGGGATGTGAATGATAATTGGACTCGATTTCCTGACCCCCAAGTCAAGAGTGAAGAATGCAATCTCTCTGAACAGGTGTGCCTCTTTCTGCTGAGGTTCCCACTGAGTCCTTTACACTGGCTCTGCCACTGCTTGTCGTGACATGTACACGTGTTATTGAACACTTTCTCATTTAAAGACAATCGACAAAGTTCTAGAGGATCAAAAACAGGAGAAACCAAGCAAAAAATAGGTATACTGAATATGGTTTGTATGTTCCTCTGAGTTGGGATATTCTAAAGCGCCTTCACTCCCCCTCATTATCCAGTTTTCCCATTCACACATGATGTAAAGCATTACACGTAGTTCCTGAAGACACTGATGGATTCATTTATTTAATAAATACTTATTGAGCATCTATTTTGCACCTAACACCAGAATCCTACAGAGGAGCTTTATGCATAATGAATTGAACCTAAGAGAAGAAAGAGAAGCCTAGAAAGAACAGGTTAACATGGGGTACCTTAAAAGAGGTGCAATAAACTGTGAAGAGGTGACTCACTGGAAAAGACCCTGATGATGGGAAAGACTGAAGGCAGAAGAAGAGGGAGGCAGAGGATGAGATGTTTAGATAGCATTACCAACTCAATGGACATGAATTTGAGCAAACTCTGGGAGATAGTGGAGGACACGGAAGCCTGGCATATTGCAGTCAGTGGGATCACAAAGAGTCCAATACGACTTAGCAACTGAAAAACCACCACAAACAGTCTCACAATGTAGAAGGATTTTTAAAAGAAAACAAGTTCGTATTATCAGCACAGTCAGATCATCCATGTGTGAAAGAATTGCTGTGAGCTATTTAGGAAATCCTAAATAAAATTAAATTAGAGTGGGCATAATCTATTTAAGGAGGCAAGAAAATTTGTAACATATTAGAGGAAAAATTCTTCCCTAAGCCTAAAATACACTGGGTTGGCCAAAAAATTTCTTCAGATTTTTCTATATGCATGTATAGGAAAACCCAAATGAACTTTTTGGCCAATCCAATACAAGGGGACATCGTTTCATTAACTTAAAAAAATTCTGGGCACTCCCCTTATGCTTGATCCCAAATCCAGCCCCGTGGATGGTGGGCCAGGCCAGATGAATGAGACTGTCTTAGGCAGTGCTTTAGTTCGCAGGAGAGGATGTCATTTCTAACATCTCAAAGGCTGTCAAGACAAAGCTGTCATACAGAACATCTGCTTCTCAGGTTCTGGGTGAGGACGACCACCCCAAAGTTCACTAATTTCTGTGAAACATTTAGTTATGAGCAATGATATTTAAGGTCAGTTGCCCATGGGACAAACAGCTGACATGGTCTTTTATAGAACTAAGGTTTATCTATGCATCAAATCAAGTTTTGCCCCTGGGTTGTGCAATTTTGGCAAATTAGTAGAAAGGTTTTTTAACTGAAAATGTTCTCTATGGCTCATGAGGAGGGAGGTCTTAAGACATTTTGACAGGACACCCTTTCGCATGCATTATAGCACGTTTCTGGGAATCGGTCATCTTTCTGGCCTCACTAATATAAGGATTTGCAGAATTTCCCTGAAGCAGTCAGTTGATTTGTTTTTATCTCACGGATGTTGTGTGTTGGGGTTTTTCTCTTTTTGCTTTGGTTTCTGGGAAGCTTAGAATCAAGTTTTTCTATCTTAAATAATGGAACGGGACTTTATGTATATAAGCCTATATGTATGCTTTTCTCCCTAGACTTTTCCCTTTATTCTCTTATAATTTTCCACTTTTTGAGAAAAATTTGTTAGAAGCTGTCCAAATTATAGGGAAGATGTAAGAGAAGGAATGAATGAATGGATGGATGGCTGAATGAATGAATGGATGAGTGAAATTTTTTGCTTTATGATGCCAGATAAACAAGAGTATCGTTTAATGAGCTAGGCAACTGAATTCCTGAACCACTCTAGGGAATTCAGGGCTTGCTGTTTTGAAGTACTATGTTCTTTAGAATTAGCCAAGGTGATGCTTTTTAAAAAAGAGTTGGGTACCTTCAATGCGCTTTAACAAAGTGACACTCTCCAGCGGAGATAGCATCTTTGTCACACAGAACCAATGGAAAGGGTCCTGGCAGATGCATACTGATTACATTTCTTCTGCATACTTTGATGTTACTAATGAGTATTCAAAATCCCTTTATTTAGACTTTTAAGAAAATGAAAACTCAACCTTTTAGAGTGGAAGAGGTAAGTCAATGCTTTTAGACTATAATGCAGCCGCCCAGGTATTTTCTGCCTCATATGCTGATAGCAAAATGCAAACCCCATTCCTATCTGGAAGGTACTCTTAGGCATCCATCTGCAGGAGCCTCCATTATGCTGCCACTGGGATCCAGACTTTTTTCTTCTAGATGAGTTACTTCACAGAATCTGAAATTATGCTGTTGTAGACAAGAAACATCTCTGGAGCTGACCTGCCCTGGCAGAAGATCAGAACACAGGATGAACCACTTGCCGGAGCTCAGTTATCTGGAAGCAAATGCTTGAGGGGATGGGAAGCACGCCTCTTCTAAGCATCTCACTAGCTGAACCTGGCTACCAGCACGATTGGCACAGATTGAAGGTTAGAGCAATTGGGCTGCGCAGGTGCCAAGGGTTTAGGACCGTCCACTAAAGAATGCGCAATAGTCATAGAAAATAATGACGGTGGAGCCGTAATGGTGAAGTTTTGTTGTTGCCTTGAGATGTTCATGTTGTCAAAATCATTTTAGTGTACAGTTTATGTCCAGTTTGTCTCTTTAGAACAGAAGCTCTTTGAGCAGGAAATGAGCACACTGACTCTCCTAATGATGGGCTGCACTAATGTCAAGTCATAACAGTAACAATCAGAGGGCAGCAGGAAAGAATTTTTTTTACTGTCATGTATGTGCTGAAGCTGTTGGAAGGGGTTTTATTTCACCTAAGAAAGAGACAAGGACCAAACTGGTCCCAGATCTTCAAAGCACAGGGTCATTGCCAAGAGACTGGCTTCAAAAGGTCTGTGTTCTTAAGCAGCTGAACATAACACAACCAATCACGTGGTCACTTTATGCCTCCACAGCTACTGAAAAAGCCAGCCCCTTTCATCAAACTCAATTCACAACACCCAGGCACGGCTCCGCACTTTGCATCTTCTGCGTCAAACTCTATTTTCAATCCTTTATGTCAAATTTAAGTTCATGGCAACTACATTCAGATCTTGATAGAATCCCCAATTTGCTTTGGACCCCACATCCATTCCACAACACACGCACACATGTGAGCACACACATATTCAAAATGGATTTGCACTCACTTTAGCACTAAGCCAGAATCAAGAATTTTGAATGGCTGCCAGGTGACTGGAGCTTTAACCAGTTCTCAGATTAAGTAACCTTCTGAGAACAAGGACAGAGCACATTTGGATCTTTACCCCGCAGGTGAAGACACCCGTCACTGTAGTCTTAAGTGGGATGAAAATGGACCCTCAAATTTTCTGTGGTATTTTTCCCTATTACTGAAGCTTAAATAGCTATCAGTCTGAAGTGAGCAAAACAAATTGGTGCGAGTGAAGAAAAATGGATAAGTTTGAGTCCGAACACACGCATCTGTTGTGTCCACCAGAAGGAGGTCTTGATTAGGCAGCAAATCAACAAAAATTCCCTATCAACCACTTACAATCTGATACAACAGAAAAGAAATCACTCACAGCGTTATCACCAAGAAAACATTCTAGACAGCCCTGAGTATGAATTGACCCCTCTTATGGAAATCATCTTGGCTTGGGTATACATATATGCATAAAAGGAGATAGTTTTTAAAAGCTCATTTTCTTGCTAATAATCATCTGTTTTTAAAAAGCTATCAGCAGGTGCACCTCATTTCAAAAGCCTCTTGTCCTTTATAATACAATATTCATCACGATTACATAGTATGAAATAAAAAGCAGCAAAACATAAGCGAGGATAGTTCAATTAAATGCAACATAATCTCAGAAGCAAAGGGAAAAAAAAAATGATCCTGTAGCTAAAATCAGGTTCTGATGAAAGAAAAAAGGGAATATATTTCCACATATTTTTAATTATATAGAATTTCCTCAAACATGATTTTTCATAATATATTCCATTAAGTTAACATCATATTTGAAGAAAGAGCATTTTCCGATTTCATTTTAAGCCTGATTTTGAGCAATTACAGTGTCATTGTTCCGCGGTAGAAAGGTTGAATTCATTTACTGTGTGGTTATGCTAGTTATGATTGATGTCTCTTCTCCAAATGATAAACCAATCACCCCAATGATGTAATGTCATTTTAAGAGTGCCATAATCACATTTCTCTCAAACTAGAAGCTCTGATGAGTTCTAATAAAGATTTATGGTAGATTAAAGGCCTTCATAATATCAACAATGGATTGCTCATTTGATGAGAGATTTGATTAGGTAATTTTTTTTTGAAAAAGAATATGAGTTTACTAAATATATCAGGGCTGGCTTTGAAGAAGGGCATGGGCCATCATAAGTAGCAGTCCATCATTCCATCTCCTGAATGAATCATCTTTAATGTATTTAGGAGGTCCTTTCTAATTGTAGAGGTTGAGGCCATTGGTGGCATATATTCATGGATGGAGCCCAAATACAATCTCATTGAGGAACACCCTTGGCATAGAAATCCAGAGCTTTCTGGATTTTGATGGGATATGCTAATGAACACCATGAGAGACCAACTCCAAAGATAACTCCAAAGCCTTAGGGGTTGGGAGCAATTAATTTCCGCAAATGTCTTTCCTTGGGCTGTGGGTACTTAACCCTAGATCCTGCCCAATCCTACAGTCACGTGTTTTGTGAGCCACCAACAGCAGAAATCAAAATAAGGCATTGCTACTTCTGGGTTTAGGGCAATTCCACCTAAGATTTAGAGATCTGGAGCTGAGGTAAGTACCACAAAATCCTCAAAAGGGGGACGGAATGCTGTGACCAGTCCTTTTGATGTGTGAATGTGAAAATCACGGTGAGAATCAAGGATTTATAGGTGTTATTTATCCTGGTACCACAGAATCAGCTCATTAATCTCAAGTGAAGTGGGACAAATAGAGGGTCAGAGGAAAGATCACCCTCAAATGCTTCAGACTTGGCAAGACATTCAGCATTCACATCAGGAGAACACATTTTAATTGCAAAATCATCTAAATAAGCAAGGAAGAAAGAGTCAGAAGCCAACCATCAAAAAAAAAAAAAAAAAAAAAGATCTGAGATGCATATGCATTGGTCACGATGAGGGTGTCTGTCGCCTATGACCAGAATTATAGTAACACAGCATTCAATATTCTGTCATCTCTCTGCACTTCACCTTTGAGACCTGCAGACTCTCACGTGCAGCTAGGGGGAAGTGCTTCCCACTGAAGGAGGGCCAAGCTCTGTTCAGATAAGCCACACCTCTTCAGTAACCACGACCTTCAACAAATAGACCCTGAAACCTCAGTGTCACCAGATGACAAAGGCACTTCACCTCCTTGCTCCCCACACCACCTTCTCCCCAGCCCTGGTTTCAGAGGTGTAGTTTCGTAGGAGACGCCAAATCATCACGCGCACAACACATGTTCAGACGCCACGGTTTCCTTACCACTGCTGGAGGCTTGCTGGGGCCCTGAGCATGCTCTGAGCAGGTATGAATTGGGGGAGAACTCCTCATCGGGGTTGGTGTCCATGATTTGATGGGAGGTGTTGCTGTCTAGCAATGGCATCTGGCAGCTAACGGGTGGAGGATTATGGGAGCTAGGCAGCTGAGCAGATGGGAGGAGGCTAGACGAGGATGTAGGTGGAATGGGACGACCTGGGAAAGAGGACAGAGGGGTCAAAGGTCAGCAATGAGTGTCATGAAAGCATCCAGAGAAAGTTACATTACAATCACCTCACAATACAAATCTCCAAAAAAAAAAAAAAAAGCTCCAGATGTATTTTTTTTGAGTGATTTGATGGTTTTTCCAAATGTCCAAATTCATATGATTGTAGTTGTGTATTTCAGAAAATGGACATGACAACAGAAGTATCCATCGACACAGCTGAAATGGGATCAGTCAGGAAGACATCCACTTCCTTCTGTCTTTCCTGCTATGGTCCTAATCGACGTTTCCACCATCTCTCAATAGACTAGCTCCCTTCTGTTCTCCCTGCTTCCACTCTTGCCACACACCTGTCTCTGACCCTTTGTTTCTCTCCCTTCTCTACAGCAGCCAGAATGCTATTTTACTGATAGACATTAGATCATATCATCCTGCTGCTTGGCACCTTCTGGTGGCTTCCCACTTTCTATAGAAAGAGACCCAAACTCTTTACACTGCCCTGCATGTCTCATCTACACTGGCACCAGCTGCCTCTTCCATCTCACCACTGACAGTGGCCCTTACCATGCTCCACTTTTATTCTCCAGCCAATGTACTATCTTTATTTCTGTTGCTTGCACACATCACACCATTCCATCTTCAGAGTCTTCACACTTCCAATCCCTTCTAGTGGAACATTCTTCCTTATCTGCAACCTCACTGATACTCACAAGCCTGCTTCTTTTCATTCAAGCCTTCCCTGTTTGCCTTCTTGAGAACTGCCCATTTATCTGCTCTATCCTGTCATCCTGTTTAAATTTCTTGACAGCCCTTATGACTATTGGAAGGGAGATATGTCAACTTATTTTATTCACCCCTATGTCCTCAGTATCTTCCTAACAAACAGCATCTGTTGAGTGAATGAACAGATAAATAAGGGAGACTAAAATCAAACTCATTAGTTTGGGGAAGAAGGGGAGGAGAGGCAGAAAGGGCGACACATTTGCATTTCAAAGAAGTGGCCAGCGTCACCATTGTCTGGTGGCTCAGATGGTAAAGAATCTGCCTGCAACGAGGGAAACCTGGGTTTGATCCCTGGGTCAGGAAGATCCCCTGGAGAAGGGCATGGCAACCCACTCCAGTATTCTGGCCTGGAGAATTCCATGGACAGAGGAGCCTGGTGCGCTACAGTTCATGGGGTCCCAGAGAGTCAGACAGAACTGAGCGACTAACTGTTTCTTTCACCACTGTCTTCACCATGTGGTTCTTCTGGACATCACTAGGAAATTTCTACAAGGACCATCTGCACCAAGCCATAGGGAGGAGCAGCCAGCCTGGAAGGAGGTGGGCAGTGTCTTGGAGCTGGCCTTCGGTCAAGAACTTCTCCCGCACAGAAGGCTGCTACAATGCCTCTTTTTCTGTGGCAGGGAGCTCCTCAAAGCAGAACTGCTGAGTGAAGGTAACTGCTGTGTGGACTTTAACCTGATTCACCCTTATATCTTGGGGTCCTTGTGACTGCTTGCCTGCTGGTTTGTTCATTTGGAAAGCTCAGCAAAATGAGCCAAGAACAGCAGCCCAGGGGATATGCCCTGTCGAAAAGAGGGAAGGTATTAAGAAGGCAAACTCAAGAACCAGGTTAGAGTTTCAACTCAGGCAAGACATGCCCGAGGCAGAAGAAACCCATGTTCCTGCTTTTAGATGCACTGCACCTGTGAAGGCATTTTCAGACATCTCATTATTGTTAAGTCACTCAGTTCAGTTCAGTTCAGTCGCTCAGTCGTGTCCGACTCTTTGCGATCCCATGAATCATAGCACGCCAGGCCTGTGTCCAACTCTTTGAGACCCTATGGACTGTAGCCCTCCAGGCTCCTCTGTCCATGGGATTTCCCAGACAAGAATAGTACAGTGGGTTGCCATTTCCTCCTCCAGGGGATCTTCCCGACCCAGAGATTGAATCTGCGTCCCCTGCACTGCAGGTGAATTCTTTACCACCGAGCCACCTGGGAAGCCCTCAGATATTACATCTGGATGTATATTTTTGTCATCGCTTTTGTAATTGTATTTCATGATCAGTTCCCCAGTGCATTAAATGTTATTGACAGATTATTTTGAATCAGTAAAATGTATAAGCATCTCCTAAAGGCACTCTGCTAAACACTGAAGATACAAAAGTAAGCAAGACATCATCCTTGCCCTCAGAGAGCTCACAGTCTAGTGAGAGAGGCAAGCAGTAAAATGCATCATTTCAGCAGCACATGGTAAAGAGCACGATGGTCCCATGTAAGAACATGCTTCTATGGGGGCCCAGGAAGAGAGACCAGGTTGAGGTAGGGGTGGAGGGTCAAACAAGGATTCTTGGGAAAGCTGGTATCCAGGCAATCTTCAAGAGAAGAGGAAAGGGGCTCCTGGTGACATGAAACAATGAACAACAGCACAGACACGTCAAACCACTAGCCAGTTACCCTTTTCGAGGATGGGAGTGGCAGAAAGAGATAGGAAACAAGGTACCCTTAAAGCTTAAATGTTAGAGTCTCGGTAACACAGTCGAAGAAGACTCATTCCTGCAGCAGGTCAATGGATGAATGAAGTTTGGTTTAAAAAATCCAATTCATTCATAACTTGTTCAGAAGCCATATAAGGCACGATATTCTTGCCAGATGCTCTGGCAAGGGTAGGCTGAATAATCAGCTTGTGATCAGAATCAGTACTCACATTTAATCAACGTGACTTCCCCCCAAAGCTGATAAAAATACTACCATCATCATCATCATTTTAACTGCTAATCTTTTTGCATGACTATCTGCCTCTCACAGCGCAATCATGATCAGTTCTATGAGGTTAAAGGATTATCATCCCCATTTTGCAGATGAGAAGACTGAGGCACAGCACAGTGAGACTGCACAGGCAGCAGGTGACAAGTGCCAGGTCTGCCTGTTCCCAAGTCTCCTCTCTTACCCGTCTGCATGCTGTTTGCCTAACCTGCATGGTGACAAAAATGGAGCAAGGTGACATACAGGGAGGGGAGGTGATGGACAGGAAATCATATTTCAGGTTTCCCAGTCCCCCATCCCAAGGCACTCTGGAGATTCCAAATGAGAAACACTGCTTTGAATAATCATTGATAGCAGCTATCAGATGGCAGAGTTCAAAGCTTTGCTCAAAATTCTGTTATGAAGTTCAAAGTGGCTTCTTCACAGCCACGCTACCCTCCACCTTCTTCAAGGCTCCTTGATGCAGAGGCAGCCTGACCAGGGCACGGTGAAGTTGGCATTGACATCTACTTAGCAGCGAGGCAGTGGCAGGAATGGATTTTAACTCCCAATCAATAGGCTTTAAAGTTTGTATTATTGAGGCATATCTGAAGCTGCATGTTGAAGAACAAGGGTGGCTGGGAGCCAATTTTTAAATTCCTTTGAGTGACTGAGGTGGAACTGAAGTTCAGGGGCAATTTTCCAGGAGCCTGATATGATAGTTGCTGTGAAATCATTCTTTACACGAACTTTTGGAAATTTTGTTCAGCACGAATTCATTTCCTAGAGTACAGACAGGACTGCTTTTTAATTTATACACATACAGACAATGGAAGAGCAGCCCTAACACAGTGCAAGCATGAGAGTTATTCCGGTCTATTAGAATACGTACTGTAGAATTAACTGATTCTTGTAAAATCTATGCACCCTTAAAATCCATGCTTTGGTAGCTCCTTAAATTCTCTAGCTGGTATCCACTACTACTTGGGAAATTTCTCAGTCCCAAGATCTGCCCCCAATCAAATTGTGTGCTGTTCTCTATTTGCTATGTCATTTGCTAATTTTGTTCACTTATGCTACATTTTTCCCCATGACTATTCCAACTGACAGAGACCATCTGTACAGACACAAACAGGTTCCAAAGTACAGGGGAGAAAGCTGGAACTTACACAGGCTCACTTTATAGACCATGATTTCTTACTAAAATACTTAGTATGGGATGGGCATGAAACCAGGGGCTACGTCCTTACCCAGTTCCTACTTGATGCACTATGGGGGCTCCCTGACCCCCAAACTATTTTTGAAATTTTATTTTAAATGTGTATAGAGTCCACGGCAAATATACAGAAAACCAGGTTTCATCAATCTGTTAAAAAGCAAGAGGAAACATGCAAAGGCAGCAATGTGTCATTCATTAAACTCACATGGTCTTGATATGCGTGGGTGCATATGTGTGTGTGTTTTCTAAGATCCCCATGTAAATCAAAGTCTAATTATGTGTGAATGGATTCCCCATGACCTTAAAAGTGGGAAGTAAGTAAAATTTGCTGATTTTTCTGCTTTCAAATGAGTAAGATTTTGTGACGGTTTCAATTTGTAACATGTTTTTGGATTGAAAGACACATGGCGTGGGCAAACCACTTAAGGCACCTCTCTATGCAGCCTCTGGACCCGTCCCTGTCCTCACTCCATATAGAGAACAAGCCTGCCCCTCCTTGAGGAGTGGGCAAGCAAGGGAACTGTTATTTGTTCTCACTATCCTCGGCTGTGGCATGAGCCCCAGTAAAGCTTAGCCTGACAAAAAAAAAAAAAAAAAAAGGACCCTATGAATTTTTACCTAACTAAAAAATTTATGACATTTTGATTTTACTTGTTTGACTTAGTATGAATAGAATGCTAGATTTCTAATTAAAAAAAAAAAAAAACAGATCTGCAACAAGCAACAAAGGTTTACTGTATAGCACAGGGAACGGTAGTCTTTATGATAACCTATAATGGAAAATAATCTGAAAAATAATTTATGTGTATAACTGAATCACCTTGCTGTGTATCTGAAACACTGTAAGTCAACTATGCGTCAGTAATACATACATTTAAGAAAAGCCATGTAGCCAGACAAATCAGTTTCATGCTAGTTCTGACTGGTAGTGGCTGTTCAGAAGGCTGTGTTGAGAAGGATTCCGAGGACACCCTGGGCTCTGAAGGAAATAGTCGAATCATCAAATAGAAAAATCATGGATAAGGAATGACGGGAAAGGCAACATATCTTTAGAGTGCATTTGCCATCTACGCTCCCGCCCCTCATGCATCATCTGCTTCAGCCACATCTGAAAACCTCACTCCACACCATCTGTGGCTGAAGTCACCCTGCTTTCTCTCCCAATGTCTTGATCACAGCTCTGTTTTTCTTCTTACGCTGACTTGGATCCAACTCTAGTTCTCCCACCCAAGATTAAATGGCTACAACCTACTCTCCATCCCCAAAGCAGTAAATATCATCCGTGAAATTGCTGTTCTGCCCAACTGTTGCTAACACATTCACTAATTTATGATTGAGGGCATGTTGCAGATCAATTCCCCAAATTCACTTCCAACAAGTTCCTCTTTCGTTCAAAAGATTAATGGCTAGCTGATATTAAAATCTTTTGTGTAGACAATGCATAATTGATCTATGCAGGGACGGGGTGTCAGGATACTCGGTGGAGCAGAGACACACGGGTGGGAGAAAGTCAAAACAAAACAACACGAACATCATGCAGAACGATTACATATAAAAAAATAAGTGAAATGACCTCATTATTAAATATACATGTGATTTCGCTTTGTGCTAAAAACTTAGCCAACTATGTTACATGCACTTTTCTCTTATAACATTCACAACTTCTCTGTGAACAAAATCCTATTATAATCCCCATTTACAGGTGAAGAAACTGAGGCTGAGACGGACTAACTTTCCTAATGTTGTACCAATAGCAGAACTGGCTGGGATTTGAACTCAGGTGTTCTGATGGCAAAACCCAAGCCTCAGATGGTTCCTTCTATGCTTTCCCACTTCCCACATTAAAGAAGAGAGATTGCTTTAAAAAAAAAATGAACAGGGTACGAACCCCAGACTCATTGATCCTCTTCTGGAAGGCACCATAGAGGTCAGCCTTCTGCTGCTGCTGCTGCTGCTAAGCCACTCCAGTCGTGTCCGACTCTGTGCGACTCCAGAGACAGCAGCCCACCAGGCTCCCCCATCCCTGGGATTCTCCAGGCAAGAATACTGGAGTGGGTTGCCATTTCCTTCTCTGAGGCATGAAAGTGAAAAGTGAAAGTGAAGTCGCTCAGTCCTGTCTGACTCTAAGCAACCCCATGGACTGCAGCCTACGAGGCTCCTCCGTCCATGGGATTTTCCAGGCAAAAGTACTGGAGTGGGGTGCCATTGCCTTCTCTGAGAGGTCATCCTAGGGGAGGTAATCAACTGGGGGCAGAAACAAGGCTCTTCCTGGAAATAGAGATCACACACACACAATACATGATTTGCAAAGAAAGAAAGCAATTCTTAAGTCAGAAACAAGAACTCCTCTGTGGTTTTGTAAATTTAAGCACTTAATAAAAATATCACTTTTGTGTTAAAGTTGAGGTTGCAAAAGGATGGCGTTAACAAAAGCAAAGCAGTTGGTCGAGAATTTAAACAATTGTCCTAATGACATTTCCCAGTACTTACTGTTTACTCAGATGTCTGACAGAATTATCCATTTCCCCTCAGATGTTTGGGATTTATGAAATCTCTATTTCTGACAGAGTGAAAGTGAGGTATGTGGGTATGTATGTAAACAGAAATAATTTCAGTGTCTGACACTGCGCCCTCCTTTTGTTGAGGAGGAAATGGCAACGTACTCAAGTATTCTTGCCTGGGAAATCCCTTGGACAGAGAAACCTGGTGGGCCACAGTCCTTGCAGTTGCAAAGAGACTGAGCAACTGAGCATTTGGTTTGTAACTGATGAATAGTTGAGGAATGTGGCCCCACTTTCTTTGGATTTCCACGTGAACATCATTCTGGAAGATGGATCAGATCTTTTTAGCTCTACCTAGTTCCACACATGGAACTTGCAGAAGGCTGTTGGTGGGACAGCTCACTCGAGGTAGGGTGAGCTCAGGGAGGCACTGGGGCACGGGAGCCCCAGCTGCCACCACATCTGGGCCAAAGTACCCTGACAACTGCTCGAGGCGGACTCCCTGCCTCCAGCTGAAGGAATGTGGATGAAGCCGCTGCACATCTCTTCAGCTATTTTATGTGCTAAGAAAAAGACTCTGGACTTATCACATACCCTTCCCCAATTGTCAGGTCGTTAGAATAGGAAAAAGGAGTCCAGAATGGTGGTGGCTAAAAGACAAGGGAAGGGAAAAGCCCTTGAAAACAGAACAAAGGAAGGTCCGAGGACTACCATAAATGTCGGGGGAGTTTGTAATTTCCTTGGTTCTGTCTTGTCACAACAGAAATTTGAAGCAATGGCTGGACCAGTGTTACAGCTCCATGTTACAGCTCAGTTTTATTTAGAAAGTAAAGGAAAATACATCCTCGAGGCATGAGGGCATATCGGCCCAAAAGACGCAAAGAGAAGAGAGGCCCCCAGCCCAATTTTGGCTCCTCTTTTTTATATGTTTTTTTCTCCTCCCCCTGGGCCTGCCCTATGTAAACTGGGCTAGCCCGGAGAGCTGTTTGTTTTACCTGAGGTCCTCACTCTGGTTCTTGGACTTTCCTTTGTTCTATTTTCATGGGCTTTTCCCTTCCTTGTCTTTTAGCCACCGCCGTTCTGGACTTGCTCCTATTCTACCTACCTAACACAATGATCATAGGTAGTTAGAATAGCAGCACTGTCTAGAGACTCAGGGAGGTTAATAACAGAGCAGAACCAAGATCTGAACTTCAGCTTGTGTTTTACTGAAACTGTAATGGATTATTCCTAAACCTGGACTTGGCTCATGTTGAAATCCACCTGTTAATTGCCTTCATCATCCAACCCACCCCATTCTCACTTTCTACTCTGCCCTAAATGAAATCCTGATTCTAATGGATGTGATTATCCAAGAGTCTTGGGCAAATGAGGATCTCTGCCTTCCTGCTTACAGCATTCCTGTCTCGATACTGTGTAACCATCCTCAGTTCCTTGGTCCACCTGCTTTCCTCTGTCCTCCAAAGCCCAAGGCGGGAATGGAGAGGGCACAGACTTTGAAGCCAGGCTGACTGAGTTCTGCCACTTTCTGTGTGAGTTTAAGCAATTAACTTCACCTCTTTGGGCCTCTATGATGACACGAACACTGATGAACACTGACTTTACATGCTGTAGTGAAGGCCAGAGATAATATATGTAAGGTGGTGTCTGACACCATGGTAAGTGCCAGGGACTCAGATGGAGACAGTGAAACTTGCAGCTTATTGGTTCCAGTTAGTCTGCAAGCACCTACTCTGTGTGCATGGCCATGCGATAGTCATGGGGTCTATCATTCTTCCCTCTTGGGTTGAGTCTGGTAGATAGTGAGTCTGGAACAATGTAGCTATCCTGCCAGTCCAGGGGAGAGGCTGCCTGAGAAAGGGGTATGCAGGGAGGACAGCAGAGGTGGGAGGGGCAGAGAGGGATACTCGGATGGCACTGTTAGGGTACTGGATTCAGCTAGGACTGAACCAACTCTGTCACCGAACTTCTCAATATATGAACCAATTCATTCTCCACCCAACCCTCTTTTTTTTGTTTTGTCTGGTTTTTTGAGTCACTTTGAGTTGGTTTCTGTCACTCAGAAGGAAAAGCATCCTGTCTAAACCTGGCTAGCAAGCCAAAGTGAGAATATGACTTGGTCAATACCATAAAGTTATTTAGTAGAACACCTAGAATAGATTTCAGGGCAGAAGACTTCCAGAATTATGAGATGTTCATGTTCTATAAGCTGATTCCCTTCTTGTTAAATCACGAGAAGTTGAACATGTTGGGTCCCAGAGAAACCATTTATGGCAGGGGGTACCTAGTCTATTGATATGAATACTATGGGCATCAGAGCATAGATGCCGGCCAATGTTGGTATCAATCAAGCTTATACTGCAGTAGCCTTCTGTCCTTGGCAATGGAGAAAAACTCAGATCACCTTCTAGCTGGACTGGGCCTTACAATAAATGTACCGATCTTGGAGTAGGGTGAGAGAATCACCCAAGACTCAATTTCTTGCCTGTGTCTAGATTTTAGAAAAGAACAGAGACAGTAGGTTCAATCAAAACTGTAGAATGCAAAGTGACCTCAATGAATATAGCATCTGAAAATTCAAATAGGCATGTATATATGTGTGTGTGTAATTTTTACATCACATTATGTATTTATATTCCCCTGCTGCTGCTGCTTCTGCTAAGTCGCTTCAGTCGTGTCCGACTCTGTGTGACCTCAGAGATGGCAGCCCACCAGGCTCTGCCATCCCTGGGATTCTCCAGGCAAGAACACTGGAGTGGGTTGCCATTTCCTTCTCCAATGCATGAAAGTGAAAAGTGAAAGTGAAGTCGCTCAGTTGTGTCCGACTCTTAGTGACCTCATGAACTGCAGCCTACCAAGCTCCTCTGTCCATGGGACTTTCCAGGCAAGAGTACTGGAGTGGGTTGCCACTGCCTTCTCCGATATTCCCCTGCTAGCTGCTTATATTTAGTGTAGATGTTAGTCTAGATCAGTCATTCTTAATGGGGGTAAATTTTGTCCCTCCAGGGGACAACTGGCAATGTCTGGAGACATTTTGGTTGTCATAATTCAGTGGGATGGGGGAAGGAGAGGATGCTACTGACGCCTAGTGAGCAGAGACCAGAGATGCTGCCAAACATCCTACAATGCACAGGACTGTCCTCCACAACAAATAACTTCCAGCCCCAAATGTCAACAGTGTGGAAGCTGAGAACCCCTGGGTCAGCATGTGTGACAGCTTGCGATTAAAATCCTTTACGTGACATGGTCAATTTCTAAGTAGCTCCTTTTTTTCCCAACTGATAGAATTAGGTAGATATTGGAGAAGAAAATGGCAACCTACTCCAGTATTCTTGCCTGGAGCATCCCATGGACAGAGGAGCCTGGCAGACTATGGTCCATAGGATTGCAGAGAGCTGGACACGACTGAGGCGAATAAGCATGCATGCAGGTAGTTATTAGAAGTAAAAATTGGATCCAGTTAGCTCTTCACCCAAGAAAACTTCAAGCAAATAAGTTTAAGATGAAAATGGGGGGATTTAAGTTAAAGAGAGGGAAAAGTTCCTCAGAGCAAATCTAATTTGTTGCTAAGAGACATTACAGTTGGCCTTTATCCAGAAGATGGGGAGACCTGCCTGTCAGTAGAGAGTTGGGTTGCCTTTACAGATATAAGAGATTCAGGGGAGAACATTCCAGCTCGGGTATAGGTAAGTGCATCTCACCTGAGGAATTTTCATGATGACCTCTTATGTCTTCTCAATGAGGCAGTATCAGCTTAACTGGGCTTGAGCTATTCCATATCAGGCCATTTCAAGTTTTTATTTTTACAGCAGAAGACCTAATTGCCCTCTTCACTCACACTTCACTGAACTCACTAAAGCCCAGTTAAGCATTTTCTCGAAAACAAATCGTTTTCAGATGGCCCTGGCAAAACTATCCTGATTTCACACAGGCCATTATACATAATTTATCGGAAGAGTGGCAGGCTGTTGGACTTGCCCCAGTTAAAGAGCCTCTTTCAGGAGCTTGAGCATGAACTGTCTTCACAGTTTGGGGCTCCATGCCTTTGAGTGTCATTCCTAGATCTCATGAACAACTTGCCTGTTTATATAGCACATCTTCCTGGCAGCACTGCACTTTGGAAGGTGTCAAATATAGATCGGGCTCTAGATAGAGGGGAGAGTTTATTTTTGAAGTAATATGATTTCTATAATTTTTCTTAATGCCAGCCCTTCCATATTCATGAGATGAAATGCAGTGAATCTGTACAGTTTCCCCTTTGGAGGACATAAATTCTATTCCACCAGAAGCAATACAACTCTTTACCCAAGGTAAGGGAGTCTCAAACACATTCCGACCACAAATTCCTAGTTCCTCGATACATGCATCTTAATTACATCTCTCAGCTTCTTTAAGATGAGATGGTATTATTATTTTGGTGATGTGCACTTGTGTGGATCAGTGCTGACTGATGGAACTCTCCGGGATGATGGGTATGGTCTATGTCAATAATGATTAATGCATGTGAGTACCGAACAACTGAAAGGTGACTACTGCAAATGAGGAAGTGAATTCTTAATCTAAGTTCGTATAGCCACATGTGGCTGTTGGCTACCATATTGGATGGCCACCAATATGGTGTATAAGTCTAGCCTATGGTTCTAGCTTACCACTAAATGGTATCCCTCACTCCTGTGTCTCTCTCCTCCATTCAAGAGCCAATATATTTCTGAATATACAGATTTGTTCCTGACATCCTCCTTTACTTTCCCAAGGCTCCTTAGTGCCTATGAAATATAGTTCTAACTCTCCCATGGAATTATCTCTTCCCAGATGCTCTCATGCCCTATACACATCAGAGCACTGGGATGACTGAATATCCATCTTCCCCTTCCCTCCTTCCTTATGTATGGAAGTCATTCCTTTCTCTTTGACAGTTTCAACCTTCTCCTGCAAACCTCCTGGAACACTCAGCTTAAGCATCATCTTCTTTATAAATCTTCCCTGACCACCTCACCCACTGGTTACCCAGGACATCCTTCTATCATTGTGTTTGTAATATGTTAACATATTTATTTTTCTACATGTCTGGCTCATTCATGAGACTATGATGATCGGGTAGAAATGAGGGATCCTGGACCTCTGTATCATGGTACCCAGTTCAGAGCCTGTACACTGTAAGGAGTGGTGCTATTGGTTGATTATAACAATTTATGCCACAAATATTTATTGCACATGTGTCAAATGCACCACAGTGCTGACTTTACTGCTGGATGCTGTTTCTATTGGTCTTGGGTTTTTGGTGCCTCTCAGTGTGTCAGTATTTTGCTAAAAAGAATTTATTCTGATTTTAAATGTATGTTTTTCTTTTAATCAAGTAGCTGGTACATTAAGAGTTGGATCATAAAGAAAGTTGAGTGCCAAAGAATTGATGCTTTCAAACTGTGATGCTGGAGAAGACTCTTGGGATTCTCTTGGACAACAAGGAGATCAAACCAATCAATCCTAAAGGAAATCAACCCTGAATATTCATCAGAAGGACTGATGCTGAAGCTGTAGCTCCAATATTTGGCCAACTGATGTGAAAATCTGACTCACTGGAAAAGACCCTGATGCTGGGAGGGATTGAGGGCAGGAGAGGGGGGTGACAGAGGATGAGACGGTTGGATGGCATCACTGATTCAATGGACATGAGTTTGAGCAAACGCTGAGACAGTGAAGGACAGGGAAGCCTGGAGTGCTATAATCCATGGGGTAGCAAAGAGTCGGGCATAACTTTAGTGACTGAACAACAGCAAAATATTCAGCTACTGCTTCATCTGGTGCTCAAATGAAGACACAGCAATATGCAACAACCTTGGAGGGAAAACTTAGTGCTTGATTTATTAACAGGGACTATGTCAGTTGCTAAGATGGTGCTTTCTAAGGAATTCTCCACGGTGGTGGTGTGACTATTTTTTGGCTTGGCTGGGTTGACCCCAGAACCTAAACCCTGTTTACGATGCACTCCCACTCTATAATTATGAAGGCTTCCTATCCCAGGTCAGAGGAGTGACCCAATACTGTCCAAGAACACAAGAAAGAAAGTGAAGTCGTTCAGTCATGTCCGACTCTTTGCAACCCCATGGACTGTAGCCTGCCAGGCTTCTCCATCCATGGGATTTTTCAGGCAAGAGTATTGGAATAGGTTTCCATTTCTTTCTCCAGGGGGTTATCCCAACCCACCTGGGTCTCTCACATTACAGGTGGACTCTTTACTGTCTGAGCCACCAGGGATCCCAAGAACAGAAGGGGCAAGTACTAAATGCAGTTCCTACGGTGTCACAAGTAATACACAGAACATACACTGGGCTGTTTTCCAGTCCTCCTGTAACCTACATTATATTCGCATAAGAGCTTATCTGGGGGGAAGCTTTTAGAGAAAGACTGAAAGAAACTGTATGCCCATGACAAAACTTAACTTTCAAAAGGTTTCCTTAGGAAACATCTTCCATGACATGTAGGAATCCGTCTTACTTTTACGTTCACTCCTTGGGTTCATGGACATATAAGACTACCAACTGCTAAGAGTCGCTGAGCTCTTATAATGCACCAGGCATAATTTCCAAGCCCTTAAAATATATTATACTTAATCTTATAACAATCCTTTAGGGTAGGAAATATCCGCATTGCAAAGGACAGAAGACTGAACTAAGACAGGATGGGTTGTCTCCTTGTAAGAACTTGAGCTAAGGCTCTAGAGCTTTTAACACTGCATAGGGAATGACAATGAAATTCAATTAACCATTATAATGACAAAGTACCCATCACTGATGTGACAATATGATTGGCAGTGGAACCAGACTGAAGTTTAACTTAGCTCTGCCACTGAATTGCTGGGTGAATTTTGGCAAGTCACTTAACTTTACTGTTCTCAAATGCCTGATAAGCAAATGTATATAAAAATACAGATCATTCTAGGCACTGAATGAGATATTTATATAAATGTTCTGAAGTAAAGAGTAAATATTATCATCCATCAGAAGGTGATGAGAGAGATGTCCTATTCCCCTTTTCCAGGACATTTTGAGGATTAAATAATAACATATATGAAAGCCCAATGCAAATGGTACAGTGCTCTACACATGGTAACTGTTTTTGCTCTCATTATTGAAGCTTTCTTTTTCAAAGGCTTTGTTTGCAGACAGCAAACAGTTCTCAGCTCAAGTCTGTATTCTGCTCTGTGCCTTTGAGACAGCAAAGATAAAACAAGGGATCTAGGTGACAGATGCTTGAACTCTGTCATCTCCCTGTTGCCTACTCAGACTACCACCCACCCATTCCTCATGGACCACTCCTTGATAAGGTGCTAAAGATTAGATATTGAAGGAATAACCACCGATAGCCAACAGAAAGGCTGAAAATCTCCCCGTCAAAGAATTTAGAAATGTTTGAAAACTAGAATGGAGAAGGTAAACTAGACCAGTACTAAGTCCAGCTTGTTAGGAGACCACAGATTAGTTCATTAGTTCATTCTTTCCTCATATAGTCATTTCTAAGTCACCGCCTTGGACATAAAGAATTCCCAGTAGTAGTACAGTTAGAGTGAGGAGGCCATGGCTCCTATTGTGGCTACCTGAGGGCTTGCTAGCTAAGGGATTTAAAGCAAATGACTTACCCTCAGTAGGCTTCAGTCAATGCATGCAATCAGTTCAGTAGAGTTCAGTTGCTCAGTCACGTCTGACTCTTTGCTACCCCATGGACTGCAGCACACCAGGCCTCCCTGTCCATTACAAATTCCCAGAGTTTACTCAAACTCATGTCCATTGAGTCAGTGATGCCATCCAAGCATCCCATCCACTGTTGTGACCTTGTCCTCCCACCTTCAATCTTTCCCAGCATCAGGGTCTTTTCCAATCAGTCAGTTCTTCACATCAAGTGGCCAAAGTATTGGAGTTTCCGCTTCAACATCAGTCCTTCCAGTGAATATTCAGGACTGATTTCCTGCAGGATGTACTGGTTGGAGAGTCCAAGGGACTCTCAAGAGTCTTCTCCAACACCACAGTTCAAAAGCATCAATTCTTTGGTGCTCAGCTTTCTTTACAGTCCAACTCTCACATCCATACATGACTACTGGAAAAACCATAGCTTTGACTAGACAAATCTTTGGTGGCAAAGTAATGTCTCTGCTTTTTAATATGCTGTCTAGGTTGGTCATAACTTTCCTTCCAAGGAGTAAGCGTCTTTTAATTTCATGGCTGCAGTCACCACCTGCAAGTGATTTTGGAGCCCAGAAAAATAAAGTCTGACACTGTTTCCACTGTTTCCCCATCTATTTCCCATGAAGTGATGGGACTGGATGCCATAATCTTCGTTTTCTGAATGTTGAGCTTTAAGGCAATTTTTTCACTCTTCTCTTTCACTTTCATCAAGAGGCTCTTTACTTCTTCTTCGCTTTCTGCCATCAGGGTGATGTCATCTGCATATCTGAGGTTATTGATATTTCTCCTGGCAATCTTGATTCCAACTTGTGCTTCATCCATTCCAGTGTTTCTCATGATGTTTTCTGCATATAAGTTAAATAAGCAGGGTGACAATATACAGCCATGATGTACTCCTTTTCCAATTTGGAACCAGTCTGTTGTTCCATGTTCAGTTCTAATTGTTGCTTGCTGACCTGCATACAGGTTTCTCAAGAGGCAGATCAGGTGGTCTGGTATTCCCATCTCCTTCAGAATTTTCCACAGTGTGTTGTGATCCACACAGTCAAAGGCTTTGACATAGTCAATAAAGCAGAAGTATATGTTTTTCTGGAACTCTCTTGCTTTTTTGATGATCAAATGGATGTTGGCAATTTGATCTCTGGTTCCTCTGCCTTTTCTAAATCCAGCTTGAACATCTGGGATTTCATGGTTCATGTATTGTTAAAGCCTGACTTGAAGAATTTTGAGCATTGCTTTACTAGCATGTGAGATGAGTGCAGTTGTGTGGTAGTTTGAGCATTCTTTGGCATTGCCTTTCTTTGGGATTGGAATGAAAATCGACTTTTTCCAGTCCTGTGTCCACTGCTGAGTTTTCCCAATTTGCTGGTGTATTAAGTGCAGCACTTTCACAGCATCATCTTTTAGGATTTGAAATAGCTCAACTGGAATTCCATCACCTCCACTAGGTTTGTTTGTAGTGATGCTTCCTAAGGCCCGCTTGACTTCACATTCTAGGATGTCTGGCTGTACCCACTACCCAATCCCTCTTGGCCAAGTTCTAGCACTAAAGTCAAATCATTGTCATCATCACTGACATGTATTGAGTTCTTATTGTGTGCAGCTACTGCACTAAACAACTGCATAAGTAGCTCAATGAATCATTAATTGTCCTGTTTTATAGATGATTATCATTCCCTCTTACAGGCAAGGAAAATGAAGCAAAGAGCAGTTAAGTAACTTGACTTTGCATTCCAGGATATCTGGCTCTAGGTGAGTGATCACACCATCATGATTATCTGGGTCATGAAGATCTTTTTTGTACAGTTCTTCTGTGTATTCTTGCCACCTCTTCTTACTATATTCTGCTTCTGTTAGGTCCATATGATTTCTATCCTTTATTGTGCCCATCTTTGCATGACATGTTACCTTGGTATCTCTAATTTTCTTGAAGAGATCTCTGCTGCTGCTAAGTACCTTCAGTCGTGTCTGACTCTGTGCGACCCCATAGACGGCAGCCCACCAGGCCCCGCCATCCCTGGGATTCTCCAGGCAAGAACACTGGAGTGGGTTGCCAATTCCTCCTCCAATGCATGAAAGTGAAAAGTGAAAGTGAAATCACTCAGTAGTGTCAGACTCTTAGCGACCCCATGGACTGCAGCCTACCAGGCTCCTCCATCCATGGGATTTTCCAGGCAAGAGTACTGGAGTTGGGTGCCATTGCCTTTTCTGGAAGAGATCTCTAGTCTTTCCCATTCTATTGTTTTCCTCTATTTCTTTGCATTGATCACTGAGGCAGCCTTTCTTATCTCTCCTTGCTATTCTTTGGAACTCTATATTCACATGGGTGTATCTTTCCTTTTCTCCTTTGCTTTTCACTTCTCTTCTTTTCACAGCTATTTGTAAGGCCTTCTCAGACAGCCATTTTGCTTTTTTGCATTTCTTTTCCATGGGGATGGTCTTGATCCCTGTCTCCTGTACAATGTCCATAGTTCATCGGATCTAGTCCCTTAAATATATTTCTCACTTCCACTGTATAATCATAAGGGATTTGATTGAGGTCATATCTGAATGGTCTAGTGGTTTTCCATACTTTCTTCAATTTAAATCTGAATGTGGCAATAAGGAGTTTATGATCTGAGCCACCGTCAGCTCCCAGTCTTGTTTTTGCTGACAATGCTACTGTACTATTACATAACACTTCCTAGTACTTGGCAATGTGAAGACGTAGTCTTAGCCACAATTGAACCCATATTCCAGTGGAGGAGACTAATACTCACTTTTTGAGCATTCACAGTGTTCTAGGCAATATGCTTAGCACACATGATTGTTTGCAACTTACTAATCCTTTCCAACAATATTATCTGGAAGTTATGATAATTATTCCCATTTTACAGATGAGGAAACTGAGGTAGGTAGAGTTCCAGTGGCTGGACCAAGGTCACAGAGTAAGTAATGAGCAAAGCCAAGATACTAATTCAGATCTCTATGATTAATGATCAAATGGCCACAAAGAGTTATTGCAACATGAGTGAGATAAAGAGAGAAGAGTAAATAGAATCAGCAGGGAAGGCAGATTAGAAAGTGTAGCACTGTGGAGGTGACAAAACGACCTGTAGGAAGTTCTCCTTCAGCTCTAAAACTCCACAATTTCTAAATATCATCTATTGCCCCCAGATAACAAGTACAGAGATCAATAATCAGGTCAAGATCACAGGTGAGGTTGCATCCTAGCTGAAATTCACAACCTGACTTCTACCTTCCCCATCATCTCCCAGCCTGGCTTCCTTTTTTCATGAAAGTCAGAATGAATCTTCACATTTCTCTTTTCAGGTACTGCTGGGTCCTGTTCTCTAAAGGCTCATTTAGAATACTCACCAGGGGAAACTATGCTTCCATGCAGACAGCTGAAGACGTGAAAAAATGACCTTCGAAGGGCAGAAGGAAGCATTAAGGGGGAGAAAAGAGGAGCACTGACTCCACAAGTTGGCATGATAATCACACTGACCATATACCCTAGCCACATGTTTCTCAGTCTGAGGATTGCATGCCAAATGACTGATGCGTGTCTGAAATCGCTATGCTGTGGTTGAAAACACATGGAAAGGGACATGTTTCAGACTTTCGACAATACACAGGCATCCTTGTGGCCTGCCGGACAATGAAGATGTCCCCGTTTAGCTCATGAGAACTTATTTTGTGTGCGTGCATGTGCCCATGCGCACAAGAACACATTCTTAAATTAACTGGAGTCAGCAAAATTAACATGCACCCACGGGGCACTGTTGGCCAAGGCTCTATTTTCATAAATAATGCCTTTCTCGGCTTCTACAAGCCTGTTGGAAGACCTGCAGTGCATCCTGGCTACAATTCAAAGCCCACCTAATGAAAGCACCTCCACTGTCAGCAATGTTAATGTCACTTTAAAGAGTGTGAAATGTTGCTAAATGTGTCAGGAAACAATTAGATAACATAAGAGGCATGTTTTCTCAGTGCACAGAGAAATATATTATGCAGACAGGAGATAAACGCAAAGTTTTCTGAGCTCCGGCATATTCAGCACTCTCACCCCCTCCCCCCTCGTCTCTTTTTAATCCAACAGAGAAATTGTTTGGCAAGGCTCAGCCCTGTTTCAAATACTTGGAGAAGGGAGAAAGGCCTGCTTTGCCTCTGACTGTTGTCGCTTGAGCCCTGTGCTCTCAGGCTCAGCGAGATACAAACAGTCTTCCACTCAAATTAAATGTGTGCTCTCCTAATTAGCATTATAAATATAGGTTTCTCTGAGCCAGAGTTGATAAAATTACAGTGTTGGGCTGGAAAGGAACCGGCAGCTCTCCCATGCCGACACAATGGCTGCAGCATTTGCCCAGCTAGAACAATGCCTCCAGGGCCTGCCCCCATCATCAGAGGTCAGCCTGGGGAAGGAAGGTAAATGCCAAGCGAGCTGACATTAGGACAACGGCAGGGCCCAGATGCAATCTCTTCTTTGTATGTGATGGTATAAGGTTTGGCTTCTAAGCTCTGGGGAGAATGGTTCTCACTGCAAAGTGTCTTTGTAGAGTTTTGTCACCTCCACCACCTGTGGGGTTCCGACAGGGGCCTGGTAACCACAGGCAAAGACAGACAAATGGATTTTTCCTATCGCCATCCAATATCGCTGTCCATGGTCCTGAAACATCACTGAGCTCTAGGAAATGGTTGCTTCTTTCTTCCCAGCCCTCAGATGCCTCTGTCCAACTTCTTGGGGAATTCTGAATTAGCCAAGGGAATTGATGGAGGAGAGGAGGAAGAGAATAATTAAAGAGAGATGAGGGCAGAGACTCGGGAATAGGCATAGCTACTAAATGATTGTCAGGCGGTGAAAAAAGGAAATTATTTGTTTTGACATTATTTTCAAATAATCACAGCTGCTAAGAAAGAAACTAGTGCCAACCTGGGCTGAAACGCAGAGAGACTTAAGGTGAGTGAGGAGTTTGCATGTCAGGTGATGCAATGATGTGCAAGGCAGGGTATGAACATGGCAGGGCAACCCCATCATGGTGGAAGTGATGTGACTGAAGTGTCAGTATCACTAAGCAAAAATTCTCAGGATTTTTCTTTTCTTATGAAAACATGCCACACTATACAGGCAAAGAACAAAGACAGTCACAGGGAGTAGTTCACGTTTGTTTTGCCATGTACACAGTTCTGCCATGTTAGGTGAGTCTCATAAGTAGGGGGTAAGGTTGACTTTTTCCCCAAGAAAAAGAAATGCAAAAATGCAAAGTGGTTGTCTGAAGAAACCTTACAAATAGCTGTGAAAAGAAGAGAAGAGAAAGGCAAAGGAGAAAAGGAAAGCCATACCCATTTGAATGCAGAGTTCCAAAGAACAGCAAGGAGAGATAAGAAAGCCTTCCTCAGTGATCGATGCAAACAAATAGAGGAAAACAATAGAATGGGAAAGACTAGAGATTGCTTCAAGAGAATTAGAAACACCAAGGGAACATATCATGCAAAAATGGGCACAATAAAGGACAGAAATGGTATGGACCTAACAGAAGCAGAAGATATTGAGAAGAGCTGGCAAGAATACACAGAAGAACTGTACAAAAAAGATCTTCATGACCCAGATAATCATGATAGTGTGATCACTCACCTAGAGCCAGATATCCTGGAATGCAAAGTTAAGTGGGCCTTAGGAAGCATCACTATGAACAAAGCTAGTGGAGGTGATGGAATTCCAGTTGAACTATTTCAAATCCTAAAAGATGATGCTGTGAAAGTGCGGCACTCAATATGCCAGCAAACTGGGAAAACTCAGCAGTGGCCACAGGACTGGAAAAGGTCAGTTTTCATTCCAATCCCGAAGAAAGGCAATATCAAAGAATGATCAAACTACTGCACAATTGCACTCATCTCACACGCTCGTAAAGTAATGCTCAATATTCTCCAAGCCAGGCTTCAACAGTACATGAACTATGAAATCCCAGATGTTCAAGCTGAATTTTGAAAAGGCAGAAGAACTAGAGATCATATTGCCAACATCCACTGGATCATCAAAAAAGCAAGAGAGTTCCAGAAAAACATCTACTTCTGCTTTATTGACTATGCCAAAGCCTTTGACTGTGTGGATCACAACACACTGTGGAAAATTCTTCAAGAGATGGGAATACTAGACCACCTGACCTGTCTCCTGAGATCTGTATGCAGGTCAAGAAGCAACAGTTAGAACTGGACATGGAACAACAGACTGGCTCCAAATTTGGAAAGGAGTACATCAAGGCTGTATATTGTCACCCTGCGTATTTACTTACATGCAGAGTACATCATGTGTAATGCTGGGGTATATGAAGCATAAGCTGGAATCAAGATTGCTCGGAGAAATATCAATAACCTCAGATACAAAGATGATACCACCCTTATGGCAGAAAACAAAGAAGAACTAAAGAAAAGTGAAAGAAAGTGAAAGAGGAGAGTGAAAAAGTAGGTTTAAAACTCAATATTCAGAAAACTAAGATCATGGCATCTGGTCCCATCACATCATGGCAAATAGATGGGGAAATAATGGAAACAGTCAGAAACTTTATTTTGGGGGGCTCCAAAATCACTTGCAGATGGTGACTGCAGCCATGAAATTAAAAGATGCTTGCTCCTTGGAAGAAAAGCTAAGACCAACCTAGACAGCATATTAAAAAGCAGAGACATTACTTTGTTAAAAAAGGTCCATCTAGTTAAAGCTATGGTTTTTCCAGTGGTCATGTATGGATGTGAGTGTTGGACTATAAAGAAAGCTGAGTGCCGAAAAACTGATGCTTTTGAACTGTGGTGTTGGAGAAGACTCTTGAGAGTCCCTTGGACTGCAAGGAGATCCAACCAGTCTATCCTAAAGGAAATCAGTCCTGAATATTCATTAGAAGGACTGATGTTGAAGCTGAAACTCCAGTACTTTGGCCACCTGATGCAAAGAACTGACTCATTGTAAAAGACCCTGATGCTGGGAAAGACTGAAGGCAGGAGGAGAAGGGGACGACAGAGGTTGAGATGGTTGGATGGTATCTCCGACTCAATGGACATGAGTTTTAGCAAGCTCTGGGACTTGGTGATGGACAGGGAAGGCTGACCTGCTGCAGTCCACAGTGTCATAAAGAGTCGGACTTAACTGAGTGACTGAACTGAACTGAAGGTTGACTTGCTGCTTATCTTCTTTCCTTTGCATCTCTTTAGAAGAGCTATCTAGTTATCTCTTAGTCTTCCCCGGAGACTAGTAAAATTTATAGAATGACCTGGAGAAAGTCAGAGAAAGCTTTGGCTTAAGACCATCAAAGGCTAGCTCTACAAGGAATATCAGAGAGTATCTAGACCAACCATTTCACTTTGCTGATAACAAAACTGTGGTTCAGAGAAAGAAAATGGCTTTTCCCAGAACATGCAGTGAATCAGTGACCCGAGTCCAAGGTCCAAGTCCAAGGTCTGTCCACTAAATCACACTACTATTAATAATATTCAAGTTGAAGGATAAGTAGAAAAACCAAAGTTCAAGTTCTGACAAAGAAATCAAATTTCATAGCAAATCATATTAATGGGCTACAATTTTACAATTCTACTGCAAAAGGTGTAAAATAGGTAGTGACCCCTCTTCCTGAAGTGAAGCCCAGCACATAACATTACACTCTTATTTTCCAAACTGTGTTCTTTGGAACACTGGGTTTTCTTAGAATATAAACATGTGACCCAGGTAAAAAAGGGTTCCAGGACCAAATGGTTTGCACAATAGGAGATACACAGGAGAAAAGAGCCTCGGTGTGTGCTAGGCTGGTGTGATCATATCTGGACTGGCTGATCTATTCCATTTTAGGCTGACATCATCTAAGAGCCCAGCTGAGAAACTGGACTTGGCTGGGGGAGGATATTCAGACTGATAGGTGTTTTAGAAATCATTTAAAAGGTTATAGGCCCTGCAACTCTTGAGTCTGGAAAAGAGGTAAGGGAAGATGTAGCAATCCTGAAATAATACAGCTATGATTCATGGAAGAAGAAGTGAACTTTTATGAATGAATTCAGATGTCAGTGCTCAGAATGATTAAAGTTAAAGGGAGGAGATTAATCTTGTTATCTGCTGTAGTTATTTTTCCCTCCCTTTATCTAAATTCTACCTAGTATTATGATTCCTTAGGCACGTACTTTCTCATTCTTCTTAGAGTGTAATCTACTCTTCCATTCATTCAACACATATTTACTGAAAAACTACTATGTTTCAAACCGTCTTCTAGGCCAGAACATTGCTCCAGGTGGTTGTTCAATCCACAATACTAGTGGTTGTTTTTAATCTTTCCATGTCCCAAAGCACTTGCTCATGCAAAGTGTTTAATACTACTATTGGATCAAACAGAGACATTAGGCAAAGAGTCTTCTAACAACAGTTGCTAGATAATACCACAATCTGCAGCCATGCAGGTAATAAGCTCCCCATCACAGAGATCATTATTTAAGCAGTCCAGATCAGCCCTGGTCAGCAGACCATAGAGAGTGTTTCATGTTTAGTGAGAAGTGGGCTTCCAGGCCTTCTACATTCAGCTCCAGCTCGAAATCTCCATGATTTTAGGGGTGTTCTTGTCACTGTCCCTTGGGGTAAAGGAGACAGAGGATCATTTAGAAGGTATCTCGAAAGTAAGCGGTCTGCTCCAAGTGTCTCCCCACCCCATCAGAAGTCAGAGACACATCTGTCTTCCTGCCTTCCACATACATGAAAATGTTTAGTTCCTAGCTGAAAATTGAGACCTGTGTAGATTCAACACATCCGGAGAGGACCTTGCTTTATGTAAAGGAAACGTGTCACTGTGCTGAAGCTCAAGCTCACGTTAATTATAACAAGTGTGATATTTGGCCAACCTTAGTTCCATGATCCAACATTTGCACTTGATCAGTTTCCAGAGCTAGATGAGCGCCTATAGCCATTCACAAAGTAATAACACTTTTTCCTTTTACGAGAGCTTTCATCTGTGGATCTCAAAGCACAGGGTAAACAGTGATTAACGTTCATTTGGGAGGTGAGGATGCATTTGCTTCACTCGTTTGGCAAGGGAGGTGTGGGAGGGGCTGACCGGTCAATGCTCGGGCAGAAACTGGCATGCTGGGCTCTCTTTTCCCACCTGTTTTTTTGTTTTTTCTATGATCACAGTAAACAAGTCACGTGGTTTATTGAAGCCAAAAGTCAGCAAACGTGTACCTAAACTAAACCAGTTTCTATGCAGTATAAGAGGCTATGTGGAAGATAAAAGCACAAGTAGGGAATTCCCTACCCTACCTTTCTTTTTCTCCCTCCAGTGCCTTCTCTCTTTCCTTTTTTCCTTCCTTTCTTCCCTCCCTCCCTTCCCCCTTTCTTCCATTTATTCAACACATATTCTTGTGTGTCAATGAAATGAAATGCAATCTTTCATTTCAACACATGAAATGAAAAGCCAAAATCTTTGCCTTCTTAGAGTTTATACTCTGGTTGGGAGAGAGGAAAACCAACAAAGAAGTAATAGCAAAAATAGTAATAAATTTTAAAAAACCCAACAAAATACATATTTACAGGCAATCATATACAAACACAAGCATAAATGTGTACATGTATAACAGGGCTACAGGGGAAAATAAGAGTAGAAAGACCAGCGAGAGGCAGGGGAGGGCTTAGGAGGTGGTGCTAACTTAAGTCAAGGCCATCAGGGAAGAGCTCCCAGTTAAGATAGCGTTTGAACAGGGATGTGAAGGAAGTGAAGAGAGGGGCTCTGCTGATACCTAGGAGGAAGCGCATCCTGGACACGAGGACCAGCACTGACAGAGGCTCTGAGTTAGCAGTATGCTTGGTGCATCCAGGAAGAGCAGCAGGGTAGGGAGCCTGGAAAGCGATGACAGATGGGGACGAGGGAGGCCCGACAAGCCACCGTGAGGTCTTTGGCTTTCGCGCTAAGCCGCTCAAGACTTCTAAGAGAGGAGTGACCTGTTTGGTGCACGCTTTAGCAAGATCACTTTTGCTGCTGTGTTGAGAGCAGACCTAAGGAGGGGTAGGGCAGAAGGTGGGAGACCCATTAGAAGGCGACATAATAATCCAGGTCAGAGATTATTGGGGCTTGGACTGTGACAAAGATCAGAACCTGGAGACATTCTGAAGGTAAAGCTGACATGTTTCACTGGTGGACTAATGTGGTTTAAAGAGAAAGGAGGAAGTCGACGATAATTCAGCTTGTGGCCTGAATAAGCATGGCGTGAGTCCTACCACACTCACTTATGGAGGCTATGTTTTGTTTCCACACGTAGCGTAAGATGAGAGATATACCTGGATCGAAAACCATTCTCAGTGTTTGAAAATGTTGCTAATTGCCGCCTAAAATACACTTCTCAAATGGATAGGCAAAATTGCTATTTTATTCACAATTTTAAAAAATATATTTCCCAGGAAGAAAGAGGTACAAAGAGGTCTTTCAGATGTTCCGAAACAGTACTTACAAGGTAGACATCTTTTATCCAACTTAAGAAAATCTAATAAAATCTAAGCTGAGAGGGTTGAACTTTCACCTTTGTCTAGCCAAGGTGATGCTACTCATGCCTTAGAGTAAAAATTTCTCAACCTATTACAGAGATAGGAGTGGTCCAGAAAATAAGCTATTTTCTCCCTGCAAACTCATATTCACATGTGGTACACAGCAGTACATTAATTTGGTCCCATTCTTTGATTTCTCCTTTAACTTGACCTGATTTTCTTGCAAGCCTCAGGCACAGTTAATTTGTAGTGAGGGGTGTGTACATATATCAGAGAATATGTATTTGTGTGTGTGTGCCTGAGTAGATGCGGACCTTGGTTGAAATATTAATATAGCACCTTTTTATTATTATTTATAGGAGAACTATATCTTCAGGGCTTTTAAAATAAAAAGAAATGGAAGATAGGTGATGTGAAATTATTTTTTTACTGCTCATACCCTTTGGTTGATGTATAAATAATACAAATGAAATAGTAAACAGCATTAAGGGTACAATTATTGAGTAAAGAGAAATGTAGATTCACAACTGTACAAAGTTCTCAGTTGTTATGATAGGGAAGAAGTTATTTATGTAAAGCGCCATGAGTTTTTAAAGTCTTATTTGAATTATTCTATCACAAAACTGGAAGATGAATTTCTATCTCTGAAGTTGAAAATCTAAAGTTTGGATAGTAATTGGCCACAAATATACAACTTCAGTCTGCACAGAGTAAGTAAGAAGCAAAATGTGATAGTCTGTGGAGTGAAACAGTTGCTTAATTGGTTCTGAGTGACCTGCCGCTGTAGCCAGCATGCAGTATTAATGGTGGAGACACTGCTTAAACCTTTCCAGGAAAACAAACCAAGTCCTGGAAAGAACAGCAAACTACCTCCTTAAAACAGCAACAAAGGAAACATCGCCAGAAAAACCCACGTCAGAACCATCTACTTCAGAGGACGTTATGAGGGAAATCTCTTCTCCTCAAAGGGAGCCTTGATTCAAATGAACATCTCACCGCTGTAATCTCCCATAGGGTTATGGAATCTTATTTATTTAAATTGGCTGGTCGTCCCCTGAGAGTCCTACCAGTGGAGTGATGCAAAAACTCATTAGTCCCATTTTATTTTTAAATTCCACGGAACAGTCTCAAACAGAGCACGATCACTTTCTCAAGTGTTCCCACTGAGGAGCGTCATTTGCCACGGGATGTGCAGCACTAAATCATAACGCCCATCACTCAGACAGAGGCTTCTGTCTGCTGACTTGCCTGTATCGCTTTGTGGGTAACAAATCCAGCTCCAAATGACACCTCCTATCAAAAATTGACTTACCACAGCAGGGCACATGTGCTCCTTTTTGTCTAATTCTGCCATTTCTTAAATTCTATGAGGAGGACCCAAAACTTCAAAATCCATGCTAAAGGGAGATATAAAAGAGCCGATCACTCACATTTGCTTTCTAGAAGACTCACACTCAGCTTATACAGTAGAGGCATGAAAGCAAAACAACACCAATTATCATTAAGCCCAGATGTAAAGAGATCAAGGCACGGGCTAACAATTGGGGGCTGTCAAATGTTAAAACCACTAAATTCTCGTCTTGTTAAATCATCTGATGGCCGTTTCTTCTTTAGTTAAATAGGAATAAATAATAAAAAACAATTTACAACTAAAAGATGCTAGTATTTTGCAGCTGCTGAATGTCTTTGGGGGAGATTAGGTTCTATAATGAGGAGATATAACCATCATTTTATAAAAGCTGTTGCTGTCTTGGGAAAAACACCACCGAATACGATTAGAAAAAGGCTTTCCTTCATGAACCTATTACAGTCATGCACTGATTGCCTGGCATATGCTTAATGATATCTTTATAGCTGAAAAACAATAATTTGTTACTGTAAATCTTGATATAATATATTAAGTTCAACTGTGCTTTTATTAGTTCTGCCTTTGACTTGAGTGCTTTAAACTTGCAAAACCTTACAGAAGTTGAAAAGCAAATCAGCTACCTGCAATTTTAGCACAGATCCATATATTTCCCAATAGCTTAATTAGAAGTCTTTCTCAAATACTTTAAATATCATATCAAGCATCCCTGGCTTCTGATTCTCCATTAAGAGTATCAAGGATACGGTAATGGGGTGATGAGAATTATGGAGTGGGGAAAATCCTGTGTGTAGTATAGACAATTAGTATATTAGGTAACAAACAGCCAACATTACTATTCTCCTTATTTTTAAAAATATCAGAGGGTCAATTAAGACAGTATTAACTTATGTTATGCTAATGAAACTTTTCTAAAAGAGACAGTAACTCCTTGGCTTTGATTTCTTTCACCAGAGAAATGAAGAGAGGAGGAAGGAAGGCAGCACTTCCATTTCCTTCACTCGTTCCCCACCTCCCTCCCAAACAAGTCAGCTGTAGGAGTCTCCAGCTGTCCCCTGCACAAAGACCTAAGCAAGTCTTGACCCGAAGACTCCTTTTTGCTGCTGCTGCTGCTTCCCACAAAGACAGACATGGCCTCAATCAGAGCTTAAGCCCAAGAAGTTTTTTTTTTTTTTTTTTTTTTATTCCTTATAGTCAGAAGTCTACCCTTGAGAGCTGGTATTGTTACATTCAAGCCCAAATCCGAAGCCTTGCAGGGAGACTTTTTATACCTTAAAACAAGAAGATGAATAACGCCTAGAAGGGAAATAGATAACAGGCTCTTTGACCTTACCAAGCATTTCTGTAGTGTCTGACATGATAAAAATCCTTGCTTAATATCTTGGGTAACCAGGGTAAATGTGGATACAGATATATACATATTTCTTCATTATATATATATATATATATATATATATATATATATATATTTTAAATCTATGACTATACACACAAGCATTGTCTTCTCATCAAAGACAACTCCATAGCAGGACTCAGAATTCGTGAGCCACAGGACAAACTGAGATAAAAATGGCTCTGACTCTCATAGTTTACCCATCTACCAACACCTAGCAAATGATCACACTGATCGATAAGCCCCTCCCCCCAGTTGATCTTCTACTGACTCCAAACAACATAATGTGCAAGGTGGGAAATGGAAATCTCCTTGTAGGCAGACACATGGCCTCGTATGTCAGCTTTAAGGCTTTGCTCTTCGTTGCTGGGTTCCACAGAGAAGCTCACCTCCAGAGATTCAGACAACAATTAGTGATTCATTCTAAGAGTGATAGTACTAGGTGGGAAAGATCACACCTTTGTGAATGAAGATGAGAAAATTCAGAGTTGTAATTATTTAGCATTTTTAATGCCAAACCTCATCTACGTCACACTACGGAGAGCTGCAATTAACTCCTTTCACGCTAACGGGTAGGGGTGGGCTCGGGGTAGCCACACGAAGTCAGCCCTTGGCGACCAGCTGAAGGTCCGTTTTCCTGCTTTCTCTTCAGAGCCCAGGTGCTTTGGCAAAGAGTTTGTTTCTCTTAAATAATCACGCAAACCTTACCTTTGTAGACCCTTATCTTCTGGAATAGCCCCGTCCCCCAGAAAGTTACTTCTTGGGCTTTTCCTGGATATGGCTTTGCTTACTTTCAGAAGTGAGGTGACATCTTCTTTGGGTTACATGTTAAGGAGGAAAGAAGTTTCTAGTTTTAAATGTCGAGGTCAAGGAAAGAGCTCCATCATCTCTCTCCATCACATGACCTAGCACAGCACCGAGACCGTGACTGTCCCCTAAGTCCTAGCAGAGCTCCCCTCCTCAGTGAACCCCTCCATGCACAGCGTCGCTCAGCTGATAAGAATGAAAGCGGCAGAGCTGAGTGGTTTTCCCACCAGCTGGCCTCATGCCTACACGCAATACGGACGAGTCATATAACATATGTGGTGAACACCGTGGTCCCCAACATCATCCATAACTTAGTTGGTCCCTGCAACCTGTGACTTGTTACCTTGCACAGTAAAAGGGAAAGTGCATATGTTCAGGATTTTGGGTTGGGGCGATAAGAGGGAAATAACAAGGCAGCAGAAGGGTCAAAGTTCACAGAGAGGTAACCACAGAAGCAAAGGTCAGAGTGACATCAGGAGGGGGCCAGGAGTCAAGGGATGCAGGCAGCCTCTAGAAGTACAAAAGGCAAGGAAAGAGATTCTTCCCTAGAGCCTACAGAAGGAATGCCTTCTGTGGACACCTTGATTTTAGTCCACTGAGACTCCTTTTGGGCTCTCACCTCCAGAATTGTAAGCTAACAAATTTGGGCCACTGGGTTTGTGGTAATTGGTTAGAGTCCTAAAAGGAAACTAAACAACGTGCAATGTGGCTTTAAAAGAGGCCTGTTCTATGTGGTCTGCCTGGTCCAGTGTCAGGACCACCCCCTCCAGGGTGCTGGGAACGGGCTAGAAGGGGGACAGATGTCCAGCCTGCTCCCAAATTCCACCACCAGGGAACCGAGCTCTGTGAGAGCAGTCAGATCAACAACAGAAATAAGGCTGACACAGAGAGTTGTGGCAAAAAGTCACCAGTTAGTGAATCAACGAATACCTTAAAAACGACCCAAGAAGGAAAAGTGCATGGACAGTTTTTTAGTAATCACTCTCCAGAAAATGTTTTAAGAGCTGGGGATTGCTGTTTACACGGGAGAAATACACGGGTCCAGGTCTGTTCCTTGGTTCTAATGCTTTTCTCTGGAGTATGGTCTGCCCTGCGGTGGGTCACTGGTCTTATCTGGCATGCATACACACACACACACACACACACACTCATATACACGTATACATATGTATTTTTTAACCAAAACTGTGTTTTTTTTAAAAATTGAATTTTAATGCCTTCGATTAAAATATACACTCTTTCCCAGCATGCGTGTATGCTCAGTTGCTCAGTTGTGTCTGACTCTTTGTGACCCCATGGACTGTAGCCTGCCAGGCTCCTCTGTCCATGGGATTCTCCAGGCAAGAATACTGGAGTGGGTTGCCATTTCCTCCTCCAGGGGATCTCCCTGACCCAGGGATTGAACCTGTGTCTCCTGCACCTTCAGCACTGGCAGGTGGATTCTTTACCACTAGCACCACCTGGGAAACCCTTACTTTACCAGAGACCTCACCATTCTCTTTTACTTACCTCTGGCTATTTCATCCATTCATATTGTCTAGATGGTCCTTAGCAGAACTTGAGTCTTCAATCCAGGTTAAGATCTATGGTCACTTTATTATGCATTTATGATTTAACACTCTGAAGCGAGTCTCATGGCCCATCCAGCACTCATGGCCTATTTAGCCGTCTATTCTGACCCACCAAAGTCTATCACTCTGCACATTCCTAGTGATAAACCACAGGGCTGCTTTGTTGAGAAGTCCTGTAGGTTCACAGAAAAACTGAATAAGGATACAAAGAGTGGTCTTGGCACATTTGTAGGAAACATAGTACTAGAGTCAAAAGTGTGTATTTTGGACATGAGAATGAAGACACAATGAAGGCTGAATCACTTAGCTAAAATCTAAGAGGGTAAATATAAAGTTCTTCATAGAGGATAAAAGAACAGAAGAAAAAACCTATCAGGTTCTAGATGGGAAAACAGGATTCAACAGGAGCACATATGAAACAGCAGCTCTGTTATTAGCACTGATAGACATGTTTGGCCCCAACAAACCACTAAGAGAAGTCAAGGTTCTGAAGACACCATACTTCAAGTTCTGCACTAAGACAGCACATGCTCAAAGATACAGTAACATTCCAACAT